>NW_008338112.1:907999-933442 GCF_000622305.1 Nannospalax galili
CAAAGCATTGCATTCTCTCTGTGAGGCAAATCACAGTCTCCTTTCACTTAGAAACACTAGAAAAAAGTGGAGCCAAATGGTCCATGAAAAAGACAGTTATAGTAAGAGAGCTGGAACCAGAGGGCAGAATGGCTACTTGTTTGACCTCAGCTGGATATTAAAATCCTTCACTGTGGTATGGTTTTGTCTGTATCTTCTTATAATTTTGTTAGTTTTAACATATATATTTGAAACCATGTTATTAGATGCATAGAAATTTAGGATTGTTAACTCTTCTTTGTGAGTCAAAACTTTCAGTAATGAAAACTAACTCTCTCCCTCCCTCTGGTCCTCCCTTTCCTTTATTATTTTTGAGACTCTGTATTCCAGGCTAGCCAAGAATTCATGGTCCTTCAGCCTCAGCCACACAAGTGCTGGGATTCTAGGTCTGAACCAGCGTGCCTAACTTGAACTTCTTTATTTTGGCAAGTATTTAACTAAAATCTATCTTAATCTTCCTTAAGATGTTGACACCATTTTTCTTTGTTAACTACTTGTTTTCTTTTATGTAACCTGTGATAGTTTGAATGAAAATGTCCCCCATAGGCTCCAAGTGTTTGGGCATTTTGTCCCCAGATGATGGCGCTGTTTTGGAGGTTTTAGAAGGTGTGGCTATCCTGGAGGAAGCACATCACTGGGTATGGGCTTAGAGAGCTCTTAAGCCTTGTCAGATCTCCAGTTGCTCTCTTGCTTCCTGTGCCCTGTGTGATGATGTGAAAGCTTAGCTTCTGCTGCTCCTGCTCCAGCCACCTCCAGACACCATGCCCCCCTGCCATGACGGACTGTAATTCCCCTGGAACCGTAAGCTCAAATAAACCCTTCTATAAATTGCTTGGGTGTTTCTATCACAGCAACCGGTGACTAATACATAACCTTTCTGGATTCTGAATTCTTTTTTTTTTTTTCCCTTTCGTCTTTTTGGTCTTGAACTCACAGAGATCCACCTGCCTCTCCCTTCTGGGATTTAAGGCATGTGCCACCGTGCCTGGCTTGGATTCTGTATTCTTGTATTTTAGATATGTCTTTCATATATATTGTGATTTGATTAAAACAAATACACACATTTGGGCATTTTTGTCTTTTAAAAATATTTTATTGTTTTTGTTTTATGTGTATGAGTGTATTGCCTCCATGTGTGTAAATGTACCGGTGTCATGCAATGCCTGTGGCGGTCAGAAGAGGGCATTGGATCCCCTGAAACTGGAACTATGGACGGTTGTTAGCCACCATGCTGGGAATCAAACCTGGGTCCTCTGCAAGATCAGCCAGTGCTCTTCACCACTGAGCCGTCTCTCCACCCCATATTTTCGCCTTTTAACCAGAATTATTTGAGTTATGCCCACTTCACATTTTGTCCTAAATTTCTTCATCTGCTGTATCCTTTTGTTTTCCTTGCCAGTGATTTGGATGTACTGTGTTTCATCATCTGCTTTGGAAGTTATCTGTATTTTGCATGCATGCCTGTGTGCGTGTGTGCGTGTGTGTGTGTGTGTGTGTGTGTGTGTATGTAGGTATGTTCTTATTCCTGTGATAGTTCTCCTAGGCTATACATCTTTAACTTATCAAATCTAATATGTATCAGGGCTTTTATACTACTTATTACAAGAGCATACACTGATTTTAGATTTTTTAAAAATTTTATTATTTTTATTTTACGTGTATGTGTGTATTGCCTGCATGTGGGTAAGTGCACTCATGTCGTGCAATGCCCATGGAGGTCAGAAGAGGCTGTCGGATCCCCTGGGACTGGAGTTATGGACAGTTGTTAGCTGCCATGTGGGTGCTGGGATTCAAACCGGGGTCTTCTGTAAGAACAACAGTGTTCTTAACTGCTGAGCCACCTCTCCAGCCCCTGATTTTAGATTCTTTAAATTCCACTTGTAGTTCTTGACTAAATAGCCTCTTATTTTGATTACATTAGCTTTTGGACTCCAAAAACACTATTTTGGAGTCTTAAAAGCTCAATTTTGTTTACATATTTATCACTTTCTCCTTTCCTTAGTGTCCAGACCCTTCTATATTGAATATGTTCTTGTCCTTTGCCCAAAGTATATTCTTTAACATTCTACATAAGGGGAAGTTGAGAGGATTCCAAAACCGTGGTTTTCTTTTTCTGTAATGTAATTGAAAATAATATTTTATTGATTCTTTGAGAATATTATACAGTGTATTTGATTATATTTACTCTCCCATCTCCTCTCAGAACTATCCGTATCTCTCTGCCCCCCCAACTTCATGTCCTTTTTAAAAATTCCTTTTCACGTGTATTTACTGTGTGTGTGTGTGTGTGTGTGTGCGTGTGTGTGTGTGTGTGTGTGTGTGTGTGTGTGCAGTGACGAGCTTGTACATGCTGTGGCGTGCGTTCAGGGGTCAGAAGAGCACGTGTAGCAATTGTTTATCACCCTCTGTATGGCGCCAGGGCGTCGGGCTTGGCAGCAGGTGCCTTTGCCTACTGAACCATCATGTTGCCTCTTGATTCTCTTTTGTTTCAAATGTGTGTGTTATATTCTCAAAAGCTTTTCATACAAGTAAAATATTGATTGCAGATATTTTCTTTAGGGCGCTTCTTTCTTTTCCTGGTGTCCACTGCTGCTGTTGAGAAGTGAGTCTTAAGCATGGATTCCCTGAAGATGCTGCATTTTCTGCATCCCTTAAGCCAGGGCGTTCTCTTCTACAGTTTCACCTTTTGTCTAGGTGTAGAATTCTTTATATTTATTGTATTTTAGAATCATTTAGATCTTTGAATTCGTAACTTGATGTGGCTCATCAGCTTCAGAACATTTTCTTATTACTTCTTCAAATGTTGCCTCTTTTTCTCTCATTCATTCTCCAAAATTTCAACCTTGTTCATTAGCTACTTTTTTTTGGCCCCGGATTCTAGAAAATTTCTTTTGTTATATCTTAGTGCCCAGGTTTATAAATTCTGTGTTTAAAATGTATTGCTTTTTAAAACCTGGTTTTGTATTTTTCTTTTTTCTTTTTTTGTTTTTGTTTTGTTTTGGTCTTTTTGAGACAGGGTCTCCCTGTAGCTCCAGCTGGCCTGGAACTCACTATGTAGACCAGGCTAGCCTTGAGCTCACAAAGATCCACCTGCCTCTACTTCCAGAGTGCTGGGATTAAAGGTGTGTGCTACCACACCAGGCACTTTTTTTCCCCCTCTTTTTGAGGCAAGGTCTCCCTGTAGCCACAGCTGGCTTGGATTCATTAATGGAGACCAGGCTGGCCTGGAACTCAAAGAGATCTGCCTGTCTCTGCCTCCCGAGTGCTGGCCTGGCATTTTTAAAGGATTTGTAATTGTTCTTTTTAATTTTATTTTTTAAAACTGGCATACAAAATATTAGTTATCATGATGGTATTTTCAAACACAGTGTGTTATAGTTGACCCCTCCCTCCCTTCCTGTTACCCCTTGTCTTCCCCCTTCCCCCAGGTCCCTTTGCCACCCTCCCCACTACCTGAGCGCCTCTTTTTTACTTCTCTTGGTCTTGTTTTTAGTTTTTCAGGCTTCTACCCATGTTGACACTCATTTATATACATACATCTATGCATTGAAAACTAGGATCTCCATATGAGAGAGAACATGCAGTTGTCTTTTTGAATTTGACGCGCCTCAATATAATACTTTCCAGCTCCATTCATTTTCCTGCTTATTCCATGATTTCATTTTTCCTTAAAATGGGATAAAATTCCCTTCTGTGTGTGTACCGCATTTTCATTATCCATCTATCTTTTGATGGATATCAAAATTTCTATTTCTTTTTTCTTGTTAATCTGTTAAGTTCTTGTGTGTGTTGTTTCTTTGTGTTTCTGTGAATCTTTATATGCTTTTATTTGTATTTTTACTGAATTCTTGTGTATTTTATACATAAAATCACTTTATACTGCTTCTCCCCTCCCTTTTGGCACCTCCCGTAGTCCCCCACCCCCACTGGAGTTCATACATTCTGTCATTTGTGTTAAGACGTATTATGTAAAGTTAGTGTCCTGAGATGTCCCTCAGTGCAAATTTATCCACAGGGATTTAGTTAGCCTGTCTAGAGTCCCTCCTTTCAAGAAGATCAGCTCTTCCTCACCAAGCAGTAATCAGCTGGCAATAGTTCTTCAGTTATGGTTGGGGCTTGCTGTTCATTTCCATAGTTCTGTGTTGGGTTTTTGTCTGCCTGTGTTTGCATGGGTCCTGTGCATGCTGACACCATTGCTGTAGGTTTGTATGAGAAGGGTCCCAGGTGTCTATAGTACCATTTTCTTATGGTCATGTACCTCCTCCCTGGCTCTTAAAAACTTTCAACCCCCTCTTCTGCCATGGTCTCTGAGCCCTGGGTTGGTGGACCTCAATATAAGAGTCCTGTCAAGGACTCACACTCTGCAGACTTTTATTCTCTGAGTTTTGGCCTTTTGTGTATCTGGCCCTCTGTTGTATGAGGGAGCTTCATTGATGAGACTTGAATATATGCTTCTTTATTATTGTATTTAAACATTATTTTGAGTAAATATTTGAGACAGAATTGCAGTTTCTTTTTCTAAAGCTTTTGTCATTAAAATTTGAGTTCTGTTCCACTCAGAGCTGCATTATCAAGGCCGGCACTTGATTTCTCTGTCCATCCCTGTGGCAGAGCCTATGAAGAAAGTCTCCCTCCACATAGACTCCCTTCCATTTACTCTACATCTTCAGGGATACCCTCGTGGCTCAGTTTCTATGTAGCAGAGATGTCACCAGGCTCCCACCTCAGGTTGATTCTAAGCTTTTATTTCTGTTTCCCACACCCTGAGAAGCTGCTAAATCTGCAGCTCAGATTTGCAACTGTTCTGTCCATATCCTAAGAAGAAAAGATCTGGGTTCCAAGGTCTCCTTTGCAGGTTATTGTGTCTTCTTAGATTTTGACCCATTGCTTCATCAGTCTCTTGGCTCCTCAATAATATATTTCATATTACATGTAACTCCCTCTGCTGCCTTCAGCAGAACTGTCTGCTCTGCCATCACAAGAAGCAGAGTCATAACTGATTTTTCAGGTACCAAAGATTGTGATATTTTTTCTTGTCTCTTTGACCAAATACTTGACAGAAACAATGTAAGGGTGAGGTGGGCGGGGCCGTTTTTCTTAAGGTATCAGATGGCTGTGTTCATGATTGATCCCACACATTTGGGCAGGGCACTATAGTCATGGGAGGGTGTGATGGGGGAGGACTGGATTGGTATATAACCTTCAACAGCACCCTGTTCCTCCCCCTCCTGAGAGTGACCTACTTCATCCCACTAGGCTTTACCTCCTAAAGTTTCCAGAGCTTCCCAAAATAGTGCCAGCAGCTGGAGACAGAGTGTTCCAGGAGCTGGGTGTGTGCTTCATATGTAAACATGAACAGTGTCTTTCCATTTCCGCCTGCACCCCTGCTTATGTTGCATACGTATCAACTTCAGCAACATTTCTGGAGAAAAGCTGGGCAATTTTTTGCATGTAGCATCACAGCAGTACTGTAATTGCTTTCTGTGGGCACATTAGTCTGGGCAATATTTTGGCGGGTTGTGAAGCTCCAGTATATTTTCTTTTTACAGCAAACAGATGTTGATTGTTAACAAGTTCTACTGTTTTGAGATCATAAAATATGTTGTGAAGGTTTTTGTCTTAGTTTTGTTAAAAAAAAGTCTTTAAAATATGTAACACATTGTTGTCCAGCGTACTGGAGTATCTTATATAAATGTAAGGCAAAATAGTTCCCAAATTCTTTTTGTATCTTGTAGCTTGTCTTTGAAGGGTAGTAAATATTCCAAGCATCTTTCTAAAAACAGCCTTTAAAATATGTAACACCTTGTTGTCCAGTGTACTGGAGTATCTTATATAAATGTAAGGCAAAATAGTTCCCAAATTCTTTTTGTATCTTGTAGCTTGTCTTTGAAGGATAATAAACATTCCAAGTATCTTTCTACTGTGACTAGTAATTCTTTTGCCTTACAAATTCAGTGCTGCTGATTCCTGATTTACCCCTAGCTTTCTCCATTTTCTTTCTTAAATTAAAAAATTACTTATCTATTTAATTTTATTTTATATGTATAAGTATTTTGCTTGCATTTATGTAAGTGCATTTATTATGTGTGCAATGTCCAGGTAGGCCAGAAGAGGGTGTTGGATTCCTTAGAACTGGAGTTCTGGATGGTTGTTAGTTGCCATGTAGGTGCTGGGAACCACGTCCTCTGCAAGAGCAGCCAGGGCTTTTAACCTCTGAGTCATCTCTCCAGCCCCTTCTCCATTTTCAGTAACTACATATTACTTTTAAAAAACGATTTTTAAATTTCAGTTGAAAAGTTAACTCTTCACCAAACAAACAAAGAGCAAGCATGATGTAGCTAATCATGGTGCCATCAGCCTGTCAAATTTAAGTCCAGTAGCTAGCTATTTCTACTTACCCAAACCACTGACTGTAAGAGAAGCAGCACATTTACCAAGCATGACTCTTACAGCTGTTTACTCTTATAATGAACATATATTTGTTGTAACTTAGTTGGCTGACAAAATAACAAAGCTTAAAGCATTTAAGAAAAATTTCACTCCAACTTATATTTAGAATACAAGCTTGAAAACAAAATCACTCATGGATGGTAAGTCTTGATGATGTATCATGTTCATAATTCTGGTGCTGATATGCTAAACACATCCAGTACTATTCTATAACATAGTATCATTGACACTCCTAAGATTAAAAATTGTAAAAATAATCTAGAAGTATCCATTTGGGTAAAGGCCAACACTGAAGCAATATAGTGGGTTTTTGGATAAATACCAAGTCTGTAGGTGGATTTTGTTGCATGGTTGGAAGTGTTTTCTAGAATTCTTCCTCTACTGTGGGTCTTCTTTTTCTTTGGTAATAATGTTCAATGAAATAACAGTCATCTTCTGTACTGAAAACATTTTATAACATTACTTAATACTTTCATCTTTTTTGTCACAGTGTGTGCAGACAAGCAGAATTTTAAGTGAGAAATTTTTATCTGAAAGCAAAGAAAGTGTGGTTATTTTGGACACTTATAGAAGTTTTAAGGTATGGTATGACTTTTATTCTGAATTGTAAGTTGATTGCTATGTCTGACTTTAGCTCATAAATTATTTCTAGTTATTCTAGAAATTATCTCGGTGTTTTCTTACTCTCAGGGGATGGCTCAGACAACCCAATGGTGTCTTTGTGGACACAATTCCTCTTCGTGCTGTCCTTACAACACTCAGAAGATGTTCCTTAGTAAATGGCAAGATATTTGTATGTTTTCCTAAAATTCAAAGTTTTCAATAATTTTTGCCTAGGATTCACTTAAATGCTAAAGTGTAGGGCCTTTTGCATCGAAGGGGAAGCTGTTTATGAACACAAAGCAGAGTGATGGCTGTGGATGGTAACTGGATGCACACTCACGATCTCAGTGTGATTGCAGA
Source organism: Nannospalax galili (assembly GCF_000622305.1). Taxonomy (NCBI): domain Eukaryota; kingdom Metazoa; phylum Chordata; class Mammalia; order Rodentia; family Spalacidae; genus Nannospalax; species Nannospalax galili. The sequence goes on from NW_008338112.1 coordinate 915,452, forward strand.
GTATCATCCATAAACAGGATTGCAGAAAGTATGAGATTCATATGATTGGCCTATTGATGCCCTGAAATTTGAGGAAGATAACCAGGAATGGTTTTCCTTTTCATTGCGGCCTTCATCTCGTGGCTCCACTTTGACATCTTGGGGTGCTGAACCACAATTAGTAGCAACTCAGTGTCCTGAGACGCCATACCGTTTCTAGTCAGCCATCTAGGCTGACTGTCTCTGTGTTCTTCCTTCTCCCCATACACCTCGGGAATATGTCTTTGGAGGGGCAGTAGTGATTCTGAGTCAGTGTTCTCCTCTCCTATTTATACCATTTATCAGATATTTATCCTGATGTGTGTTTGATTTTTTTATTCTTCACTAGCCTGGGAAGAAACTACTCATATTCCCCATTTTATCTATAGTGTGTGGAACAGTAATTGCCACTTAAAAATAACCAAATTGGGGCTGGAGAGATGGCTCAGTGGTTAAGAACACTGACTGTTCTTGCAGAAGACCCAGGTTCGAATCCCAGCACCCACATGGCAGCTAACAACTGTCCATAACTCCAGTTCCAGGGGATCTGACAGCCTCTTCTGACCTCCGTGGGCATAGCATGACATGGGTGCACTTACCTCCATGCAGGCAATACACTCATAGACATAAAATAAAAATAATAAATGAATTATAAAAAAACCCAAATCACACAATTACACTTTTCTAGAATTTTCTAGTTTGTGCTGGCAGCACCACTCCTACCCATCATATGACCTCATCTTTAGTAACTGCTTCTCCCAACCGTCCTGCTGCAGTTGCACAGGTATGACTACATCACTGATGTCTGAACACACCGAGCAGCTCCACCTACCATACAAAATGAAGCCACGGTGCTCAGCCTCAACTATATATGTCCCATATGCTTCTGTTTCCATCCAGCCGCCCACCTACACTATATAGCCTGCCTACACTAGTGTCCTTGAGGACTAAAATTTCTGGCACTGTGACATTTCTCTGTGTTTGTGGGAGCCTGTTCTCATGACTGGGGGTAGTTTCAAGTCCTTCTTAGGCTGTGGAAATGCTATTGCTTTCACACAACAGCTATAATGCTGCCTCCTTTAAACTGATGGATCAGGTTCTTACCTGTTCAGAACTGATCTCTCCTTGTCCTGCATTCTCTTTGTACCTCAGCTGAACCCTCTTAACAGTCATTGATTGCAGTTGTTTTTTATTTGTCTAGGGGAATCAAACACATTTCCTCTATATGCTAGTGTGATAGTGCATTCTTACTCTAATTGTAATGTCACTAGCCTTGATGACATTATGGTGATGTTTAATTGGCCCCTTCCTCTGAAGTAAAAGGTTGAGGTTGTTCATGATTAAAAGGGAGGTAGCTGTCCCAGTTCCCACTAATGTAGCCTCATCTATGGCACATCTACACATCCCTGTGCCACTTACACAGTGGGGAAGCTTTGTAGCAGAGGACCACATAGAAGTGTTTGCTATCTTGGCATTTGCTGTCTCAACTTGAAATTTAAAACTAACAGTTACTATAAACTTCACTAACTGAAGTGATAAATTAAAAAATATTTTATTATTTTATTTTATGTAATGAGTGCATTGCCTGTGTGTATGTGAGTATACCCATGTCATGCAATGCCGCGGAGGTCAGAAGGGATTTCCCTGGAACCGGAGTTAAGGACGGTTTTGTAGCTACCATGTAGGTGCTGGGATTCTAACCCAGTCCTCTGCAAGAGCAGTCAGTGCTCTTAACTGCTGAGCCATCTCTCCAGCACCTGAAGTGATAAATTTTAGGTCCTGTTCTTCTCTATGAAGCTAGTGACTTCAAAATCAGCAAGAAACTATATTGTAATTCGTATTTGTGCATTTCATTATAAGAACAATTATTATTCAATTGTTATGTGGTTAGTTTTCTAAAGAGTGACTATGGATAATGTATATTTGTCTGATTATTTTACAGTCTTTAATAATAAGAAAATCTGCATCATTTCAAAATATCTCCAAACAATCCAGTATACCATATAAGCGATTAAAGGTATCACAACCTTTTTGGCTTTTACTATTCAAATATGTTTGTATTTCTACCTGTCATAATCAACTTATTCTTATTTAAAAGTATGTATGTATGTTGTTCCTTATTATCACATTTTGAGTTAAACTTTTATGAGATGGAAACTGTATTAAATCATGGAGTTTCAATATACTATTTATTGCATATTAGCACATTTTAAATACATAACTTGCTTATATGAATTCTTACTTGTAGATCTTAGGTCTAAATTCACTATAATTTATTATAAAAAATCTTGGGGTGGTGAGATAGCTCAGAACCAAGAATCGAATTTGATACTCAGAATTTATGTAAAAAATACTGGCTGTCCTGCCTTACACTTGTAATCCTAGTACTGGAGAGACAGAGACAGGCAGACTCCTGGGACTGCTGGCCAGCCTAGCCTGCTTGGCAAGTTTCAGACCTATGACAGACCCTGAAAAAAGGGGTAGATTATGTCTGAGGAATAGCACCTGAGGTCACCCTCTGACCTCCACATGCATATGCACGCATATGCATACACACCCACACATGTGTGCCTCCCCTACAGAAACTTGTACAACATAAAAAAAAGTCTTTATAACAAATTATATATTAACAAAATGAAATGCAGTTAGTTTGTTGAGAGCAGCTTACTAGGTAGGAAACAATGCATCAAAAGATTTAAAATGAAATTTTTTATTAATGATGCTATTGAATTACATTTATTAATTTATAATTATAGGTTGCTTATAATTATTGATGCTATAATATTAATAAAAATAAAATTAAATTGATTCTGTAATGATCAAATAAAAATAACAGAATGGGGTTTTGTTATTTTAACTTACCAATATTGTTTGAGATAGTGTCGTGTCAAAATGTAGTGTTAAAATGCTCTTAAAAATAGGTTCACAAACTGGATTCATAGAATAAAGCATTTAAATAATTTTTACCCATTCTATCAGTTTTTTATGTTAAAAGTAGAAGTAGAACATCTAATTTATTTAGATACACACAGAGCATTTAATTTCAATTAAAAATATATAAAGTCAGGGATTGGAGAGATGGCTCAGTGTTTTAGGGCACTGGCTACTCTTGCAGAAGACCTGGGTTCAGTTCTCAGCATCCACATGGTGGCTAACAACTGTCCATAACTCCAGTTCCAGGAGATCCAATGCCCCTTCTGGCCTCCACAGGCTTTGCAAGACACAAATACACTTAACATACATTCAGGCAAATTATCATACACATAAAATAAAAATAAATAATAGAATATGTAAACTCATAAAATGTAATTTATAATGTCTATTTGAAAATCAAATAATTGAGCTTTGTTTTTAATAACCCACTATTAAATTTCTAAGCTGACTTTTGATTATGCTTAAGAATTTTACCAACGTTTAAAGCAGAACTCAAAATGGAAAACCTCAAATTATTCCATAAAATGGAAAGGGAAGGAAGTCTACTAAATCCATTCTGTAAAACTATAATTGATCTGATATCAAAACCAGATAAAGATACAACAGTCATATCAACCACCAACAGAATCCATAAACCAGTGTCTTTGGTGAATTTAAACACAACAATTCTCAATAAAATTTACCTTGGAAACTGGATTTAGTAGCACATTAAAAAGGCGAGATGGCTCAGCAGGTAACAAAGCTTGGCAGTAAGCCTGACAACCTGAGTTTCATCTCTGAAACTCACATGATGGGTTCCTGAAGGTTATTCTCTCATTGTCACACATGTGCCATGGCATGCTCTCACAAAAGACAAAAGTGTAAAAAGATAAAAAGATTATGATCAAGTTGGTTTCATTCTAGTAATGTAAAGGTGTGGTTCAACATGCAAATCAATAATGTAATGTAACACATGCATAAAAGCAGGCATAGAAATCACATTTTCACTTCAATAGATGTAGAAAAAAAAGCATCTCTTCATGATACCCCCCCAAAAGCCTGTAAATTGAAGGAACAAACCTCAACACAATTATGCTATAGATGACAAAGTTATAGATATACTGGTAAAAACCTGAGAGCATTTTCTCTAAAATCAAGAATGAGTTATAGGTGAAACTCTGTGTATTGTGTCGCTTTGGTTTAGCCAAAGCAATAAGGCAGGAAAAAGAAATAAAAATGCTACAAGTGGGAAAGATATTAAATATCCTATTTACAGACAATATGATCCTGCACTTAAAAGACTTTAAAGACTCCACCAGGAAACTGTTAGATCTGATGAGCACAAGACAGTAGGATACAAAATCAACACAAAAATCAGTAGCTGTTTATATCTATCAATACTGAACATGCTAAGAAAGAAATCAAGAAAACAATCCCATTCACGATAGCTACAAAAGAAAACAAGACAATACAAAATAAATAAGAGAAAAAAATTGTAGGAATAAATCTAACAAAGGAAGAGGAAGACCTCTACAATGAAAGATAGGAAACATTGAACACATGAAGACACCAGAAGGACTAGCCCTGTTGATGGACTGGCAGAATTAATATTGTGAATCTGGCCATGTTACCGAAAGCGATCTATCAATTCAGTGTGATGCCCATCAAAATTTCAATGACATTCTTCACATAAATGAAAAAATAAAACCACAATAAAATTTGTCTGTAAAGGAGAAAACCTTGACTAGCCAAATCAACCTGAATGAAAACAGCAACGCTAGAGGTACTGCAGCACTGCATTTAAAAGATACTGCATGGCCATAATGATGAAAACATGGTGAAGCACCAAAGCACGCATGCGGACAGTGCAACAGAATCGTGAATTCCTAAGACTGCAGTCAGCACACACCAACAGAGATGCCAAAAACGTATGTTAGGAAAACAACCTCTTTGATACGTGGTTCTGGGGAAGTTGGATGTCCATATGTAGAAGTGTAGAACTAGGTCCCTGTATCTCACTCTGTACAGTAATCAATTGAGAATGGATCAGAAATCTTAATATAAGACCTGAAACTGAAATTACTGAAGGAAAACTCAAGTCATAAGCATGAGTAAAAACTTTCTGAATAGGGCTCCAGTAATAGCAGATACTGGCAAGTGAGATTGCAGGAAATTGGAAAGCTTCTGCACAGAAAGGGAGCTGTCAGCAGGGTGTAGACAGAAAAGTCTAGATGGAGCTAGAGATCACCATGTGGTGTGCAATAAGCCAGATGCAGAGAGACAGATGCCACATCTCCTATTGTGAAATCCAGAAGGTGACATGAAAATAGAAGGGAGACCGAGAGAAGAAGACGGATATTGCCGGGGGGGGGGTGGTAAGAGAAAGGGGGGGTGAGGGTGGACAAAGTACATTGTATTCGAGTATGAGAATGTCACATAAAACCTGTTATTTTACACAATTAGTATACACTGAGGAAAAAATTTTAAAAGCATATGATTTAATATTTTAAAAAAAAGCCAAACCACATTAGTAGCAGTTGTGAGTGTATTAATTTTGAATGTGGAACTAAATTGATTACCTATTTTCACCTCTTTTTCCTTACGAAGAGATCACAGTCTGTAGGTGAGTTGAGGAAGAAGGAGACCGTGCCAGCATTCGTAATTAAAGATGACACAAAAAATAACATGAAGCAGTTGCTGTTCCAGAAAGCAAGGGGGCTAGAGCGCCAGCTGGCCAGGCAGAGGGGAATAACAGGTCCCCCCATGGAAGGGAGCTCTGAAAGCCTGCAGGAGTCACACAGCTTGAAGTACCTGTCTCTGTCTCTCATCGAAGCATCAAGAAAGGCTGGCATCAGCTACATCATTTATCCCAGGAAAATGAAGAAGAAATGGAAGAAAGGATTGAAATTCCCCAAACTTGCATATGTATATGAACAGCTGTCCAAACCTCCAAACAAAATGGAAAGGTTTTATTTGAGCAATATATTTTTATAGTTTTAAGAAGTATTTTACAGTATAGTATGGGGAGTTAATTTTATAATTTCATTATTATTTATTATTTAAAAAATATTTTATTTACTATTTTTATTTCATGTGTATGAGTGTATTATTGCCTGCATATATGTGAGTGCACCTCTGTGTGCAATGCCCCTGGAACTGGAGTTAAGGACGGCTTGTAAGTGCCATGTGGGTGCTGGGAATCGAACCTGGGTCCTCCTCAAGAGCAGTCACTGCTCTTAACCACTGAGTTATCCCTCCAGCCCCCTATTTATTATTTTATTCCCTATTGAAAATATGCTAACTAAGGGGTAAATCTTTAATTTTTAAAAGGTATAGATGTCATGGTATCTATATGATATCATGATATAAATATATGACTTGTTTAAATTAATTTACACTAAATCAATTTTATAACTGAAAAATCTCTCAGTGGAAAGCAAATATTCAGCAACTTATTTGTTAAAAGTGACTTGGTGCATAGAACTATCCCTGCTCCAAACAAGTTCCCAGTTCATTCCAAACTCAAAGTAGATTGCTGTTATTTAACTTTTTAACTTTAAGTCTTTATTGAACTGCGTGCTGAGTGTGAATAAACTGAAACCTTTTGTGTGTTGTGAACCTTCCTTCAAGGAACAACACACAAAAATACATTTTCACCTCACTTGGAGGTGATAATAACTAGCACATTTTTGAAATGCTGTGGGACCTGAACTAGTAAGAGCTGCGACTCCTGGTATGATGATGCGTACATGTTTAGTACACAAGTATCTCATAAGCATCATGCAAAAGTCTCCAGAAAGGCCTGGAATTGATTACTTTTTAGATATCCCCAGATGACAGAGTCTATTAAACTTGTGCCCTTTTGAAAAGGACTTTCCTGGTGATGAGGGCATAAAGCAGGCTTCCTTCATTTTTTTTTTTTTTTTTTTTTTTTTTTTTTTTTTTTTTTTTTTTTTTAAAAAAAGAGGACATGAAGACATGCTGGCTCTGCACAGGGCATCTTATCTTTTGGTGTGGTTGTTAACTTACTATTTCAGAAGTCTGTGGCTTAAAGCAGTGTGAGTGACAGTGTGTGATAGGGCCAGCTGGAGTGGGGAAGGTATCCAATGCAGAGCTCTCCTTTATGCTGGTTCCCGCTGTTCTGAATAAAGACCAGGAAGCTTTCCCCTTGGCTTGTCTTCAGGAGGTTTCAGATCGATCTCTCTGATTTGGAAAATTCTTTAAGGCAGAATGAGAAGTTTGCTTATGTGTTTCTGATACATTCCTTGATTTCAAAGTATGAGCCGTCATCATCCCAGTAAAGGGCAAGACAGCACCGTTTTGGCTGCTGCGAAAGTGACTTCTGTTAAATAAAGGGTGTAATAGCAGGTTAAACACTTTCTGGGAGGTTTTGTTCTCCTTACAGACCTTCAGTCACTTTGAGTATAAAGTTTCACCATTTAAAGAAATTTATTTATGTCTTTTAATAACCTAATTTAAAGTTTGCATATGCTTCAACAGTCACAGTAGGAAGGTGAGGATGAGTCATTGTCAACAAAGCAAGCTGTGCTTGTTTCTTCCCAGGACAATACAGGAGCCTGGCTTTTTAGTTCTTTTAACATCTTAGACTAATTTGCCACATAAATGTGGATAGGAAATAACTGTTGGCTCAAAACAAGTTATGCATTTAGTTAAGATAATTTTATTCTTGTAGTTTAAGGCATTTTTCATTCATGTCGGTGACTCAGAAATAGCCTTCCTACCATTTTTAGTCAACCTTTACTCTTGTTGGGTAACAGCCATTCCCGACTGGCTTCCTTAATGATCTGAAGTGGACCACATATGTTCTCACATAGCAACTCAGATGTTGACTGACTGCAGAAGATAGTGCCTATGGAAGGTTATTTGTGCTGATTTAAGTCCCAGACTCATGCTTTTCCCTTGAAATGCTGCCCCCATCGCTCTCCTCCTCGGCTAGGTCATGGCAGCATGCCACACACGACAGCCACAGCTTCACTGTTTCTCTAGATTTTGTCCTCAGCTTTGGTCTCTGAGCCCAAAGTTGTGAGATTGGCCAGCAAGGGACTAGAGGGGACCTTCTGCAGGAGGTGGTGTCATTTCGGCAGGGCCTTTTGTCTCTGACTGTCGTCCATCAGCTCTTCTGGCAGGAGCATTCATCTGAAACATCCCCTTCCCTATTCTACTCCTCAGAGCCTGAGGCAGTTTAGTTCCAGAACAACGATGGATCAGCTGTCTTTGCATCTGTTTTCCAGCTGCCGTGCCCTGGTGACCAGGCCAAACCACTTTATTTTGTTGGCTATTTCCCCATCTGAAGTTGAGTGTAGCCACGTAATCGCTTAAAATCCCACGGATCAGCTCGTGAAACCGACTTTATTATTATACAAATGTAGTATGTTGAGCACCACATGTGAGCTCTTCAAAACTTTTCTGTTTCCTTAAGTAATGTCACACGTCATCTCAAACTAGTTATGTGTACACCTATTCCACCTTGAGGGCCTGGCTTCCCCAAATGGCAGGTGAACTAGCAGGCTAATTACTTTGGGTGCTGTACCCCATGTTCCTGACTGTGAAAATATTGATCTAGACTTGCAGATGAAGAAACAGATTCCCTTTTTCTGACTATGGTTTTTTTTTTCCGTTTAATTTGGGATATTTTATTTCAATGATCAAAGACTATAGCTTTTCCCTGAAAAATTCCACTCATAATCTGCATTTTTGCATTCTTCTAGAAAGCTGTCTAGCAGGTTCTAGTTCTCCATTTTCTTTAAGACATTATAATTATTTTATCTGATAGCAAGATATCACATGGTCAGTGTAAAACTTTTAGGAAGTATTGCAATCCTATCTTGTTATAATCAACATAGTTTTGAATGTGTGTGTGGAAAGATTCAAACAAATCTGTGGGAATGCACTCATCTGTATGTATATGTGTGTATTTATATGTGTGTGTTTACATATTGCATAGAAAACATGCAATCGTGTCCATCAAGCTATTGCACTGATTATGTCAGCGGTATACGGAGTTGGTAGGAATAGATTAAGCAGAGGCTATCAGAGTTTTACTTATGCCTTCTACATTGTTCATGATTTTTCTACTGGACTAATTTATGGCTGAAAATGGCATTGTTTTTACTTTTCTTTGTAAAAAGTCATTTAAAAAGTCTGGGCAATGGTGTGGAAAACAGGGATTCTCGAAATATATTTCCGTTCACTATGAGTGTCTTACAGAGTAGACCAAAGAGGCTATACCAACTAAAACATAACTCTGTCTCCAGTTCATAGAACTTTAAGTGAAATATACCTGTATTTCAATTCCAAGTATTTATTTCATAAATCGTTCTTGAAATTTGAGAGTCACCTCTGCTTTGAAGCTGGAAAGCACCACCATGAAGTAAGAAGTGAGCAGGCCATGAGTAAACTGTAAATCCTTGCCTAGTACAGCTTCATTTCTTCAGGGTGAATGTATTGAGAACCTGATACACACTCGATGCTATTCTAGATAGGAAACACAGGGCAGTGAGTAAAACCGGCCAACCCCCTGTCCACATAGAATTTCTCTTCTAGTGGGAAAGTGAGAGTAGGGAAATTAAAAAGTGATGTTAAAGAAGTAATACGTGTTATGAAGAAAAATAAGGCAATGTTGTGGGAGTTACTATTTTAGACAGAGTTCAGAAGCTTCTATGACAGAGCTGGATGGTATGGAGGAAGGAAGTGTTTACATCTCTGAAGAAAAAGTAACTGCAAGAGCCAAAGCGCTGAGCTGGAGGATGTGTTTGCTATGTTTGAACAGCCTAAATACCAGTGGGAGGAGCACAGAGAGTGGCTAGGGATAATACCATGAAGTGCCCTGTAGGCTAGGGCAAGTAATAACGAGTTGAACTTACTCATGAGCATGCCAATAAAGTGAAGGCTGGGGAGATAGCTCTGTGAGTAAAAATGCATGCTGTGCAAGCACGTGGACCTGAGTTCAAATCCCCAGCACCCACATAAAAAGCTGGGCATGGCTCCCTGTATATGTAACCCCAACATTGGGGGTGGGGAGAGGCAGAGACAGGCTGACTCCACAAGCTCACTTGACTGGCCAGCCTAATTGTAACAGTGATCTTCAAAGCTCAGTGAGATGTCATGTCTCAAGGGAACAAGGTAGAGGACAGTGGAAGACACCAGACATCCCTTTCTGACCTCTGCATGGGGGTATGTACACCCACGCATATATGTGCGGACACATGCATACACACACATACAAATTTAAAGAGGAAAAAAAGAGTGCCACTAAGTCATCGTAAACTTGAGAAGCGGGCAGCAAAGTTGATAGGAAATGATAAATATTCTGGATCTTCAAATGTAAAAGGAAACATTGGGAGTGGCTGTGGCAGGGATAATACATTGTCGTGGAAGACAGAGATCCATGAGAAGTCTACTGGAATGATCCATGTGAGAAATGGCTGCTTGGTCAGGGTGAGAGCAGCCAAGGTGGTAAAAACTGGCCAGATTCAGTTTTTGGATTTCAGATTTGGGAGTACAGTCAACATTATTTGCTCATGGGCTATTTGAGGAGGAAATTAACTAAGGATGATTCCAAGGGTTTTTATTGGACCAACTGAAAATATGGAAGTTTGCTAAGATGCCTGAGGCTACTCAAGTAGTAGATGGCTGTGACAAGAGTCAGGCTGAGGTCCAATAGGCTGCGTTTCACCCAGCTCCTCAGATTACAGTGATGCTGTGGGATAGGTCACATGCTGGCAGGATAGTAAAGGTAGGAACTACTGCTCCTGCCATGTAAATGGAAACTTCCCTTGATGTGCCATGTCACAGTAATGGAAAAGAAAGTGTGCTAAACCAACAGCTGCAGGTCAGATGCCAGAAGGTGTGTGCATTGCTTCAGTAAATACATATGCCGCATCTGGACCTAGTGTTGTGATTGAAACCGACACCTGATTAAATTTTAAAGAAGTTAGCAGTAGTTTTCTACCAGATATTTGTTTTTAACATTGACCAAACAGGAAATGGAGATGCAGAATTGTTACCTGCACTTGTCTTGAGGTTTCTGATGATGGCATTAATCTGAATGTGTAATTTCTTCAGCAATCCGGTATTTCTTTTTGTGTACTATCTTGCAGGATAGTGGTGTGGGGTTTCTGCTTGGTCCTTATAACACTTCTCCCTGTCTACATTTTTCTTTTTGAAGCTACTTACCATTGATATACATTCAGGGATGAGAAAATGACCATAGGATGGGTCCTTGTCTGCCTGGAACCACTGTTAGATGGTCTCAGGGTAATAGTCTTTCTCTACTACTTGGCTGTTGTAATTCCCTAGTTTAATCCCCTGATAAATTTTGAGCAAGCATCCACTGACCTCTGGGAGGCCTATTTCCTCGTGCTTATGAATCTTAGGGGATGTGAATCTCAAGTGTATAGCTAGTTATGCCCAGAAGGCCCAGAAGTCTCTCGCTTATCTAAGACAAATAACACCTTAGCAGGCTGCCCATCTGTCTTATGACGGAGCAACTGTAGCCATTCAGTTAAACTTTCTGTTCCTGTGGTTTATTGTCACAGTTGTATCCCTAGTATCTGCAAAGGTGAGGCAGTCTTTGCTGGGATTTGCCATTCAGTAGCCTCATTAGTTCCATGGGACCACTCAATAGATTAATCTCCCCCATTATTTGTTTCTGGCTCTGAGGTCAGCATCTACAGTGTGTTTCAAGGGTATTGCGCCCTCACTTACACATTTCCTGCCCCCTCCCCCGCAGGAGTTAAAGCTTGACTAAGAATGTGTTATTTTGCAGACAATTCCAGTTCCCCGAGGATTAAAACTCAATCTTCTATGGCAGTGGTTCTCAGAGTATAGTCCTTGAATCCATGTGTTTTACCCAGGAACTTGATACCTGTGCGAACTCTAGGACTCCACCCTATGTATCCTGAATTAGAGACTGGTGAGGACCAGAAATCTGGAGTTTAAGAAGCCTTCTTGGTGACTCTGATGCATACTAACTTTTGAGATCATTCGTTTAGCATTGCCAGGGTCTTGTAGCCAAGAATGTACTAGCTAGGGCCAGTAGCAACAGATGTAAGGCCACCTATGACACAGGGATTTGGAAGGCTGAGGGGCTGTGGTGGTTTTTACTCTGCAAGAGTATTCAGGAGTCACAGCTGAACAGCTCTGGGGACTGTACATCATGTGTAACGCAGGGTAGGTATGAAGTGATGTGATGATGCAGTCAGTGAAAGCTAAATAGGAGGGGATTGGGACTCTCAGATGAGGGATGTGACCTTCCAGCCGATTTCTTCTGTGAAGGGAAAGCTAAATAGGAGGGGATTGGGACTCTCAGATGAGGGATGTGACCTTCCAGCCGATTTCTTCTGTGAAGGGAAGATAACTGGAATTTGGTATTTTTAAAAAAGAAATCATTCTTCTCCAAATCTGCTCACGTGTGCTTCTCCTATTTCAGTTTGTATTCGTTCCCTAGCGCCTTTGTCATGTCAGTGCACACAGAGGTGCAGGTCTTCAGAATCTCCCAAGGCTAGTACACGACAGTAAATATCGTTGAATGAAGGCTGTGCTGCCAAAGGAGAATCTGACGGAGAGCAACCTAGAACTGCAGCCTCGGAAAGCATCTTAAGTGTTATCGAGTTTCACAGTCTCCCAAAGAAGGAAGCTTCAAGTTCTGATCTGCACAGCCATTGGAAGAGGCACTTTCCTCATCCCTCCGTGCTCATCTCTAAGCTCTCCATTGTAATTCCTGTGGAGGAGAATGAGGTGGAGGTTGTCAATTAAACCTGAAAGGACCACCTTCTTATTGCTTCACTAGTCTAGTGAGGCTGCCTGTTTAAAAACTCATTTTCATTTGCTTTACAGATTCTCCACACTGTGTTATAGTTCTAATGATTGAAGGTGAACTTGGGTGGCATAAAGTTAGCGTATAAGTTTTGGTAACAGAAAAATAGGTTTTTAATATGATTGAGTTGAATTATTAATCACAAAGATAATTATATTTCGATAATTAAAAAAAAAACTATTCTTTTACAAACCAGATCAACATCTCATGGAATACTTCCTGGACAGAAGAAGTACTTGCTTAAAGTTCCATTATATGAACGTCAGATACGGTGTCCCAGCGTGCCTATGTTTTTAAATTTTGATAAGTTTGTTAAAAGTAAGGGAGGCGTACCAGAAAATTCTGATCTTCGGACATGGGCTCTTGAGACATTCACTAAAGATAAACAACAGAAAACACCTCCGCCAGTTATAGCTGCCCCCCAAGACCTGCCCAAACAAGCAGTCGAATCACTGAAGCTGGAGCTCAGCGACCACATTAAGTGTGACCTTCCACTGGAGCTCATTAAGTATTATGAATCCGAAGTGGAAGCGCTGACTGAAGAGATAAACCAGGAGAAAAGAATCCCTGTGTTTGCATACTGTAGGCGTGGGGCTATTTATAGAAAGCTGGGAAAGTTGCAAAGTGCCATGAATGATCTACAGGAAGTAAGTTTTTAAAAATTAAAATGAGAGTATTTGCCATTTACATTGCTCTTGTTTATAAAGTAATTTTTAATGGAACTTTGATTAGTAAATGATTGTAGTATAATTTATGGAATTGTGAAAATGCAATTATTGATATTTTCAAATGATTATTTAAAAACACTAGACTTTTGTTTGTCAGAATAGGAGGTTTTATTTTATATTATAAACATGTAAAGCCACTGGTGTCAATAATGTTTAAGAGACTATTAATAGTGTGTCTTCTTTTCACAAATCATCTTTAATTGAATTTATGCCTATATTTTCCAGACCATATTTATGGAGCCATTGTTTTTAAACGCCTATTGGCACAGACATTTCATTTATCTTTTCCAAGACAGAATAAATGATGCTTTGGATGACTTGAACTATATAAATAAATATAATAAAAACAATGCAGGTAGGTTGTTTGTAGAAAGCTACATTCCATGTTTATCTCAGCTTTTGCCTTTGTTATGAATATAAGTAAAGTCATAGATACAAGGTTTGTAAAAATGGTCTTACTGTCCTCAGCTTTTTACTCTTAATATTTTAAAGACAGGGTTCATATAATCCTATGTTGTTTAGAAAAAACTTACCATGGTGTGAGATTAATACTTTTGAGATGTGTTACAGCCCAATTAATTTCTTACCTCTCATCTCACAAAGAGTATATGAACTAGAAGTTGTAGCTAGAGAGGTAATTTGTAAAACTTTTCTTGACCTTAAGTTTCAGAGTGAGAATTGTAGTGTTGCTAAGGACTCTTGGCCTGATGAAATCCATACCTTTGCATATGTGCCATTTTCTAACTAAGTAAAACCCTGGGCATAGAACTTTCCAAAAATGTGAGACTACCCAGTACCCACAGAATACCCAAAAAATATGGTAGGAACTTATTGTTTTTGATCCATTTTGGTCTCTGCTAAAAATTCATAAAATTCTGTGCCATCTGAACCTATTTACTATGACCGTTAAGACTATGAAACATTTTAAACAAAGCAATGGTGAGTGATAATTTTGTCAGTTCAAAGTAATAGCACTTGAAATCACAAATGAGCATTCAGACTTTGAGAATAAATTTGGCATTGTTTGAACTTTGAAAAAGGAAATAGTTAAGGAAGTATAATAGTGAAAACTATTCTAAGACTACATTTTTGGAGAGAGAACAATGCTTTCAATTCTTAGTTAATGGAAAGATTATACAACTAAATTTTACCTTTTGATTTTTTTTTGTTTTTAGAGGTATATGTGTCAAAGGCAGAAATTTTCAGGGAAAAAAAGGACTTCACACTGGCAATTCTAAATTACAGCCAGGCAATTAAGTGCAGGCCCACAGATGCTGACCTCTATTTCAGGAGGGGTGAGATGTATGAAAGAACAAACAGAGTACTGGCCATTGACGACTATTCTAAAGTAAGTTTCATTGCATCCATTGCTTCCATTTATAGATTTTAGATCGCAGTATTTTCACACTAATAGTATAACAAGTTCTTAACAGTCTTCACATTTTATATAATCCAAATTATCAGATTAGGACCTAGAGCTTCCCGTGCTGTTATTGTTATCAACACTACAGTGTTTAAAAACACACTGGTGAATGAATGGATATCAAGAGTGGGTGTGAAACACTGAGACCATTTAGGTGACTAGAGGTTCCCAGTTCTCTCTTGATCTATAAAATATGTGGTTTAAGGGGCCTTTGAATATTGTTTGTTCTCTTCAGACAATAGAGTAGTTTCTAATTTCTACTTTTATTAACCGCTGTTCAGGGAGCCTACCTACTCTGGAAGAAGCTGTGATCACTGATTTAATCACTCCTTCATCCACTCTCAGATGTGTTGACCAAGGCACTTCATGGTGTATTAGATAAATGTTGGATAAAAATAGAAATATTTCTGTGTTACACAGAGCTCAAACAAAGCACTCAAAGGACAGATATAAGCACTTGATAATAGAAACTATGATGTGCTATGAAGGAAGTAAAGATGGAATGAGGTATCCATGTTTGGTTGGGGTACCAGGGAGTATTATTGAGGAAGTGAGCTTATGATTCAATTGCCTCTTGAGCCTGACATGAAGGCAGCCCATTCCCTGGTGCAGCAACATGTAATTCTGATCTGCTGTTTAACTATAAATTTTTAGGCCCCAGTACAATGGGCAAGTTAGAAGACATTAATTACATAATTTAGTTGTATGTATTCCTAGCCACCATATTTCTTCATTTAACATGAAAGTCTTCTGTTTGAGGAAAGTATTGTAGATCTTTTAACTTCTGATTTATAAGTGACCAAGTATCTCTTTTGAAGATACTAAAGTAGACTCTTCCCACTTCCGGTGTCTTGCACCACTAGTTAAAAAATAGATTAATATGAGACCCTGAAATCAAACAATTTTCTTTCTTTTTTAAAATTTTGAATTTTATTTTTTTAAGGAAACATTTTTTTCAGTTTATCATTTATTTAATAACCACATGCTTAGAAGAAACATTTCATTCCAACAGCACTGACATATTCAATAACAATATTCTCAGCTAAGATGCATCTTTTTCAAAATTGGCTGTAAATTTTTAGGTTTACAGTTGAATTGTTACAGTTATACAATATTTTACTCAGTATAAACCATATAAGATGTAAAATTAAATGAGGTTTTAACCTTTAAAAAAGATATCCATTTCATTATTAAAATACACAGTTTCATACAGAATAATTCATTTTTATGCAATTGACATTAAGTTGTTTGCACATGCATTTCTAATCTCTATATATCTGATTATTACTAGTCACAGTCAGTTACTTTCTGAGCTCCTTGGCATCTGAGCATGGATATAAAGTCATCAGGAAGATTTCAATGGTAATGTGTTTCACATCCACTAATTATCTAAGTGTCCCTCAGTTGATGAGTGGATAATGAAAACGGGATTCATTTATACTATGGAGTTTTACTGAGCAGTAAGTAAAGATGAAATCATGAAATTTGCAGGTAAATAGATGGAACTAGAAGCTGTTATACTAAGTGAAGTAACACAGACTCAGAAAAAAAATCAACATATGTTCTCCCTCATATGTGGATCCTAGAACCAGACTCTGATAAATAAGTATGCAACCAGACATAACTACAGAAACCAGGATGACGGAAAGGAAACAGGGAGGTAAAGGAAAAGAAATAACCTGAAAGAGAAGAACAGTAAGAAACAGGCCTTAATAAGGGAGATATGGATAAAAGGTGGGTTAGTTTAAGGGAGGGGGGAGGAAGGATATACAAGGAACCTAGTGTATAAAGGGAAAGAAGGAGCTCAAGAGAGGTAGGACAATAGGAGAAGGGTATTATTACGGGAGAAAGGGGGGCAATGGGGGCACTTTAAGAGGGAAAACCATGATGGAGGGGTGCGACAATGTGAGAGATAAACAATGCCTAGATAGCTTTAAAAAACAGTGAGAAACATATTACTCCTACAACCTACTGAGAAATTATACATAAGAGATCAAGAAATATGTGTCTAGGTAGGGTTTATCTGAGAACAACTGGTCTTTGCTTAAGATTTATCTACATGACACACAGTAACTAAAAATACCAGACTGGTGGAAGTAATCTTCTTGGGTGTTTAACAGACATTCTTTGAGGTCTATAATAATTTGGTCAGAGGTCCCAAAGGACACTTTTTACTCCTTGCCCTCCTAGGTCAACTAGTTCCAGGGGACTATGAGCATTTCTCAAAATGTCCTATAATGGTGGTTGGTCACCCGTCCTCTTGATAAAGGAGGCCAAGGACACCCCACCAGATGGACATGAACCAGTGTCCAGTCTATAAAGAGGAGGGTCACATGCTTCCAAGTGAAGCCAGCCATGATCGATCAGGACCTTTGACTTATCTTCACATAGGCAGAAATGGTAAAAAGAAAGGAGCCAGGAGTTCCTCCCAAGCCCATGTGACCCCTGAGGAACAGATCCTTAAATGACCTTAAGAGTAAAAATAAATTGGTTTATCTGGACCAACTGTATGGCCTTAAACACCCAAAAGGAAAGTATAACCAAAGATTAAAGGGACCAATATAATTTCATAAGAGACCATATGTATAGCTAAAGGCTACACAGCAAGTAACAATGCCAGACAGATGATACCTACTTCTGAGTTTTGGGCCAGGGTGGCCAAAGGGATTCCCAGATAGTAACCCAGCAGAGAACTGGGAAATTGAACAGCAGACCCCAATCTTGTCCAAATTAATATTGACAACTGAGTACCGCTAGATGAGGAACATCTGACCCTCCTAAAACAAAGATGTCTAGATAGGCTGACTAGATTCTCCAGATGGACAAGTAGTGGGGAATGGCTGGGGGTGCGGACAACACAGCAGACAGTAGCAGGGATATCAGAGTATAAGGGCTCTAGTTGGGGGAGGGAGGCTATGGGAGGGTACTACCTGGGAAGTGGGTCTATAAAAAAACCATTCTTTGCTCCTACCCTCAGGCCTCTCGGGGTAAGTCTATCGTGGAGCCCTCCACGCCTTGAATCCCCCAGCCTCATTCACCCTTCCATCTCCCCTGCTGTTCTCTACTCCTAG
>NW_008338112.1:935119-935509 GCF_000622305.1 Nannospalax galili
TTCCCAGTTTTAAATGACCACAGATGCCAACCCAGATTACTATACCCAGCCAAAGTGTCTATTATAGTCGAAGGGGAAAGAAAAATCTTCCATGACATAAATAGGCTGAAAGAATTCATGTCCACAAAACCAGCCCTTCAGAGAGTTCTGGAAGCAATACAAAGAGCTGAAGAAAGGAATAACTATACCCAAGGGGTTGTGGAAAAAAATGCAATGAAGGTATAACTGTGAAAAAGTACAGCTATATCAAAAATGTAAACAGAAATAAAAATGACGACAGGATTCATTACTCATCTTTCAATAACTTTAAATATTAACGGACTGAACTCCCCAGTCAAAAGACACAGACTGGGTGAATGGATTAAGAAACAAAACCCATCTTCTTATTGT
>NW_008338112.1:939764-955883 GCF_000622305.1 Nannospalax galili
CAAAGAGACTCCCAGACAGTAACCCAACATAGAACTGGGAAAATGAACAGCAGACCCCAATCTTTTCTGAAGGAATATTGACAACTGATTGCTGCTAGATGAGGAACAGCTGACCTTCCTAAAATAAAGACCTCTAGATAGGCTGAATAGATTCACCGGATGGACAAGTAGTGGGGAACAGCTAGAGGTGCCAACAACACAGTGGACAGTAGCAGGGATGACAGAGTATAAGGGCTCTAGTGGAGGGAGGTAGGCTATGGGAGGGTGCCATCTGGGAAGTGGGTGTATAGATGAATAAGATGGTTTGGGATGTTCTGTGTGAGATACACAAAAAAAATCAACAAATTTTAAAAGATGAATTATATTTGAGGAAAAAGCATAAAGATTAAAAAATAATAATTAGTAGATGTGAAAAGCATTACCATTGAAATCTTTCTTTTTTTTAACTTAAAAAACTTTATTGAGAATTTCATACACGCATATAAGGTGTTTTGATCAAATTCATGCCCACTCCCTCCTCTCCAACACCTCCCATAGTTCCCCATCACTTTTTTCTGACATCTTCATGTATTCTTTTTCTCTCTCTTTCTCTCCCTCCCTCCCTCCCTCCCTCCTTCCCTCTCTCTCTCTCTTTCTTTCTTTCTATGGGGCTTTTTGCTACTCTAACATTACCCTCCTGAAGAAGTAACCCTAAAATCTTTAAGGGATTAGATAAGTGCTCCCAAATACTTTTGTCATTTTTTGGCCTTTGGAACAGAGTATGTTGCTAAGAGGTTTAAGAACATTTTGACTTTTAGTCACGAAACTGGCTACTTTTCTTTTTTTCTTTTTTTTTTTTTAATACCCTAATTGCCTAGCTAATTTCTACCTCCTATTCTTATCACACCATACTCTGAAAAGGTTACCCAAATTGCTGATAGGGAATTGGGACACAGACCACTCTGGCTTTTTCCATGCTGAACAGAGACACAGTGTGAGGCAATTGTGGTACCCCTTCAGTGGGTCTATCTAAAAGACTCCCAAATTGCATAACTCTTATCTGTAGGAAGAAAAGAAAGCCCTTGACTAGTGAATAGGGGATGTGAAGGAGAAGTAAAGGCAAGAGTAGTTAGCATTACAAGTTTTAGACAGGGAACTAGAAAAAAGAACAGGGCAAATTTCAAATGTTCATATGAGAGTCCGTTGGAATTTCTTGACAAGGGCTTCCAAAAGCATCCCTCTACTGGGTTCCTTCTCATGGATTCCTCCTCATTTTAATTTTGTCTGCCAGGCTGGACTCGAGAATGATGGATTCGGGATTTGTATTCAGGTATTTTGATAGCTGTTTGAGTGGTTAGAATCAGTGTCAGTTCCCTCTCAAAGGCTTCTGGATAGGGGGAGAAAACAAATTTATCCATCATTTTAGAGTAATAGTGGTTGTCTCCCTTAGCTACAGGCAGGCACTATAGTATTGCAGATGAAGATCTGAAGTCTTACATCTGAGCAGCACTTTCTGATTAGGAACAAAATCAGACGAGAAACAATTGTCTAAATAACTTTTATATGGACTTAAGCTTAATGTCTGGCAAGTGTAATCCCTTGAACTATTAAAGAAAAATACTGATGACTTTACTCTTTTGTTATACTTTCCTTTGGGTGTTTAAGACCATTCAGTTTTCCCAAATAAATGAATTTATTTTTACACCTGAGGTAGTTTGATGATCTGTTCCTCAAGGGGTCACATGGGCTTGGGAGGAGCCCCTGGCTCCTTTCTTTTACCAGTTCCATCTATGTGAAGATAATTCAAGAGGACAGGTGACTGACTCACCACAGTTACAAGACATTTTGATAGATGTTCCATAGTCCACCTTTGAGGGCAAAGGGAAAAAACTGTCCTTTAAGTCCCTCTGACCAGATTAGTATAGGCCTCAAAGTATGGCTGTTAAACATCCAATCAAGTTAGTTCCACCAGTCTGGTACATTTAATTACCATATGCTATGTAGATAAAGCTTGGGTGAAAACCCAAATATTCTCAGATAAACATTGACTGGATACATATTTTGTTCCTTAAAGTAGTTGGCTGAACTATGACCTTAGAAATTTTAAGATTATGTGTATATTTTTTTTTGTCTCGCCGTTACATGTCATAAAAAACCTATGATCTCTTGCTTAGGCTTTCTCATTTTTTCTATCTTGGAAAATATCTCCACTCTCATATCCTTTTAACATCTTTTAAAAAATATGTATTTAATAACCACATGATTAGAAGAAGCATTTCATTATAGCATTAACATATGCAATAACAATTTCCAGAGCAAAGATGCGTCTCTATCAAAATTGGCTGAAAATTTTTAGGTTCACAGTTGAATTAATACAGTTATACAATATTGAACTCAGCATAAACCCTATAAGACATAAAATTGAACGAGGTTTTAACCTTTAAAAAAGATCTTCATTTCATTTTAAAATACACTGCTTCATACAGAAAAACTCATTTTTAATGTTACTAACACTTAGGTGTTTGCACATGCATCTCTAATCTCTATGTATCTGATTATTACTAGTCACATTCAGTTAATTTCTGAGATCCTTGGCACCTGAGCATGGATATAAAATCATCAGGTAGATTTCAAAGATAATGTTTTTCACCACTATCATTTAACATGAAGCAAATTTTTATGCTTCTTCCTCAAATATAACTCAAATTTTTTATTTGTTGATTTTTTTTTATGTGTATTTCATACAGAACATCCCAAACAATGTTATTCATCTATATACCCACATCCCAAATGGCACCCTCCCATAGCCACCCCAACCACACTGGAGCCCATATACTCTGTCATCCCTGTTACTGTCCACTGTGTTGTTGGCACCCTCAGCCATTCCCCAGGGCTTGCCCATCCGCTGAGTCTCATCAGCCTGTCTAGAGAGCCTTGTTTTTGGAAGATCAACTGTTCCTCATCTAGCAACAATCAGTTGTCAATACTCCTTTAGGTAAGATTGGGGTCTGCTGTTCATTTTCCCAGTTTTATGCTGTGTTACTGTTTGGGAGTCTCTTGGACCACCTTGATCAACAACTCGAAGGACAATATCTCCTGTCTGGCATTGTTTCTTGTTATGTAGCCTTTAGCTATACACATGGACTCTTAAAGAATTATATTGATTCCTTTAATCTTTGGTTATACCTTCCTTTTGGGTATTTAAGACCATATAGTTGGCCCAGATAAACCAATAAATTTTTACTCTTAAGGATGTTTGAGGATCTGCTCCTCAGGGGTAACATGGGCTTGGGAGGAGCCCTTGGCTCCTTTCTTTTACCAGTCCCACCTACGTGAAGATAAGTCAAAGGTCCTACTTAACCTTGGCTGGCTTCACTTGGAAGCATGGAGGAAGTGTTTCCTCTGTGTTGACCCTCCCCTTTGTAGACTGGACACTGGCTCAAGTCCATTTTGTGGGGTCTCCATGGCCTCTTTAATCAAGAAGACAGATGACTCACCACAGTTACAGGACATTTTGAGAGATGCTCATAGTCCCCTGGAACTTAGTTGACCTCGGAGGGCAAGGAGCAAAAACTGTTCTTTATGTCCCTCTGACCAATTTAGTATAGGCCTCAAGGTATGACTATTACACATCCAAAAAGGTTAGTTCCACCAGTCTGGTACTTTTAATTACCATGTGCCATGTAGATAGAGCTTGGGCAAAGACCAACATTCTCGGATAAACCTTAACTAGACAGATATTGTATTCCTTGAGCTAGTTGTTTGTATAATTTGTCAGTAGGTTGTTTGATTAATATGGTTCCCTCTTGGTTTTTTTTTTTTTTTTTAACTAGCTAGGCATTATTATCTCTCACTGTCTAACCCTTCCACCATAGTTTCCCCATTTAAAGTACCCCCACTTTTCCCATTTATCCCATAGTAATACCCGTCTCCTATGGTCCCACCTCTCTTGAGCTCCTTCTTTCCCTTTATCCCCAAGGTTCCTTGTATAACCTTCCGTCTGCCATCCCCTTAAAATAACCCCACTTTTATCCATATCTCCCTTATTAAGGCGTGTTTCCTACTGTTCTCTTTCAGGTTCTTTCTTTTCCTTTAATTCCCTGGTTCCTTTCCATTATGCTGGCTCCTGTAGTTATGTCTGGTTACATACTCACAAGGATTTGGTGCTAGGATCCACATATGAGGGAGAACATAGTGTGTTTGTTTTTCTGAGTCTGTATTACTTCACTTAGTATAACAGTTTCTAGTTCCATCCATTTACCTGCAGATTTCATCTTTCTTTACTGCAGAGTAAAACTCCATTGTACAAATGAACCACATTTTCATTATCCCCTTGTCTGTTGAGGGACACTTAGGTTGCTTCCATCTCTTAGCTATTTGAAAAGAGCAGCAACAAACATGGATGTACAAGTGTCTCTGCAATGGGATGAGTTCTTTGGGGCTTCAGTGATGTTCCATTGATCTATGTGTCTATTTTTGTGCCAGTACCATGCTGTTTTTTATGACTATAGCCCTGTAGTACACTTTGAGATCTGGTATAATAATCCCCCAGCTCTGCTATTTGTGTTCAGGGTTGCTTTGGCTATCCGGGGTCTTTTGTGCTTCCATATGAATTTAAGGTTGTTTTTTTTCTAATTCTGTGAAGTATGTCATGGGGATATTGTTTGAGATTGCATTGAATCTATGTATTGTTTTTGGTAGGATGGTCATTTTCACAACATTAATTTTTCTAATCCATGAGGATTGGAGGTCCTTCCATCTCCTGGTGTCCTCCTCAGTATCTTTAACAATTTAAAAATTTCACTTTTGAGGTCTTTGTTGTCTTTGGTCAGATTTATTCCAAGATTTTTTTCCCCAGTAGTTGTGAGTGGGAACATTTCCCTGTATTCTTTCTCCAATTGCTTGTTATTGGTATATAGAAAGGCTACTGAGTTTTGTAGATTGATTTTATAACCTGTCACTATACTGAAAGTGTTGATCAGTTCTAGGAGTTTTCCAGTGGGACTTTTGGGATCTCTTAGGTATAGTATCATATCATCTGCAAGGCACACGCCTTTAATCCCAGCACTTGGGAGGCAGAGGAAGGCAGATCTTTGTGAGTTCGAGGCCAGCCTGGTCTACATAGTGAGTTCCAGGACAGCTGGGGCTACAGGGAGACCCTGTCTGAAAAAAGACAAAAAAAAGTGATAGTTTGACCTCTTCTTCTCCAATTAGTACTCCTTCAATTTCCTTCTCCTGTCTTACTGCTCTAGCAAGAGTTTCAAGAACTATGTTGAAAAGGAGTGGAGAGAGTGGACATCCTTGTCTGCTTCCTGATTTCAATGGGAATGCTTCCAGGTTTTCTCCATCTAGAATGATGTTGGCTGTGGGTTTGTTGTATGTAGCTTTAACTATGTTGAGGTATGTTCCCTCCAGTCCAATTCCCTCTAGGACTTTGAACATAAATGCATGTTAAATTTTGGTAAAAGCCTTTTCTGCATCTATTGAAATGATGATGTGGTTTTTGTCTTTGTGTCCATTTTTATGATTAATGACATTTAATGACTTGTGTATAGTGAACCATCCCTGCATCTCTGGGATAAAGCCTACTTGATCATGGTGAATGATCTTTTTGATGTGCATCTGTATGTGGTTTGCAAGTATTTTGTTGAGGATTTTTGCATCTATGTTCATCAAAGATATGGGTCTATAGTTTTCTTTCTTGGTTGTGTCTTTACCCTTACCTGGTTTGGATATTAGAGTGATGCTGGCTTCATAGAAGGAATTTGGGAGTTCTCCCTCTGTTTCTATTGTTTTGAATGATTTAAGTAGTATTGGTTGGAGGTCTTCTTTAAATGTCTGGTAAAATTCTACTGTAAAGCCATCTGTGTCTGGGCTTTTTTTAGTTGTGAGGCTTTGTATTACTGTTTTGATTTCCTTACATGTTGTGGGTCTGTTCAAACTGTTAATCTCTTCTTGGTTTAATTTTGGTGGTTCCCATGATTTTAAATATCCATCCATTTCTTTTAGATTATCAAATTTAGTAGCATATAGGGTTTTAAGATATTCCCTTAAAATGGTCTGGATCTTTTGGTTGTCTGATGTGATGTTTCCCCCTTCATCTCTGATTTTGTTGATTTGGATTTGCTCTTTGTTTCTTTTAGTTAACTGGGCTGAGAGTCTTTCTATCTTGTTTAGCTTTTCCAAGAGCCAGCTCTTAGATTCATTGATTCTTTGTATTGTTTTCCTTATTTCTATTTCATAAGTTTCTGCTCTGATTTTTGTTATTTCTTCTCTTCTGCTGGGTTTGGGTTTCATTTGGTTCTTGCCTTTCCAGCATGTTGAGTTACAGTGTTAGGTCATTTATTTGGGCTCTTTCTAATTTTTTAATGTAGGTACTTAGACCTATAAACTTCCCTCTTAGGACTGCTTTTAAAGTGTCCCAGAGTTTGTGTTTTGTTATATTATCCTTTTCATTGAATTCTAGGAATTCTTTTATTTTTTTCTTAATTTCTCCTTTGACCCACTCATTGCTTCGGAGTGTGTTGTTTAATCGCCATGAGTTAGTGTAATGACTAGGGTCCTGTCCTGTGTCGAGTTTGAGCTTTATTGCATTGCGGTCTGATGGAATGCATGGGATTATTTCAATTTTTTTGGGTATTTGTTGAGGTTTGTTTTGTGGCCCAGTATGTGGTCAATTTTAGAAAAAGTTCCATGGGGTGCTGAGTAGAAATTGTATTCTTTGGTGCTTGGGTGGAATATTTGAAAGATGTCTATTAGGTCCATTTGATGTATGGTATCATTTATTTCAGATGTCTCTTTGTTTATTCTTTGTCCAGTTGACCTGTCTAATGGAGACAGTGGGGTGTTAAAGTCTGCTACTATTACTGAGTTGGAGTTAATCTGTGTCTTAAAGTCCTGTAGTGGTGATTTTATGAATTTGGGTACACCAGAGTTTGGTGCATATATGTTACTGATAGTAATGATTGTAATATCTTCTTGGTTAATTGTTCCTTTGATCAGAATAAAGTGACCCTCCTTATCTCTTCTGGTTAGTTTTACTTTGAAATCTATTTTGTCAGATATTAGAATTGCAACCCCTGCTTGTTTCTTAGTGCCATATGCTTGGAATATTCTTTTCCATCCTTTTACTTTAAGGTAGTGCCTGTCCTCAAAGATGAGATGGGTTTCTTGCAGACAGCAAAGAGATGGATTTTGTTTCTTAACCCATTCAACTAGTCTGTGTCTTTTGACTGGGGAGTTCAGTCCATTAATAGTTATGATTATTATTGAAAGGTACGTACTGGTTGCTGACATTTTGATTGCTGTTTGTGTTCTCCATCTCCTTTTGTGTTTCCTAGATTATACCTTTATTTATTTTCTTTCATTGCCCCTGGTGTATAGTTGTTTCTCTCTGCATTCTCTATATTGCTTCAAGTATTCTTTGAAGGGCTGGTTTTGTGGACATGTATTCTTTCAGGCTTTTCATGCCATGGAAGATTTTTCTTTCCCCCTCAACTATAATAGACATTTTTGCTGGGTAAAGTATTCTGGGCTGGCATTTATTGTCATGTAGAACTAGAAATACCTTGATCCAGGTTCTTATGGCTTTCATAGTTTGTATTGATAAGTCATCTTTAATTCTGATGGGCTTTCCTTTGTATGTGACTTGTTTTTCTTTTGCTGCTTTCAGTATTCTCTCTTTGTTCTGTACATTTAGTGTTTTTACTATGATATGTCGTGGGGAGTTTCTTTTCTGATCCTGTCTATTTGCTGTTCTCTGTGCTTCCTATATTTTTATGTGGATGTCTTTCCTTATTTTCAGGAAATTCTCTTCCACAATCTTGTTTAAGATCTGGTCAACACCATTAACCTGAAATTCTTCTCCTTCCTCTATTCCTATGATCTGTAGATTTGGTCTTTTCATGGTGTCCCACAGCTCTTTCATATCCCATTCCTGTGTTTTAAAATTTTTTCCATACTCTTTGCTTGAGTGTTCCAGCTCTTCAGCTTTATCCTCCAGTGCTGATGTTCTGTTTTCCATTTCACTCATTCTCATGGTGAAGCTTTCCCCATTGTTCCAAGTTGGCTTATTGAATTTTTCACTTCTTCATTTCTGCCTGTTTCCTCCATGTTTCTATCTCCTTTGTGAATTCATTCAGAAGTTTGTCCCTATCTTCTTTTAGTTCTTTGATTTGTTTGTTCATGCATTCTTTAAATTCTTTGAGTTCCTTGATTATGTTTATGATTGTTCTTTTAAATGTAGTGTCCTGGGTTATCTCTAGGGGGTTTTCCTTATAGAACTTTTCTATAGGACTGGTGGAGTTTGGTGGGGACATAGTGTTTTAGCTTTCCATTTTATTATTCTTTCGTTGTGGTTTTGGCATGTGAATTTCTTTTGTTGTGTATGATTCTGATATGAGAATTAATTTGACATATGCTTCTGTTTGTATTATTAGGATGCCTAGGTCTTTTATCGGTTATGTGAAGCTGGTTTGTACAGATATCAGGTTCTCTCAGGTTTTACTTTAGATGGCTTCAGATCAGCTATTCAGTAGCACCCACAGAAGTCCAAGTCAGATTCCAGTCAGGTACACTCAGGCTTCCTTCTACGGTTTGGGCCTCACCAAGCAGAGGCAGGATACAGGAACTGTCAGGCAGTCCCCTGTGTTCTCAGTGCCTATGCCAGAGGGAGGCCAGAACCCAGCACTCTCTGGCTGTCTGCTGGGATCACAGCTGCTACACTGATTGAGGTCAGAGCCCACCCTCTCAGGCTGTCTGCTAGGATCTCAGCCTTAGCTTACCAGAAATGAAACAATTTTCATGTGTGTGTGTGTGTGTGTGTGTCTGTGTGTCTGTGTGTGTCTGTGTTTGTGTGTAAATCCTGTTTCACAAATACTTGGTAACCTTTCTTTTGCTTTAATGCTTTCCTAGTACAAACTAGCAAGGAATTTCACAGCTGAACATATGACAGATACACTTGGTTCATCTGTTGCTTTGTATGTCAGTGTGAAGTGATGAACCAGGTCAGTGCTGATTCTTCTCATTTTAGGGAGTAGATTAACCCATGTTTGATTTGAATGAATCAGCATCAATGTGCTAGTCCCATGTGTCTCATCTTCACTTAGGATAAAAGGCTGCGAGAGACTCAGCATAACGGCAGCCTAGTTGAACAATTCACAGATGGATTTTTATTGGTGAAATTTTCAGTGGTCAAAACTTTGACTTCTTATATTTATATTGTTTGTTTTTCCTCTTGGAAAATTCTCTCAAGAATTTGATGATGGATGCATTTCTTAATGTAGTCTTTAAACACAAATCTGAAAATTTTGTCATCTCAAAGTGAGTTTCTCTTACGTAGTATGTGACTATATGCTTCACCTAGTTTTTGCTCACTATGCAATGTGTTTATATATTCCCCACACCCTTTAGTGTATTTATCTTGACCCCAAAAGGACAGATGCATTAATGAAACGTGGAATATTTTACTATGAAAATGAAAACTGGATTGGAGCTATATATGATTTCACATCTTTGTTAAAATTAGAGCCCCAAAATTCTCAAGCAAGGTAAGAATTACTTTATATATGTAAAATTTTAAATTATTGTTGTCATTTGAAATGTTTTCAAGATAGAAAATTGCTTGAAATAATTTGCCAGCCCTTTTTGAACAATAAATAATTTTCAGAGCTAACAGTGAATGAAAATTTACCTAGACAATAGTGGCCGTGGGTAATTTAGCAGGCACAAATGTCAGATTATTTCTTTGCATTTCCTAAGTGCTTGTTATATTATGAATAAAGCATTGTTTATCATTCATATTTTTCTTCTTTCCATTTGCTCTTTATACATAACCCGTGTACCCACGGAATACATACTGTTCACTTGATTTTCTATAATATCTTGTTGTTAAGCTGTGCTTTTCCAATTTACTGTGCCTAGTACAATTCTCGCTTTGTTGCTGCCCTTTTAATCTAAGCTTTGTTTTGAAGCGGCTTAAAATGTATATATAGTCATGTCTACTCATCTACTTATTTGTAATGTTTGTTTTTTCTTTTAATCTTGAGGCAGGGCCTCACTATGTAGCCTAGGTTGGCCTTGAACTTGTGATCTTCTCGCTTCAGTTTCTTGGTGGCTGGGATTATGAAGATGTGCCATCATGTCCAGCTTCACTTGGCAATTTGTAGTTATAAACCGCATTTATGTTAAAATAAAGCATGCATCCTGGAAAACATGTAAAAGTGTAAAACTTAAATGACATCACTGTGTAAGTTCTCTATAACCGTCACCAGGCAAGGAGACGCCGTGTGTCTTACTGTGGCTCCACTCTTGTCACCCTGCCTCTCCCAGAGGGAGCAAAGCTTCTATTTTATCACCCCCTTGTTGTTCTTTAGTTGGTACACAAGTATACGTCTTTAAACATTCTTAGTTTACATTTAACTATTTTTTGAATTTGATATAATTAGAATCATGTAGTTTTGTTTCTTGTCCAGCTTCTTTCACTATAAATCAGGCACTATTTAATGTGGTTCATTAATATTTGCTTGTAATATTTATGTATCCCTTCTGTTTATAGATGTTGTTTTGAGTATTTGATGATTGAGTGTGGTTCTTGTACACATATCCTCCCTCCACCTTCCCTACCTCCCTCTCTTCCTCCCTCCTTCCTTCCATCCTGAGGGCATGAAGTATGTATGATTCCATTGAGTTTTCATTTTCTTTGTTACTATCATGATTTTCATATATTTGTAACCACTTGGATTTCCTGTTTTGTCATTTATGTCTCTTGTTTTTTTCTTACTAATTTCTACAAGTTCTTATATGTTCTTGATACCGACCTTGTATTGGGTATATTTATGACCAATATTTTTCCTATTCTTGATTGTTACTCCTTAAACTATGGTTTTGGTAAAGAGTTCTTAAATGTAATGTAGTCCAATTTATCAACACTTTTCTTAAAATTTGAGCTTTTTATGTAAGAAAAGATTTACCTATCCTATTCTTGCAATTATTTTAAAATTCAGTCTAACAAATTATTTGTCACTACTATATTAATTTGAATTGCTGTAGGACTGAAGCTCAATTTTTTTGTCCTTTTTCCAATATTTTTTTCTTATGTGTCTTGTCTCTATATATTTTAAATTTAGATATTATCAAATTGTATGTATAATTTATATATACAATATATTTGTTATGCCTCATTAAAATTTGTCTCTTCTCAAATGCAATTTTATTTTTAACTTCAAATAATATTTGTAAACAGGCAAAAACTGATATGGGGTGAGTATCCATTTGTAATGGTTAAATCAAATTAATTAACATATCATCATCTCACATACCTATTTCTTGTTATGAGAATGTTTAAGATTAGTAATTCTTTCAGTGACTTTGAAATATATAAGATGTAACTCATCATTGAACTCCAGCCTGTGGAAGCCAGGACTGCACTCCCTGCTTCATTTACCCTCTCCTTTAAGTGGAGTCATTCAATATTTATTTCTCTTTGCTTGATCCGTTTTACTTTTCATAATGTCTCCAGGCTGATCCATGTTGTCAAAAATGACAGAATTTCTTTCTTTGTGAAAATTGAATTGTGCATTCATCACATTATGTGTGTATATCACAGAATGGGGAGGAAATATTTTCAAACCACACATTTCATAGGGGCTACTATCCAAAATACATAAAGAGCTCAAATGACTGAATAGCAAGAAAATAATCTGATTATAAAAAATGAGCACAGGACCTATGTACATATTTCTCAAAAGAAGGCATACAGATGGCTAATAGATGCATGAAAGAATTTCAGCCTTGCTTCTTATTAGGAAAATGTGAGCTGAAACTAGAATGATATTTCACCTGCACACGTGTGAGAAAAAGCTGTTATTTTAAGATATGAAAAGTCAGTGTTGTGAGGATGAGGGGATGCTATTTTTTTCAATTTCATAGTTACATTATTTATTTGTGTATGTGTGTGTGTGAATGTGTGTGTGTGTGTGTGTGTGTGTGTGTGTGTGTTAGAGAACAATTGATAGAGTCGTTCTCTCCTTCCCATGTGGGTCCTGGGATCGAACAAAAGTTATCAGGCTTGGTGGCAAATGCCTTTATTCACTGAGCAGCCTTGCCAGCTGAGGAGAATGGTTTTAACATAAGATTTTTTAATTAAAAATTTTATTAATTCTTTGAAAATTTCATACAATGTATTTTGATTATATTTACCATCCCCATCCTCTCAGCTCCATCCCACCTCCCTACGCAGAACTTGACTGACCTATCAGGGGTAACATCCTTAAAGAAAAATGACTCTCCTCCCAGGAGCTATTGTCAATTTCTTTTCACTATGGGTGAGAGTTTATGACCATTCCCCTCTCTATGCTGGGATTTTGTCTGACTTGAACTTGCAGAGGTTCTGTGCATGCTGTCACAACTGCTGTGAGTTCATTTGTGCAGCTGTACTGTTGTATCTGGAAAGCACTATTTTCTTATGGCTATCCACTGCCCTTCTTTCTTGATTATCCCTGCATCTTGAGGAGGGCGTGTGATAGATACAGTCTCTTATTCTCTACATGTTGATCAGCTGTGGGTCTCTGTATTAATTGCCTTCTACATTAAGTTACTAGGAGTCAGTTTAATATTATGTAGGTTCTCCCCTATGGTCTGTGACCTATCTAGCCATAGGTCTTGGCCCTGATAAGGGTGCCAGGTATGGCTTGCATCTTGTGGAAATTGTTTGGTTACTTCTATAACATATGTGCCACTGCTGCATCAGTGGGCTTTATCTTGTCAGTCCACTTATATTTTTCTGTCCGCTTCTTCAGGTTTAGGAAAAGCAGTCTCTATTTTGAGATCAGATTAAAAGTTCAGCTACAGATGCATTTAATTATTTTAAATTTTAATCCATATGGACTATATTGCTATATTTTATGAGGTAGGGGCATCTTTTTCTAGATAAGGAACCAATGATCTCATTATTACTTGCTGAGTAATCCTTTCATCACTTATGTAATATACTAACTTTGCATGTTAATTACATACACATATGATGGAATGTTTTCTTTTTCACTATCTTTCTATTCATAAAAATGTTTAAATTGTCATTTCAGGTCATATCTCACTTTTTTGCTTGCTTTTGTCAATTTTTCTTGACTTTTTCCCACTTCAACTTAGCTTTATTTTTTTACTTATCTATCTATGTGGCGCATTACATTGATATATTTTCAGAGGTTAAACCACCTTTGTGATATTAGGAAATCACTTAGTGATCACATGTAATTCTTTTAATATGCTGCTACATTCAATTTGTTAATATTTTGTTGAGGGGGTTTTGTACTCATATTGGTACAGGAACTTGGTCTGTAACTTTAATTTCTGCATTGTATTTTCTGGCTTTGATATCAAGGAAGTATTGGTGTTGTGAAATGACTAAGTATCCTCTCATTTTGTGGGGGGAGTTCAGGAAGAATTAATATTGATTTTTTTAACCATTTGTGGTAAACTACCTATGAAGTCTCTGTTCTGGAGTTTGTTTTAAAAATTATTGATTCAAGGGCTAGAGAGATGGCTCAGCAGTTGAGGACACTGACTGCTTTTGCAGAGGACCAAGCTTTGAATCCCAGCACCCACATGGCAGCTAACAACGGTTTGTAACTCCAGTTTCAGGGGATCTGACACTCTCTTCTGACATCTGCGGTCATTGCATGTAATGGGTGCGCTTTATATACATAGAGGCAATACACTCATACACATACAATAAAAATAATAGATAAATATGTAGAAAATTATTGATTCAATCTTTTCAGTTGCTAGTGATCCAGACAGGCCTTTTGTTTGTTCTTAAGTCAATTTTGGATGTTTGTTTATTTCTAGGAAGTTGTTCATTTTGTTTATGCTGCTATCCTTGTGCTTTTTTGTACTGAGAGAACAGAATATCTGAAACTGGCCAATATATAATCATCAGAAATTTATTGCTTCATAGTTCTGGAGGCTGCAAAATACCACTATCTTTTTATCAGAATTTGAGAGGGCCTTACTGCTTCATCTTTCCACGAAGGGAGGCATTACATGGCAGAGGTACAAATTTGTATGGAAGGGTGAACTCCCCCTTCTATGATGGTATTAATCCTATCTATGACTTAAAAGTCTCACCTGCTAAAATATGAATTGACTTTCCACATGACTTTTATTTACTGGGAAAGGACATTCAGACCATAGCAGTTATCTAAGTAACACACAGCTGTTCATACTATCCTTTTATACTTTTTCTTTTATGAGATCAGTAGTAATATCTTTGCTTTCATTTCTTATTTTAGTACTGTGAGAATTTTGTTTTCTTGGTCAGTCTAATTAAGAATTAGTCAACTTTGTCAATCTTAAAAAAAACCAATCTATAATTTTGTCAACTGTTTTTCTTCCCTATTTCATTTACCTTTTCTCTAATATTTATCATTTCCTTTCTTCTGCTAACTGTAAGTTTAGTCTCATTCTTCCATTTTACTTTTCTGGTCCTGGAGCTCAAACCCAGGGCTTTGCATATGCTGGGCAGATGCTCTGACGCTGAGTTGCAGCTCCAGCACCCCCTTTCTAGTTTTTTTTTTTTTATTTAGGGTGTCAGGTTGCTGGCTTGTGATCGTTCTTATTTAATATAGGTAATGATATGTATATGTCTCCCTCATAGCACTGTAATGTTGTATTATTTTTAGGCTTGGGTACATTCTATATGTGTCTTCATTTCTCTCAAAATGTTTTCTGATTTCTTTTTTGACTTGCCCTGCTTATAACCAGAGAAATGGGAAATCTGTTAATTCACACATAGCCGTAATTTTTCACATTTACTTTTGATATTGGTTTCTAGTTATATTGCATTATAATCAAAAGAGATACTTCATATGATCCATTTTCAGAATTCACTGAGATTTGTTTTTTGGTCCAATATATAGTTTACCCTGAAAGTGTTCCAAAACACTTGAGAAGAAGGTGTATTCTGACATTGCTGGTTGAAGTGTGCCATAAATGTCTGCTAGGTGTGATTAGTTTACACTACTTATTAGTTTATTTAGTTATTAATATTATTATTGTTCAAGCCCTCTATGTCTTTGTTTAGCTTATATCTGGTTATGTAGTTCTTAATGGGAATAAGGTTTTGAAGTCTTCAGTTATTTTATAATTATTTTTCTTTTTAATTCTGTTAGTCTTTGCACATATATTTTGAAAATCTTTCTTTCTTTCTTTCTTTCTTTCTTTCTTTCTTTCTTTCTTTCTTTCTTTCTTTCTTTCTTTCTTTCTTTCTTTCTTTCTTTCTTTCTTTCTTTCTTTCTTTCTTTCTTTCTTTCTTTCTTTCTTTCTTTCTTTCTTTCTTTCTTTCTTTCTTTCTTTCTTTCTTTCTTTCTTTCTTTCTTTCTTTCTTTCTTTCTTTCTTTCTTTCTTTCTTTCTTTCTTTCTTTCTTTCTTTCTTTCTTTCTTTCTTCTTTCATCTTTTTGAAACAGGGTCTCCCTATAGCCCCAGCTGGCCTGGAACTCACTATTGTAGACCAGGCTGTCTTTGAACTCACAGAGATCTGCCTGCCTCTGCCTCCCAAGCGCTGGGACTACAGGTGTGTGCCACCATGCCTGGCTAAAATATATTTTATTTTTTATCTATATGAGTATTTTGCCTACATATATGTAAGTCGCCTGTGACATTGCAGTACCCACATAGGTCAGAAGAGAACGTTGGATCCCCTGGAACTGGAATTGTAAATGGTTATTAGCTGCCATGTGGGTGCTGGAAACCAAACCCAGATTCTCTGCAAGAGCAGCCAGTGCTCTTGGCGTTGAGCCATCTGTCTATCTCTCCAAAGTCTATTTCTGGCAATATTTAAAGCACTATATTAAATAGAAGTAGAGATAAGAGACACTTTTTGCCTGATTTTAGCAGTAATGCTTTGAGTTTCCCCTATTAGCATGATGTCGGCTATTGGTTTGTCACATATAACCTTTATTAGGCCAAAGTACGTTCCCTTCATTTTAAGTGTCTTCACAACTTTTATTGTGAAGCTATGTTGGGTTTTGTCAAAGACTTTTCTGTATCTATTGAGATGGTCATGTGATTTCTCTTTATGAGTCCATTTACATGATAAATTACATTTATTGATACATGTACATCATATATACCTATATGATAAA
>NW_008338112.1:955899-968754 GCF_000622305.1 Nannospalax galili
AATATATTATGTATATATATATTGAAACACCCACACATCTCTATGATTTAACCAACTTTATTGAGGTGAATGATCTTTCTGTGGTGGTTTGAATTTGATTTGCCAGTATTTTATTGAAAGTTTTTGTGTCTCTGTTCATCAGGGATATCTGTCCATAATCCTTTTGTTGTATCTTTTTCTGGGTTTGATATGAGGGTGATGTTGTCTTAATAAAAACAGTTTGGAAACTTTCTGTTCTTTTTTATTTTCTGGAGTAATTTGATAGGGATTAATATTATTTCTTCCTTGAAGACCAGGCACATTTTCTATCTGCTGCCTGCCTTTGTTAGCTGTTGTTCACTGAGCTGGGAAATAATGAATGGTTAACAGGGCATGTTAGAGTATCATAGAGCTCTTCTATAAAAATAGAGCAGTTTTTTTCTCATTCATTAAGCATTAACTTCGTTGTCTAAGCTTTTACTTAGGTTCTAGATCTCTCCCTAAGTGTGTTGATAATTACAATTTCATTAAGTAAGCATTTTCATTAGTTCTGTGAAGTAATGGAGTTCTCTACCTTGTCAGTTTTGCTAATTGCCCAACTTTTAATTAGCCCATTGGCCTTAACTTAAAAATTTAAGTAATAACAAGAATGTTAGTCTTTTATAGTGAGTGGAAATGCCTTTGGGGTAACAATAGTTGTGTTTCTCTTTTTAGCCATTTGGTTTTCAGTTACTTTGAGGGAATATCCTTTTACTCCTACTGAAGCTATTTTTCAAGTCATCTACTTACAAGTTGTTCATACTAACAGACTTTCTAATTTCAAGGGATAAATTTCTCTAGGCTATCATATTTTTCATTTTATTTTTTATTGACTTTTTGAGATTTTCATACAATATAGTTTGATGGTATTTAGGTCCCTTCTCCTATCTGCACCTCCCTCACTGCCCTCTGTCCCATTTAATGTACTCTCATACATATAATAAGGCATATGGAGCCTATTTTGTGTCCTCAAATGTCCTTAAGTCTGGGACCATCCACTGCACCCACCAAGAGTCCCAGCCCTGCAAGACACTGTGTCTCCCCCCTCCCAGCAGCCATTGATTGCCAAGCTTTCTTTAGGTTGGGTTGGACTTTGTTACCCACTTTGCCATGTCTATGCTAAGACTTTGTCTGATTGAGCATGCGTAGGGCTTGTGTATGCTGCCACCATTGTCATATGAGTAACTGACCAGCTTGTCGGGATGTTTCCTTGTGGTCATCCACCTTCTTCTGACTTGTAAAATCTTTCCGCTTTCTCTTCAGTGATGATACCTGAGCCTTGGGAGGCAGAGGTTTGAAATAGGTGTCCTATTCAGGGATAAGCACTCTGCAGCCTCTTATTATTGACATATTAGCCAATTGTGGGTTTCTGTGTTAATAACCATCTGATGCATAAGGAAGCTTCTCTAGTAAGAGATGAGCAATGCATTCATCCTATGTGTAGAGGTTGCATTGAAGATGTGTTACTTAGGGCTAAGCGCCTCACAGAAATTCTCTGCATTTGAACAGTTCTGAAACCCTGTAAGAGTCCCCATCTGTTGCAAAGAGAAGCTTTGTGTGATTTTTGTTGTTAAGTCCATTTACAAGATTTATTACATTTATTGACTTATGTATATTGAACCATCCCTGCATCTCTGGAATAAAGCTGACCTGATTATGATGGATGAAATTTTTGATGTGTGTCTTTATGCAATTTGGGTATATTTTGTTGAGAAGTTTTGTGTCTTTGTTCATTGGGAATACGGGCCTATAGTTTTCTTTTTGTTGTGTTTTTATTCTTAGTTTTGGTATTAGATTAATACTGGCTTCGTAGAAGGAGTTTGATAATTCTTCTGTTTCTATCTTTTTGGATAATTTAAGTAGTATTGGTTGTAGATCTTTGAAGGTCTAGTAAAATTCTGTTGTGAATTCATCTGGGCCTGGGATTTGGGAGGCTTTGTATTACTATTTCGATTTCCTTATTTGTTATGGGTCTGTGTAAGCTGTTGATCTCTTCTTGGTTTAACTTTGGTGATTCCATGATTTTAGAAATTTGTCCATTTCTTTTATATTTTTAAATTTAATGGTGTATAGGTTTTAAAGTATTACTTTATAAAATTTTCTGGATCTTTCTGGTGTCTGTTGTGATGTTTCCCCTTTCATCTCTGATTTTGTTGATTTGGATTTGCTCTTTTGTTCTTTGGTTAACTGGGCTAAGTGTCTGTCTATCTTGTTTAACTTTCCAAAAAACCAGCTCTTAGAGTCATTGATTCTTTGTATTGTTTTCTTAGTTTTTATTTCA
The DNA here is from genome assembly GCF_000622305.1 of Nannospalax galili. Lineage (NCBI taxonomy): Eukaryota > Metazoa > Chordata > Mammalia > Rodentia > Spalacidae > Nannospalax > Nannospalax galili. The sequence continues at coordinate 958,199 of NW_008338112.1, forward strand.
TTAATTACTGCTCTGATTTTTGTTATTCCTTCTTGTCTGCTGGGTTTGGGTTTCATTTATTCTTGCTTTTCTAGATTCTTGAGTTGTATTGTTAAATAATTTATTTGTGCTCTTTATGATTTTTTTTGATGTAGGTTCTTAGAGCTATAAACTTTCCTCTTAGGACTGCTTTTAACATGTCCCAGAGGTTTTGTTGTGTTTTATTATCATTTTCATTTAGTTCAGGATGGTGTTTTCTGATCTCTATGAGTTCATGCAGTTACTAGAGTTTCTTTTCCTGGTGGTTTTGAGCTTTACTGTATTGTGGTCTGATAGAATGCATGGAATTACTTTATTTTAAAAATTTCCTGAGGTTTGTTTTGTGCTCAGTTTTAGAGGAACTTCCATGGGATGCTGAGAGGAAGGCGTATTCTTCAGTGCTTTGGTAGAATATTGGTAGATTTAGGTTCATTTGATGAATGATATCATTTAATTCAGATGTTTCTCTGTTTATTCTTTGTCCAGTTCCCCTTTCTATTGGAGACAGTGGGGTATTAAAGGTACTTACCATTACTGAGTTGGGGTTAATCTGTGTTTTAAAGTCCTGTAGCATTCTTTATATGAAATTGGTGAAAGTCTTCCACTGGATTGGCCTTGTCCATGTCTGTGGATGTAGCAATTAGCTACACCAATTAATAGCTAATTAGCTAATTAATTGAAATTAATTAACTAATTAGCTAATCGATTAATTACAATTAGCGACATCAATTAATTGCTAATTGATGTAGCAGGGTCTAGTTCACCATGGACAATACCATCCCTAGGCAGAAAGGCCTGGTTATCTAAAAAAAGGGCAACTGAGGCTGGAGAGATGGCCCAGCGGTCAAGAGCCTTGGCTGCTCTTGCAGAGGACCCCGGTTCAATTCCCAGCACCCACATGGTGGCTAACAACGATCTGTAACTCCAATTCCAGGGGAATCCAACATCCTCCTCTTACTTCCATAGGCATTGCAGGACACAGGTGCACTTACCCACATGCAGGCAACACACTCGTACTCACAAAAATAAAAATAAGAAATAAAATATTAAAAAAGAAAAAAAGGTAGCGGAGCAAACCGGGGAAGCAAACCAGAAAGCAGCGTCCTTCATGGTCTCTGCTTCAGTTTCTGCCTCCAGGTTCCTGTCTTGAGCTCCTGCTCTGGCTTCCCTCAATGATGCAATAAACTCTGTCTTCCCCAAGTTGCTTTTGGTCATGGTGTTCCTTACAGACACAGAAAAGCAAACTAGGATGATACCATTAACCTATATTAACTCTTCAAGTACACCGAAGCTCCTTTTGTCATTTCTAGTAAATCAGAATTTCATGAATTGGTGACGTCATACCTGAGATACCACTACATTCCTAGCAGGGGAGTGATGAGCCTTGATTATCACAAAAATGAAGATCTCGTCTCAAAAACTTCCTTTGAATGATCTCTTAATGCTAGTGGGATAAGGTTGGATGTTTTAAAATAGCAGATGTGTCCTTCTAACGAGCTAGTACTGTCTTACAATCCCTAAAGTTAGCCTTTGTGTTCGTCAGCCAATCCAATCTATTTGTGGGAGTTAATGTTCAAAAAGTAAATGACCATAATAGATTGATAACGAAGAATAAGTTTTTTAAAGGAATTAAAGAAAGTTGTCCCTCCTGTAAAAGTAATGAGATAAAGTTAATAAGCTTGCACTTACCTTATAAATAATCAATATACAGATACATTTGTAAATACACAACATAAATAGAAATTTATAAATATAACTATATAATGAGGTGTTCCTTATAAAAAGCTCTTATTTTTATTGATAGTAACATTGTGACTAAATGCTCTTGAATAGCAAGGAGAAGCAATCACAAATTGCTATTTAATACAAAGGTAGGTAAGTAGGTTGCAAAAAAAAAAGAAAGTCTGCTTTGCAATATATGTTAAAATGATGTTTTTCATTTTCTAGGACATACCGAGGGAAAGCATATTTTAGAAGAAATTTTTATAAACAAGCAACTCAAGACTTTTCTGTTGCTATCCACTTAGATCCTAATAACTGGTTAGCACTCTACTATCGAGCTTGCTTGTTTAGAAAGAGTAACCCTTACAAAGCACTGCAGGATTACAGCGTTTCAGGTACTTTGCCGTCAACTGCATGAACATGAGACTTGATGTGAGATTCAGCAGCTCATTTTTATAGAGAAGAGTACTAGTGCTTGATCACTCATGATATATATATATATATAATATATATATGCTTACATACTTATTGTTTTGTGCATTTGTATACCTATATATGTGTGTGCTCATGTATGTGCATATATGCACATGTGTGGGGAGGCCAGAGGACAATTTTAGGAGCTGTCTACATTTTTCTTTTCTTTTTTGAGAAAGGGTCTCTCAGGGGCCTGGTGCTCGCTAAGTAGGCTAATTGGATGGCCAGCAACCCCAGAGGTCCATTTGTGTCAGCCTCCTCAGCACTGAGACTGCAACACATGCCCAGCTTTTTTCTTGGGTTCTGGGGACTGATCTCAGCTACTTGTGCTTACAAGGTGAGCACTATATTGGCTGAGCCATTCTCCCAAATTATATATATATATATGTTTTGATATGTAATAAGTACACCCGTATATGCTTATATACTTATATATTTAAATATACTTATGTACAAACTATAATATATCAATACATACTTATAACTCATAAAGTTGAGCTACAAGTGTTTTCTTCAATATATATTTTTTATTTTTTGTTCATTTCATACAATACATCTTAATTATATTTAGACCCCTATCTGCACCCCCACAGGCCTCCTACTGTATTTATGCATTCTGTCATATATGTTAAGACCTATCAACTCAAGTTTGTGTAACCAGATGTCTCTTGGTGTGAGTTCATCCACTGGATTCTATTCAGCCTAGCTAGTGTCACTCCCTTAAAGAAGACCAACTCTCTCTCATCCAACAATGATCAGTTGCCAATAGTTTCTTGGCTAGGTTTGGGCCCCCTGCCCATTTCCCCAGTTCTATGCTGAGTTTTTGTCTGATTGAATTGGCATGGCTCTTGTTCATGCTGATATAAGTTCATCTGAGCAAGTTCCTAGAAGCCTGGATGACAGTTTCCTTTTGGTCATGTGCTGTCCCTGGCTCTGAGAGTCTTTCCACCCTCCTTTCTCCAGTGGTCTCTGAACCTTGAGTGGGTGAGGTTTAATATAGGAGTCCTATCCAGGGACATATACTCTGAAGAATCTCATCCTGCACACTTTGGCCAGTTGTGGCCTCCTGTGTTCATTACCCTCTGTTGCATGAAGAAGCTTTGCTGGCGAGAGTTGAGAGATGCATTAGTGCTCTCTTTACCCTTGTCCCACTATGTTCCATGAGCCTCAGTTGTAGAGGTTCCATTGTAGATTTTTCACTTAGCACTGGGAATCTCACAGACACTTATTCCTTCCTATCGAGTGGTCTTTAAGTCCAATTAAATAGCTGTTGATTACCCCTAAGATAAAAGTGCCACTACTGCGTGGATATAGTTTGCTGTGCTGGTCATTGTTGTGGTTATTAGGCTTTAAGGCTAAGGTTGAACCAATTATTGATTTTTCTCCCTTCACAGCTTACATAGTATCCTCTAAAATTTTGACAGCTAGTCTTCAGGGAGGAGGCTTCCAAGTCGGTTCCAGCTCCATTGCTCCAAGTCCTGTGTCCGAAGTATAACCTGTCTCCAGCAATAGGGTCTTACCTTCGAGTTCTGAGAAGTAATCAAGGCTGCGGCAATAGCCTGTGTTATTTGGGGAGTCTGTTGGACTACCCTGACCAACAACGTGAAGGGAAGTTTCTCCTATCTGGCACTGTGTTTCTTGTTATATAGCCTTCAGCTATACACATGTGCTGTATATTTATTGTATGTGTATTTTTAGGTAGGTTTTTGAACAAATGCATTTCCCTCTGGTTTTGCACACCACCTAAGCATTATTTGTCTCTCTTCTCTCTCTGTCTGTCTAACCCTTTCTCCTCCTTTCTGAGGTACAAGTGTTTTAATACGTCCTTTTACTCTCTCTCTCTCTCTCTCTCTCTCTCTCTCTCTCTCTCTCTGTATGTGTTCAGTTAAGGCCAGAAGAAAACTCTCTTTCTACAAATTGAGTTGCAGAGATTTTTTTTTCACGGAAACTCAGTTGTATTTCCTTTTCAATATGTTAAAATAGCATTACATTGTCCTAGTGTGTTGTATTCAATTCCAAGACTCAGCCTATGGATTTAGCAAATTTAAAGGTTTTGAGTTATGAATTCAGAACAGGTTTTTAGAACTCATGTTACCTAGGGGCTGTTAACAGCAAACAAGCAGCCATTTCTACATTATACACAATCAGTGCATTCTTGTTTTATACATCTGTGTAGGGCAACTCCTGGCTTTGAGTAGGAGCTCAGTAAAGAATTTGCAGTGGGGTGAATGAGCCCATCCTGGCTGACCGAACAAAGCCAGCACTCCATATATGGTTTCGGTTCATCTGGGTGAGAAGTTCTAGAATTCTATTATCCCAGATAAGTCAGCATCTAGAGACAATGAGACAACCGGAGTCCTTCACTAGGAAGGAAATACCAGATAATTGTCGTTTTCCAGTCTCTAAGCCCATTTGCCTCTGAGGCCCCCTCCCTGTAATACTTGAACTAAGTAACTCAGATACCTCCTGTATGATGAGAGGAGCCCAGCGCCTCCCCTCTGTTTCCAAGGGCTCTTGGGAAAGAGGCTGAAGATGGCCATTCTCTTCTCTTGCCATCTTTGCATCTAGTTTCTGCTCACAATTGATTCTCTACCTTTGCTCACCCTTTACTTGTGGCCCCTGTTCTCTCTGCTCTCTCTGTTCTCTCATTCCCTCATTCTCCACTGTAGCATCAAAGCAAACGTGTATATCCATTGCACTCCATCACTGAACGTTTTAGATTTAGAAGGTAAGTGTAGTGTAAGCAGCTTACATTTGAAAAGCTGTGCAAGTTTGTTGTTCTCTGCTGATCCTGTACTTCTGGATAAATCCTCTTCTCTTTTGTCTCTGGCCTTTCTTTAAAAGTCCTTATCCAAGGTTTGGGCTTCTCAATTCTTCCTGCCTTTGAGGCCATCTTAACACTTCAGAAATCTATTATTTGATTGTTCAGAGAAGACCAGCTTGATTTTTGCATTAATCCTTTCCTGTACATTAACCTAAGGGTTTTAACAATCCACCATTAAAACAGAACTCTCAAGCTAATAATATTTGATGTTTTAAGCACTGGTCTAAGTAGTATATAAAATACCTTAATGAAGGTTCACATAATGTTATGAAATATTTACTATCATCATCCAAATTCTACTGATAAGAAAACTAAGACATAGAGACATTAAATCACCCTAACAATTTTTTTATTAGGAAGAATTTTTCTACCAGTATCACAGCCGTCCTTTTCCTTGATGGCCAGTCATATTGTGAACTGAACAGTGGACTGTCTTCAAGTGATTATCTGCTTTTTCTGCATGCTGCCCCTAACACTGACTATACTTTCCCAAATCCAGATTGTATTCCAGTGAATTATTTTTTCTGTTCTAGTTTATCTTTGATTGCTGTGACAAAACACAATAACAGTTTGGGGAGGAAAGGGTTTATTTGGCTTACATTTTCAGGGTCACAGTTCATCACTGAGGGAGTCCGAGGTAGGAACTCAGGGCAGGAGCCTGAAGGCAGGAGCTGGAACACAGGCCATGAGGGGGATGCGTCTTCCTAGCTTGCTCTCCTGGTGTATGCTCCAACCTGCTTTCTGTATTGTATAATACAGAACCACCTGCCCAGGTGAGGCACCACCCACAGTGAGCTTGGCCCTCCCACATCACTCATTCAAGAAAATACCCCACAGACATGGCCACAGGCCAGTCCAATGGAGATAGTACCCCAGTTGAGGCTCCCTTTACCCAGGTGTGTCAAGTTGACACTAAAGCTATCCCGCGCACTTTCCCTCTTACACCAAAGTGGGCTTGACAAGCTTAGAACACAGTATCAAATTCTGTGTAAAACCCATCTAATTCCATATAACAATTTTGAAAGTGAAGGGGACTTCTGAGCTGGGTACTGGGGATAGCCACTCATCTGCAGAGGGCTGCTTTTTGTCACTTTGTTTCTGCTCTTTGGGATGCGCATAGTCAAATTACCTCCCTCTGCTCCAAGTTCTTTTGTCTTGGAGTAGCCTCTTTGAAGCCGCCCATCCTTGCAGATGATTAAACCTGACCTTTGCCATATGCTCCCTTTCTGAACCATTGTCTTCATGATAGTAACAGACCATTGAAAGCCCTGATACCCTGCAGCAGCCATTGCATCCTAGACCTGCCTCCACCATTGGCTGATATTATAGTCCTTGTTAATGCGCCTTGCTCCCTCCAACCTCAAAATTCATTTTTAAAGTGAGTGGAGTGTCCTCATTTACCACCAGGATTTCCTCTAGCCCTAGTGAGTTTGTGATCCATAAATAGCCACAATGAATAATTTTTATGTATAATATTTTTTACTCACCAAATGGGTACACTCATGATAGATGCTGTTATTTGTAATGTTAAACAAGAGTAAACAGTAAGAGTGGAATAGTCTAAAACATAACTCCTATGGTTGTTCAGAAACTAAGATATATATTTTATATCTTCAGCTCTCATAAATGATGGTTATGAGAATCTTAGCTGTTTTCTACATCGGGGCATAGTCTATACACATCTAAAACTTTGGATGCTGGCAATTTGTGACTTTGAAACTGTTATCGCTCTAGAAAGGTATGTCTTTCTTTCATACTGATTTGTGTGAAATTAAGGAAAAAATTCAAACAAAAGAAAGCTTTCTCTCCTCTCTGTTGCTAACTTAGTAGAAAATGAGTGCATAACAATAAAGTCAAACTAGAATTAGAATAACACTAAGGGTGTTGGTGAAATGAGACCTGTTTATTGTAGTTACTTTGCAAATTTTAGAGCTTGAGTAGATTTGGGAGGCTTGAAGTTCATGGATAGTAAGTTACCAACTTACTAGAGGGGGATTTGGGGAAACTCAGGCTATAGCATTTTGAAGTCAATTTACTGGAGAACTATCATTTAAAAAATGACAAAGTATTCTAGCTTATATTTCATTGCTATGCACAAAATCCAATTCAGTGGAAGGAAATCTTGTGTTTCAAACCACTGGCTTCATTTTGTTTTGTTTGATTCTAAGAGAGAAAAAATTGATTTGACAGAGAAAAGCAGTTTTATACACACCAATGTCGAGAGAGATTTTAATCCCAAAATACCAAACCTTAGGATATGACTGTATCTCACTGTTACTCATGGCTTCAGATGCTCTTGAGCTGAGGAAGAATAATCTTTGATTCAAGATAACTCAAGATTAAGTCAAAGAAGAGTAGTTTGCTAAGAGTCTAGGATAATTTTACTAATTCCATTTCCAGCATAGACTCTACAGTTGTTGATTTTCTACTAAGGATTTTATAAGGGTATTTCTCTCTTTTAAGAAAATGTAGTAAATTAGTTTATGTTGCTTTTGTAAAATAATAAAATAATACTTCATTGCATATTGATTCATGTATTTCATTAGGGTTATTCATAATAGAAGAACATTTAGAACAATTTTAAATATCTAATAAAGTTCTACTTTCTCATTCTTTTAGAACTTCTATTTTGGCTTATATAAATATTGGCCTCATACATCTCCTACACCTGGATAATTACACTGAAGCCTTTCGGAAATTTTCTGAGGCAATTAAAATTGATCCTTTATATATTCAAAGCTATATTTGTAGAGCAGAAACCTATAATAAGGTATTTAATGCTTGGTAATCTTCAATTTAAAAATATTTGAACTGTTTGAATAGTTGTTCAGTATAACATATATGTTAATGCATCCTCTTCCTTTCTTACATATTTTATTTATTATTTTTATTTTATTTGTATAAGTGTATTGCCTGCATGCCTGTAAGTGCACCAGTGTTGTGCAATGCATGCAGAATCTTAGGAGGGTGTTGGATTCCCCTGGAATACAGAGGGTTGTTAGCCACCATGTGGATGCTGGGAATTAAACCCAGGTCCTCTGCAAGAGCAGCCAATGCTTTTAACTGCTGAGCCATCTCCGCCCCATGCATTTTTTTAGGTAACTATAGAGGCTAATGAATTTATAAACAAGTGCTAAGTAGATATAGTTAACTATTATTAACTATTTACATGTTATAACTATTAACTATGCCTCTATTTATGGGGTGTAAAAATTCATGGCTTTATTTCTAAAACATGTTCTTTTCTTATTCTAAAACAATATGTAGATATTTTAGGTAAGGAATTTATGCAAATAAGAATAAATAATAAGTATATTTCTGAAACTTAGCAAATTTAAATTGTCCATAATTTCATTCTCTGAGGAAAACTACTATTAGCATTTTGGCATCTACTGGCTTAAGATTTTATGTGTGTGTATGTGTGTGTGTGTGTGTGTGTGTGTGTGTGTGTATGTATGTATGTACTGGTAAGTGTATATTTATCATAGAATGGGGTCTGTAAATGTTATCTTAATCACTAGTGCATTCCTTTAAAGTTTATTTTCTACAAGTTATTTACATTAAAAAATATAACGTATCCTTAATGCAACAAATAGAAACAACTCAATAAATAGTACTTCTTTTTTACCTTCAAGCAAATCTGACTTTCCAGAAAACACTACTCTCTCCTCTGTTTCTCAAAGATACATCATTGGCCTCTTTCCTACTAACTGCCTTCCCCGGACACTGCCACTCCTCCCCAGGATTATTGCGGTCATCTCTTGGTTTTCTTGTTTTCTCTCTTTACTATTTTGATGGAACTAACATAGCAGTTTCAGGGATCCAGCCAAAATATAAGTCAACGTTTTTACTTATATTTTTTGCTTGGAAACCACAGGAGCTGTGTCCTTACTACATGTCTACCTTGTTTCCTTCAAGTCTTCCGGATATGTTGGTGTTAACCACAATAGGCAGGGGTGTGCTGTGGTAAAAATACCTTTAATAAAACAACAGACTTGCTTCTTCTTCATATTGCATGTTCTTGCTCAGAGAGTCTACTTTCCATTTCCTGTGTCTTAGAGCATGGTGTGTTTAGAGTCCCATTCAAGGTCCTTACCTTCAGATGATGCAGGTTGTAATTCCAGGGCGGGTTCAGCATTTTCCCCAGGGAAAGTTTGTTCTTAAGCCTGTTGGGGATGATAGGGACACATTTGAAGTGTGTCTTTCCTTTGATTAGTCTGTTCATGCTGCAAGTCCTTTGGAGAAGTTAGTGTGTCCCAATAACACACACACAGAATTCGAAGTTTCAGCAGGATAGTGGAGTTTAAGAACATGCACTCAGTTATTCTTTGTTTTGAGAGGCCCAAGTCTCTACACAGTGAATATTGAATGCATTATGTTTTTACACAGTGAACTATTGCAGTCAGTAAAAAGAAGTAGACCCATACCCCTGACTTTGAAGCATTTCTATGAGCTTTTGGTTTTTGAGAAAGAAAAGTCAGAGCTCTGCTTCCCTGGGCCTGTAGGACCCCTGCAGGCCTCTCTCCTACCCATAAGCCTCTCTCCAGAGTAAGTCCATCGCATCCTCCAGGCCTTGACTCTCCCAGCCTCATTCACCCTCCTATATGCCCCATCGTTCTCTCCTCTTAGTTTGGGTCCTGCCCCATTCCCTGTCTTGGTACCCCAGACACCTGGGAAAGCAATACTGCTTCCTGATCCTTTTCATACAGACCAATGCAGTGCCTTCTCTGGGCCCTAGGAACACTGCTTCTTGGTCTGACCCTGCCCCACCTTCCTCTGCTTCCATGGACCTGAACAACCCACCAGCCTTTTTCTGGGACACATGGGCTGACCTTTCCTCTTCCTGATCCTTTGCATCCAGACCAACCCAGCTCCTCAGTGCAGTACCCAGGAGTCCTTGGGGCCTCTTCCTGCCCCATCTGCCTTTGCATCTCTGGGTGGCACAGCCACCAGCTGCCCTAGACCAGCATCTTTCCTGGGCCAGGGGCTCCCAGGCCAGTCCAACCCCCAAATTCCTGAGGCCAAAATCTTTCCTGGAAGGATCCAGACCTTAGGAGAAAGTCTGAAAACATCTGATCCCCATCTGACTTGAGCCTCTGTGGGAACACCTGAAGACAAAAGCAATCTGGCCACTCTAATATAAAATCATAAGAGAAAACCAGAAGCTTAGATGAACCAGATTTTCATGCCCCAAAAGCAAACCACAAAAACACATAAAGTTCACAAAAAGAAGCAGACCTAAACTTGAAGGCCCGAGTCTCACAAAAGAATCAGAAACTACAAAAGAAATTCACATGTCAAAATCACAGAGAAAAAATAATAATATGAAAAACCAAAATAACATATCCCTATCAAATACCAATAGTCCTCTAGAGGAGTACAATGAGAACTCATTAGAGATAATGCAGGACATGGAACTCAAAAGAACCATTATAAACATGATAAAATAATTCAGTGAATTTAAAGAACACACAAACAAGGTAATCATAGAGCTGAAGGAAGATAGGGATAAACTTCT
>NW_008338112.1:969177-969658 GCF_000622305.1 Nannospalax galili
AAAACCCATCAGGATTACAGAAGACTTTTCAGTGAAAACTACAAAAGCCGGAAGACCCTTGTCCAAAGTATTCTCAACTCTAAACTACCACAGATGCCTACCCAGATTATAATACCCAGCCAAAATGTCTATAATAGATGAAGGGGAAAGCAAAATCTTCCATGACATATATAGACGGAAGAATTCATGTCCACAAAACCTGCCCTTCAGAGGGTTCTGGAAGCAATACAAAGAGCTGAAGAAAGGAATGACTATACCCAAGGTGTTACGGAAAGAAATTCAATGAAGGTATAACTGGAAAAGTACAGCTATATCAACACTGTAAACAGAAATAAGAATGACAGGATTCAATACACATTTTTCATTAATAACTTTAAATATTAACATACTGAATCCCCCAGTCAAAAGACACAGACTAGGTGAATGGATTAAGAAACAAAATCCATCTTTTTGTTGTCTGCAAGAAACTCATCTCACTTTC
>NW_008338112.1:969808-972186 GCF_000622305.1 Nannospalax galili
TCCCAGCTCATTAATAGTAGGGGACTTCAATACCCCACTGTCTCCATCAGATAGGTTAACAGGGCAGAGAGTTAGCAGAGAGACATCCGAATTAAACAATACCATATATCAAATGGACTTAACAGACATCTACCGAGTATTCCACCCAAGCACCAAAGGACATACTTTCAAAGTCTGTAGCCTTTCTATATACCAATAAAAAGCATTCATAGAAAGAGCACATGGAAACACTCCCCTTCACAATAGCTGCAAAAAAAAAATAAATAAAATATCTTGCAATAAAGCTTACAATCAACACCCGAAGAAGCCAAAATCACCACACGAACACATGGAGATTAAACACACTCCTGAATGATGAATGGGTCAAAAGAGAAATTAAGAAAGAAATAAAAGTATTCCTGGAATTAAATGAAAAGGACAATACAACACAACAAAACCTCGGGGACATGCTGAAAGCAGTTCTTAGAGGGAAGTTTATAGCTCTAAGTGCCTACATCAAAAAATCGGAGAGAACACACATAAAATGACTTAACAATAAATGACTTAACAGGGCATCTCAACACACTTGAAAAGCAACATCAAATGAAACCCAAACCCAGTGGACAAGAAGAAATAACAAAATCAGGGCAGAAATTAATGAAATTGAAACAAAGAAAACAATACAAAGAATCAACAATTCCAAAAGCTGGTTCTTTGTAAAGATAAACAACATTGACAGATCGCTAGCCCAGTTAACCAAAAGAAAGAAAGAGCACCTCTAAATCAACAAAATCAGAGATGAAAGGGGGAAACATCACTACAGACACCAGAAAGATACAGAACATTATAAGGGAATACTTTAAAACCTATATGCTACTAAATTTGAAAACCTAATAGAAATGGACGGATATCTAAAGGCACGGGAACCACCAAAACTAAACCAAGACGAGATTAAACAGCTTAAACAGACCCATAACAACAAAAAAATTGAAACAATAATACAAACCTTCCAGACTAAAAAAAGCCGAGGACCAGATGTATTTACAGCAGAATTCTATCAGACATTTAAAGAAGATCTGCATCCAATACTACTTAATTTATTCAAAAAATAGAAATATAGGGAGAACTTCCAAATTCATTCTATGAAGCCAGCATCACTCTAATACCAAAGCCAGGTAAAGATACAACCAAAAAAGAAAACTATAGACCCATATCCTTAATTAACATAGATGCAAAAATTCTCAACAAGATACTTACAAACAGCATACAGACACACATCAAAAAGGTCATCCACCATGATCAAGTCAGCTTTATTCCTGAGATGCAGGGATGGTTCAATATACATGTCAATAAACGTCATACATCATATAAATGGACACAAAGACAAGAACCACATGGACATCTCAATAGATTCAGAGAAGGCCTTTGACAAAAAAAAAAACTTATGTTCAAAGTCCTAGAGGGAATTGGACTGGAGGGAACATACCTCAACACAATTAAAGCCATATATAACAAACCCACAGCCAACATCGTTCTAAATGGAGGAAAACTGGAAGCATTCCCATTGAAATCAGGAACCAGACAAGGCTGCCCACTATGCCCACTTCTCTTTAACATAGTACTTGTAACTCTTGCAAGAACAATAAGACAAGAGTAGGAAATTAAGAAGGAGTAATAATTTGAAAAAAGAGATCAAATTATCCCTTTTGATATTATATCTAAGAGATGCCAAAAATTCCACCCGAAAACTCCTAGAAATTATTAACACATTCAGTAAAGTGGCAGGTTACAAAATTAACCTACAAAAGTCTATATTCCTTGTGGCTCCAGAGGTCCATTGCCTCAGGCCTGCTATACAGCTGTCAATAAGACATTCACCCTAGGCTCAAGCCTGTCTCCCACATATGCCAATGACAAGCAATCAGAGAAAGAGCACATGGAAACACTCCCCTTCACAATAGCTACAAAAAAATTATTATATATACATATATATATATGGGAGTAAACCTGACCAAAGACATTAAAGAGCTCTACAATGAAAATTTTAAATCTTTAAAGAAAGAGATTGAGGAAGACATCAGAAGCTGGAAGGACCTCCCATCTCATGGATTGGAAGAATTAATATTGTGAAAATGACCATCCTACCAAACGCCATTTATAGATTCAATGCAATGCCAATCAAAATCCCCATGACATTTTTCACTGAATTGGAAAAAACTATCCTAAGATTCATATGGAAGCACAAGAGATCCCGGATAGATGAAACAAACCTGAGCACTAAGAGCAATGATGGGGGGATTACTATACCAGATTTCAAGCTGTATTACAGAGCTACAATCATAAAAAGCACATGGTGCTGGCACAAAAATAGACCCATAGACCAATGGAACAAAATTGAA
>NW_008338112.1:972351-972729 GCF_000622305.1 Nannospalax galili
AATCAATTCCAAATGGCTCAAAGACCTCAATGTAAAGCCTGAAACTCTGAAACTCTTAGATGAAAACATTAGGAAAAACTTACAAGATATAGATATAGGAAAGGATTTTCTAAACTGGACATCAATTGCTCAGGAAACAAGGGCAAGAATTAACAAATGGGACCTCCTTAAAAAGCTTCTGTACATCAAAGGAGACAACCAAGGAAGTGAACACAAAACCCACAGAATGGGAGAAAATCTTCACTAGCGACACATCCGACATAGATTTAATAACCAGAATATATAACAAACTCAAAAAACAGAGAACCAAGACAAGAAGCAACCCAATTAAAAGATGGGCTAAGGAGCTGAACAGAGAGTTCTCAAAAGAAGTAAAGA
>NW_008338112.1:973553-975043 GCF_000622305.1 Nannospalax galili
ATAAGGGAGGGGGGAGGGACGGGTATACAAGGAACCTAGGGTATAAAGGGAAAGAAGGTGCTCAAGAGAGGCAGGACCATAGAAGAAGGGTATTAATAAGGGAGAAAGGGGGGAAATGGGGCCACCTTAAGAGGGAAAACCATGATGGGGGGGGTGAGACAATGTGAGAGATAAACAATGCGTAGCTAGTTTATCTGAGAACAACTGGTCTTTGCCCAAGATTTATCTACATGACATACAGTAATTAAAAATACCAGACTGGTGGAACTACCTTCTAGGGTGTTTAACAGACATACTTTGAGGCCTATACTATTTTGGTCAGAGGGCCATAAAGGACACTTTTTCCTCCTTGCCCTCCTAGGTCGACTAGTTCCAGGGGACTAAAAATACCAGACTGGTGGAACTACCTTCTAGGGTGTTTAACAGACATACTTTGAGGCCTATACTATTTTGGTCAGAGGGCCATAAAGGACACTTTTTCCTCCTTGCCCTCCTAGGTCGACTAGTTCCAGGGGACTATGAGCATCTCTCAAAATGTCCTATAATGGTGGTGGGTCACCTGTCCTCTTGATCAAGGAGGCCGAGGAGGCCCCACCAGATGGATTTGAAGCAGTGTCCTGTCTATAAAGAAGAGGGTCAACATAGAGGAATCATTTCCTCCATGCTTCCAAGCGAAGCCAACCATGGTTGAGCAGGACCTTTGACTTACCTACACATAGGCAGAACTGGTAAAAGAAATGAGCCAGGGGCTCCTCCCAAGCCCATGTGACCCCTGAGGAAGAGATCCTCAAACGACTTTAAGAGTAAAAGTAAATCGGTTTATTCTGGACCAACTGTATGGCCTTAAACACACAAATGGAAATTATAACCAAAGATTAAAGGTGCCAATGTAATTTCATAAGAGTCCATATGTATAGCTGAAGGATACATAACAAGCTACAATACCAGAAAGGCGATACCTTCTTTTGAGTTGTTCGCCAGTGTGGCCCAAAGGATTTCCAGATAGTAACCTAGCATAGAACTGGGAAAATGAACAGCAAACCCCAATCTTATCTAAAGGAATATTGACAACTGATTTCTGCTAGATGAGGAAGAGATGACCTTCCTAAAACAAAGACCTCTAGATAGGCTGACTACATTCACCAGAAGGGCAAGTAGTGGGGAATGGCTGGGGGTGCCGACAACACAGCAGAAAATAGCAGGGATATCAGAGTATTAGGGCTCTAGTGGGGGGAGGGAGGCTATGGGACACCCACTATCTGGGAAGTGGCTGTAAAAATAAATAAATAAAAAAAATTCTTCAAAGCATAAAAATTTCCTCCTTAATAATTAGTAGACGTGAAAAATATTACCATTGAAATTATTATTTTTTCACTCATTATTTTTTATTTTTAATAACTACTTGATAGAGGAAGCATTTCTCTACAGATTTAACATATTCAGTAACATGCTCCAGAGCAAGAGTACATTTATTTCACAGGTGGTTGTAA
>NW_008338112.1:975187-991738 GCF_000622305.1 Nannospalax galili
AATTTTGAAAGAGATGCATCTTAGCTCTGGAAATTGTTATTGAATATGTCAATGCTGTTGTAATGAAATGCTTCTTCTAATTATATGTTTATTAAACAAATAATTTTTAAAAAGTCAGAAAATTATATTCAGAAAAACAATGTAGAGTATGTACAATATAATCTAATGTAAAAACCTCTTTTAAATCAGACTTTTCATATATAAAAATATACTCTACTTGTGAGTTAAGTCTTTACTGGAAAGGTCCAACCCCAAGAAAGCTTCAAAATTCAGGGTGAATTCTATCTGTCCAAAACCAGAGTTTACTGACTGCATAGATAGCATTATGGTTTTGGTGCAAAATGCCCCCACCCCAGGTTTTTATGTTTGAATATTTGGTCTCTTGCTGGTAGTACTACTTTGGGATGTTGTGTACCTGAAGGAAGTAGTCAGTAGAGATGGGCTTTGAGTTTTTATAGTATGATCTTACCTGAGAAACCGAGTGAGGCTGAATTAAAAGTAACAGACTAAACTGTGTGACAGGGAAATTTTTTAAATAATATTTTTAAAAAATATTTCATTTATTCTTTTATTTTTATGCGTATGAGTGTTATGCCTGCATGTAGGTAAGCGCACCCTGTGTTATGCAATGCCCACGGAGGACAGAAAAGGCTGTTGAGAAAATTTTAAGATACCATCACATCCAGGCTGTGGCATGATTACTGACTGCTTTTAGTCAACTTTGCAGCAAAAGGTAGCAGAAGAATATGAAACGTGAAGTTTGGTGAAGTATAGAGCATGAGCAAGTTTAAAGTTGCAGGCAAAGAGGTGTGGACAGAACATCTGTAATTGCTAAAGAGTTTAGCATCACTAAGAAGAAACCGTGGACTGTGCACTTCAACAAGAGGAAATACGACTTGAGGGCAAGACGCCGTCCATTGAGAGCCTCAGGGTGTATAACAGTGTAAAACTAGTTTGAAAGGAGAGCACCTAAAAAGAGCCCTTAGGGTACCCTGTTACAAAACTGGACACTTAGGGAGGTATTGTCCAAGGTTTAACCGTGAAGGCACATAGAGGCCACTGCATTTGTGTTCCAGTAGGGCCAGGTGATATCTTAAGCTGGCAGCAGAATTTGCCATTTTCTATGTAGTACTTGTTTTGCAGGCATGCAAAGTGTAAGCATAAGAAATCCATAAAGTTTTGCACCACGGTTCCAGAAAGCTGTTGAGGCCAGACAACATGTAGCGTGGAGTTAGTTGTTGATAAATCTGTGAAGGTAAAACCCAAGTTGCAGTGGACATTCACAGTATTAGAGATATCAGAAATACAGGATGTGTACTCAGGAAACCTCCAGACATAGGTGGAGATGGCCCAAGAGAGGAGCCATGTGTGCCACAAGCAACAGGGCTGGAGAGGTAGTGCTACCCAGGCCTGTTGGAGCATAGAGGATGTCATCAGGGGTTACAGATGTTGGACCTAAAGTGTAGGGTTTGGTGTTTGCTGTACTGCATTTCAGTTTTGCTTGGTTTTATCTTGCTCTGCCTCACTCCTCTGTTTTGGAATGGGAATGAGTACACTATGACATTGTATGTTAGAAGTAAATGACTTGCTTTTTGAGCTTACAGAGTTTCACAGTTAACAGATTTCCTTGAGTTTTGGAAGAAGTTTTGAATTTTTGACTTTTGAATAATATTGGAAATGTAAGCATAAAAAGCTTTTGAGGTTAAACTGAATGAATTTTGCGTTATGTGATGACCACTAGTGTATGGAGCCAAGGATGGAGTGTTAACGGTGAAATGTGAAATGTCCCCTTAGTGTCATGTTTCAAAAATTGGTCCCCAGTCAGTGGCATTGTTTTGGGAGGTTGTAGAACATTTAGAAGGTGGAGTGTCCATGAAGGAAGTGCATAGTTCCTGATGCTTTATAACCTGGCCCCACTTTCTGTTAGGCCTTTTCTGCCTGGTCTCTTGAGGAGTTAGATGTGCCAAGCTTATGTTTCCATGACCATGTAGCAGCCTATGGCTTTCCACAATGCTTTCTCCACAGTCATGGACTTTCCCTCTTCAAACCATGAGCCAAAATAAACTCTCCCTCTTTTAAGTTGCTTTCTTAAGTATGTGATCACACGAATAAGAACATATACATCTTTGCAGTAATATGAACATAGTAGATAGTTTATCAATTATATAACATGAACAATGGGAATTTAAGAAGCAGTAGTTCTAAAGTTCCACAGAGATTCTCAAATTTATTTAAGCAAATCTCAGACTTTCTCTTTCTGGACTTCTTTTTGATTCTACCCACTGTTTTCTCCAAATAGTTTGTGCTATTTCTAGTCCTGTTTATTTCCATGTATAATTAGTTTGGGGTATTGTCTTTCTTCTTCAGCATCCTGCCACTATGTTTAGTGCTTGGTCAGGTTAATTTTGCTGGGTCTGTGCAGTGATCCTTTGGTAGTATCTCCAGTGGTAGTTGATTTTTGTCCCTGATGTGTACAAATTTAGATTATGTTTCTCTGACAAGGGAAGAATGAAAGTTTCCTTTCCATATGGATATCAAAAGGCTTCTTTTGGCACCATTCTTTTAAAAAAATATTTTATTTATTTATTTTTTTAACAAAGCATAGGGGTTTATTTACAGAAGAGTGGGTGCCCCACATTTACTGCTGCACCATAAAGTCCACACTCAAATACAGATCCTGTGACCTACCGACAGCTGCACAAAATGGTGAGAGAGGTGCCTCTTGGTGTTCTCAGCTTATATATCCTTTGACCCCCCAACATGCAGCAGCTAAGATCAATTGATTGAGTGGGAGAGGTAACTGACTCCCGGGCTCAACTCCTTGATGAGCATGTGAAGGAGGTGTGACTATAGCTTGCTGGCATGGTGATTGGAGGACACTTCCAGTTAACACTCCACCCCTTCATCAGGCTCTTACATTCTTTCCACCAACCTCTTCTTCCAAAGTCCCTGAGCCTTGGAGGGGGTGGTAGGTGTGGGGTGATTTTCCTCCCGTTGTGGCAAGGCACTGAGCTTTCGGGTCTCTGCATCATCCGTTTTCCACGGGCTGATTTTGCACCATCCTTATATTTTGTTTTATTCATTCACTTACTAATATTGTTTCCAGACTTTTTCTACTTTATTTTTAAGTGTAATTTACTTTTATATATCATGTTACCTTTCGTATGTTGTTTTATTAACTGTGTGACTTTTTGTGAAACAGATGCTATGATTGAGGGAGAAAACGTGAAAAGTTAAGTGAAAGAGGAATATACGTAAACTAGGAGGTCTGACATAAGTGACAGTAGTGTAAAATAACTTATGAATGGGTGTTTGTAATCAGTCTTCAAAACTGAACATGAATAATGCTTTTTTTTCTGCTGGAAGGTTTCAACTATGTAGCCCTGACAGATCTGGAAATTGCTCTGTAGAATAGACTGATCTTGAACTTACAGAGAACTATTTCTGCCATCTGAATGCGGATTAAACACATCCACCAACACTCCTCGCCTCAGAGATAAATAATTATAAAACAAAACAAAACAAAAAATACTTGGCATCCTAAGTGTTTCTTTTTTACTTTTCTGAATTATATTTGCTCTAAAAAAATTATATGTATTTGGATGCTTCTTCAAAAGTTCCCTAAGAAATTGTGTGTGGGGGGCTCTATATCAGAAAAGAAGCAATTAGTTCAATTAAAATCTAAGTTTCTGTTTGTCATTCAATAGCTGCATAAATTGAAAAATGCAGTAAGTGAATTATCTCGTGCTATCCACCTTCAGCCAGATGGAATCCAATTATATTTAATAAGGTATGTGCACAGAAATTGAATTCTTCTTGGCAATAGCTTGACATCTCAACAAGCTCTAGGGAGCTCGCTCATGACCCTTCTAGCCTCCTCATTCTACATTGAGTCTCTGATGTCCCTCCCAATGTTTAGTTCTTGTTTTTGTTAAATGTTTTTGTTAAATATTAAATGTACATCTAAGATAACTGTATCTTTCACTTTGCTTTACCCTTGCATCAGAATGCAATTGCTAAGAGTTAAGTTCTTTGAGACCTTTCTAGATGGCTAGCTATGTAGTAAACACATACCTCCTCAAGAAAGGCTATCATCTTGAATGTTTATTGTTTGTAACCACAGAAGTATCAGATAGAACCCTTAATAAATTCAGTGAGAAAAAAAGACACATAAAATTGTATTACAAATATAGTAGAACTTGCTGTTGGACATTATCATTATCAAAACTACCATCTCTCAGGATTAATAGACCTAGGGAAGTGCAATATGACGCACTTTATAGAGCTAGGAAAGTGCAGTGCAACATACTTTACAGACCTAGGAAAGTGCAGTGCAGCATACTTTACAGACCTAGGAAAGTGCAGTGCAGCATACTTTACAGACCTAGGAAAGTGCAGTGCAGCATACTTTACAGACCTAGGAAAGTGCAGTGCAGCATACTGTACAGACCTAGGAAAGTGCAGTGCAGCATACTGTACAGACCTAGGAAAGTGCAGTGCAGCATACTGTACAGACCTAGGAAAGTGCAGTGCAGCATACTGTACAGACCTAGGAAAGTGCAGTGCAGCATACTGTACAGACCTAGGAAAGTGCAGTGCAGCATACTGTACAGACCTAGGAAAGTGCAGTGCAGCATACTGTACAGACCTAGGAAAGTGCAGTGCAGCATACTGTACAGACCTAGGAAAGTGCAGTGCAGCATACTGTACAGACCTAGGAAAGTGCAGTGCAGCATACTGTACAGACCTAGGAAAGTGCAGTGCAGCATACTGTACAGACCTAGGAAAGTGCAGTGCAGCATACTGTACAGACCTAGGAAAGTGCAGTGCAGCATACTGTACAGACCTAGGAAAGTGCAGTGCAGCATACTGTACAGACCTAGGAAAGTGCAGTGCAGCATACTGTACAGACCTAGGAAAGTGCAGTGCAGCATACTGTACAGACCTAGGAAAGTGCAGTGCAGCATACTGTACAGACCTAGGAAAGTGCAGTGCAGCATACTGTACAGACCTAGGAAAGTGCAGTGCAGCATACTGTACAGACCTAGGAAAGTGCAGTGCAGCATACTGTACAGACCTAGGAAAGTGCAGTGCAGCATACTGTACAGACCTAGGAAAGTGCAGTGCAGCATACTGTACAGACCTAGGAAAGTGCAGTGCAGCATACTGTACAGACCTAGGAAAGTGCAGTGCAGCATACTGTACAGACCTAGGAAAGTGCAGTGCAGCATACTGTACAGACCTAGGAAAGTGCAGTGCAGCATACTGTACAGACCTAGGAAAGTGCAGTGCAGCATACTGTACAGACCTAGGAAAGTGCAGTGCAGCATACTGTACAGACCTAGGAAAGTGCAGTGCAGCATACTGTACAGACCTAGGAAAGTGCAGTGCAGCATACTGTACAGACCTAGGAAAGTGCAGTGCAGCATACTGTACAGACCTAGGAAAGTGCAGTGCAGCATACTGTACAGACCTAGGAAAGTGCAGTGCAGCATACTGTACAGACCTAGGAAAGTGCAGTGCAGCATACTGTACAGACCTAGGAAAGTGCAGTGCAGCATACTGTACAGACCTAGGAAAGTGCAGTGCAGCATACTGTACAGACCTAGGAAAGTGCAGTGCAGCATACTGTACAGACCTAGGAAAGTGCAGTGCAGCATACTGTACAGACCTAGGAAAGTGCAGTGCAGCATACTGTACAGACCTAGGAAAGTGCAGTGCAGCATACTGTACAGACCTAGGAAAGTGCAGTGCAGCATACTGTACAGACCTAGGAAAGTGCAGTGCAGCATACTGTACAGACCTAGGAAAGTGCAGTGCAGCATACTGTACAGACCTAGGAAAGTGCAGTGCAGCATACTGTACAGACCTAGGAAAGTGCAGTGCAGCATACTGTACAGACCTAGGAAAGTGCAGTGCAGCATACTGTACAGACCTAGGAAAGTGCAGTGCAGCATACTGTACAGACCTAGGAAAGTGCAGTGCAGCATACTGTACAGACCTAGGAAAGTGCAGTGCAGCATACTGTACAGACCTAGGAAAGTGCAGTGCAGCATACTGTACAGACCTAGGAAAGTGCAGTGCAGCATACTGTACAGACCTAGGAAAGTGCAGTGCAGCATACTGTACAGACCTAGGAAAGTGCAGTGCAGCATACTGTACAGACCTAGGAAAGTGCAGTGCAGCATACTGTACAGACCTAGGAAAGTGCAGTGCAGCATACTGTACAGACCTAGGAAAGTGCAGTGCAGCATACTGTACAGACCTAGGAAAGTGCAGTGCAGCATACTGTACAGACCTAGGAAAGTGCAGTGCAGCATACTGTACAGACCTAGGAAAGTGCAGTGCAGCATACTGTACAGACCTAGGAAAGTGCAGTGCAGCATACTGTACAGACCTAGGAAAGTGCAGTGCAGCATACTGTACAGACCTAGGAAAGTGCAGTGCAGCATACTGTACAGACCTAGGAAAGTGCAGTGCAGCATACTGTACAGACCTAGGAAAGTGCAGTGCAGCATACTGTACAGACCTAGGAAAGTGCAGTGCAGCATACTTTACAGACCTAGGAAAGTGCAGTGCAGCATACTTTACAGACCTAGGAAAGTGCAGTGCAGCATACTTTACAGACCTAGGAAAGTGCAGTGCAGCATACTTTACAGACCTAGGAAAGTGCAGTGCAGCATACTTTACAGACCTAGGAAAGTGCAGTGCAACATACTTTACAGACCTAGGAAAATGAAGTGAGACATATTTTATAGACCTTGGAAAGTGCAGTACGATATACTTTGTAGACCTAGGAAAATGGGGTGAGACACACTTTCTGATATTTCTTGTCTTGTAATTCTTAAACTACATTTCAGAAATTTATGTAAAGACTTCTCCTTTATGTTTCATGAACTTTAACTTTTAATAATTTCTTAGCAACAAAGTATCACAGTTAAAATTCAGATACAAAAATGAAATCTGAGAATTTTGTTTTAGAGTCACATTTCCTAAATTGATCCTTCCATCATACCTCCATGTCAATTGGTCTATTTGGACTATTAAAAATATGTAATTTTTACATCGATTTCACTCACAGATGTAAATATGGGTGGATGTTTCAGAATTGTAAAAATTTAAGTAATATCAGAAACTTTATTTTAAAATAATTACTTTTTGTTTTATTTTGGCTTTTAAAAGATATTTTTATTGAGACCTTGAGAATTTCATACAATGTGTTTTGATCATATCCAGAGCCTTCCCCCGTCTCCACCCCACCTTACTACCCCCTACTCATGTCTTCTATTACTATTTTTCTTTTATTTTAAGGCCTATCAAGTCTTAATCTGTGTTCCCCAAATGCTCTTGGGTCTGGGTCATCCCTTGGAGCCTGGTCAACCTATCAGGCATCCCACCCCTAAAGCAAACTGGCTCTCCATTTCCCAGAAGCTATCAAGTGTTAATAGAGCCTCAGCTGGACCTGGGGTTTCTTGTCTACACCCCTCCGACCCCCGTCCATCCTGGGGTCTCCTCTGACGATTACTTTTGATGATTGAGTGCTCAGCCCTAAGCAGGGCATTTCTATAACAGCTTCCAAGGCTCAGGGTTCATTACAGAGCAGCCAGTGCCATCATGACCTCCCAGCCGCTGTCACACACAGGAGATCCCTGTTAACTCAGTGGGTCTCAAAACAAAACAAACAACAAAACAAAACTGAATGTGAGATGGGCTCTTTAGTGAGAAATGTGAGTAATGGGGTGGGAGGGAGGTGGGAGAGGGTGAGGGTGACAGTAATCAGAAAGCACTTTATACATGTTTAAAATTGTCAAAGAAAAATTCAATAAACGGTAAAAGCACTTACTTTTTACTTGCTTAGAATGAAAGCTCTTATTTCTTCCAGAGGACAGTATCTTCTTATGATGAAGTGTTACGATCTTGCAAAGTTCACTATTTATCAAGTAGCGGAAATGAACAAAGGTAACGACTAATTCAAAATAAGAACTTTTGAGAAATACTGCTTCAAATCTTTTCATACTTTATGATTCCTATTCATTGATGGCAGGAAGAACTCACTTGGTTTTTTTTTTAAATCACGTTCTGACTGTTAGACCAGGCTGGCCTGGAACTTGCTCTGTAGACCAGGCTTGCCTGGAGCTTGCTCTGTAGACCAGGCTGGCCTGGAACTTGCTCTGTAGACCAGGCTGGCCTGGAACTTGCTCTGTAGACCAGGCTGGCCTGGAACTCACAGAGATCTGCCTGCCTCCACCTCTTCAGTGTTACCATTAAAGGCATGTGCCACCGTGCCTGGCTGAGGAAGTCACTTGAAAAACAAAGATTTTGAAACTTCAGTTTCATATGTACATAGTCAACTAGTAAAATGAATCATAATGTAGTAAATTTTGTGAAAGACCGTATTATAAAATATACCAGGATTACATTATTTTTAATTTAAAAAAATTTTTAATAACTACATGATTAGAAGAAGCATTTCATTACAGCTTAACCATATTCAGTAACACATTCCACAGCAGGAGTACATCTCTTTCACAAGTAGCTGTAAGTTTCTAGGTTTACAGTTGAATAAATACAGTTATACAATATTGAACTCATGTGTATTGTTGAATAAGATGGTTTGGGATGTTCTGTGTGATATACACAGACACACACAAAATATCAACAAATTAAAGAAATTTATTATATTTGAGGAGGAAGCATGGAAATTTACATCACATTAATTAGTAGAGATGATAAACATTACCATTGAAATCGACCCGGTGACTTTATAGACATACACAAGTGCCAAGGACCCAAGTGCAACTGATTATGACTAGTAATAATCAGATACATACAGATTAGAGATGCATGCACCAACATCTCAGTGTTAGTAGCAAAAACAATGAGTTTTTCTGCAAAGAACAATATATTCTAAAATGAAATGGAGATCTTTTTTAAAGGCTAAAAACTCATTCAATTTTTGTCTTACAGGGCTTATTTTTTAATTTTTTGATGTGTAATAACTTTTTGCTTTCTGTTGGTGAGATTTTAGTATACTATTGATTTGTCAGTACATATTACAAAAATAATAGTATGATATTGTATGACTTCCTTAAAATAACTATATTCCATATCCTTGCTATCTGGCAACGGTGTTGACAAACTGTCCTTTCCTTTCAGGCCTCATTGAGTTGAGTCCAATACAGCAAGCTGTCATTTACTTATTTTGTGAAAACCATGACAAGGCCATCCAGGTCTTGGACGGGGTCACCTGCAACAGGCCAGAGATCGCCACGTATGCACTCTTAGCAAAAGCACAAATGAAGGCTAAGAAAACCAAGGTGAAAAGTCTTCTGTCTGACAGTTACTAAACTTAGTAATGGAATTTTCCCTTTGTGCTGAAGTGTGGCATTTAAGTGTTTTTACACCATTTATTTATGTACTATCATTTATACTAGTAATTATGCTAGTGATTATTATGCTATTTATTCATTCTATTACTCAACATTGGGAGTTTCTTCTTTTTCTTGTTAAGAATAGAGCTGCTGTAAGTATTCTTTCCCATGTCTTTTGTGACTATTTGGAGTCATTTTTCAGGATATAGTTGTAGGAGTCAGTTGCTATGTGGAGAGTAACATACTGTTCCGTGGGGCTCTGCTGGTCTTGTCTCCCACCTCTCAGTACATGAGTGCTTCTGTCGGTCTGCCTCGTGGACAATGAGCACATTTGCCAGGCTGTCCTTCTCGTAATCTCATAGCCAAGAACTGGGGCCTCACTGTGATCTTAGTTCCTGTCTCTGAGCTTGAATATGAGGATACGCCTCTTTTTAGGTTTATCAGTCACTTGTAATTCCTTTTCTTCCAATTTTCTCTACTTCTTAATATTATACTTTAGGCACTTACAAAGTAAATTCTAGGGCTGGAGAGACGGTTCAGCAGTTAAGAGCACTGGCTGCTCTTCTGGGAGGACCCAGGTTCAGATGCTAGCACCCACATGGTGGCTAACAACTGTCCTTAACTCCAGTTCCAGGGGATCTGATAACTTCTCCTGGCCTCTGTGGGCATTGCATGACACAGGTGTGTTTCCATACTTGTAGCCGAAGCATTCATACATACAAAAATAAATTAATTAATTAAATCTGACATAACAAACCTTGTCTGTATGCCATATGTCTTCTTGTAAACTGTGGCCTATATTTTTGTGCCTTTTAATGATCAAAGATTCTTAATGTAGTTTGGTATGTTCATTTTAAGTTTACTTTCAGATGTTTAAATATATTTTATTTAATATTTTTATTTTATGTGTATGAGTATATTGCCTGCATGTATGTGAGTGCACCCATGTGGTTCAATGCCGTGGAGGTCAGAAGAGGGCATCGGATTCCCCTGGAACTGGAGTTAAGGACAGTTTGGAGCCACCAT
Organism: Nannospalax galili; assembly: GCF_000622305.1. NCBI lineage: Eukaryota > Metazoa > Chordata > Mammalia > Rodentia > Spalacidae > Nannospalax > Nannospalax galili. The sequence continues at coordinate 985,585 of NW_008338112.1, forward strand.
GTGGGTGCTGGGAATCGAACCTGGGTCTTCTACAAGAGCAGTCAGTGTTCTTAACCCCTGAGCCACCTCTCCAGCCCCTGTTTTCAGATGTTTAAAATTTTTTTTGACGGTCTTCCTTGTGTAAGGTCATTAGGATTTTATCTTGTATTTTCTTAGAAATGTCTGTTTTTTTTCTATTTTTATTGAATTTTTGTATATTTCATAAACAACACCTTAATCATCTTTATACCCCCTTCTCCAATGGCACCCTCCTATAACCTCCCCCTGTGGATTTCATGCATTCTGTCATTTATATTAAAGCCTACCATGTCAAGTTTGTGTACCAAGACGTACCTTAGTGCAAGTTCATCCACTGGGGTCTAGTCAGCCTAGCTAGAGTCACTCCCTTAAAGAAGATCAGCTCTTCCTCACCCAGCAGTAATCAGCTGTGCAATAATTCTTCATCTAAGATTGGGGCCGGCTGCCCAGTTCTACAGTTCTGTGCTGGGTTTTTGTCTGCTTGAATTTGCATGGGTCTGGTGCATACTGTCACTATTGCTGTAAGTTCTTATGTACAATGTCCCAGGAGCCTGTAAAACTAGTTCCATATGGTCATGCACCTCCTCCCCTGGCTCTTACAATCTTTCCACCCTCTCTTCTGCATGGCCCCTGAGCCCTGGGTTCATTGCCCTCTGTTGCATGTGGGAGCTTTGTTGATGACAGTTGAGAGATGCGTTAGTATTCTCTCTGCCCCTTGATCTACCATATTATGTGAATCTTAGATGTATAGTTCATTGTAGATGTGTCAGTACTCTCAGTGCTGTAGTTATAGGGAAATAAAGTTTTCTAACAGCCTGAATGACCCTGGGAATATCACCTAGCTAGTTCCTCTATTGTGGCACATGGGAACCAGAGCAGAAGACTCAGTTAATCTATGCACTGATCCCTCATCCTGGAAACAGATTATAAATATGTGTTATTTCAAAGGCATTGTTTTTTTTTTCCTGCAGTAGTAGAAAAGTAATACAAATTTTAGTACAAGGAAGTATATAAGTAGCCATTAAGGTAGATGTTGGAAGATGTTTAAGAATATGCCTTACAAAATACAACTAAATCAAAGGATTTCTGGAATTTTAAGGATTTTGCTTCTCAGGGATCCCAGCAAGAGGTTAAAGTAAAACAGTGACTGGATGTATCTTTGTCTAACAGAGGGTATGAATGCTTGTGGAATGTGTGAAAGGTCTTCAAAGTTCTTAATAAAATTATTACTTCAGAAACTATTATGGAAAGAGGGAGGGAGAGGGATAGATGGGAGAGAGGGGGTTGAGAGAGGGAGGGAGATGGGAGAGAGAGAGACAGAGACAGAGACAGAGAGAATCTATGTATGAGAAAGCATATGAAAGGGCCTAAGGCCTTCAAATTATACTGGTGGTAGGAAACAGTTTCAAAGAGCAACTCAGTTGCAAACACATTGAAGGTTTTATCCAAAGAAAGGATGATCTAGAGGTCCATACCAAGAACAAATAGGACAGGACTAAGACCACGGAGAACTATTCCCATGCCTTGGAGCCTAATCAAGAGACATTTGCCTAGTTGTACTTCAGGGCACCATGGACCAGTGGTGCCTTTTTAGCTTCCATGTTCTTTGTTTTTGAGCTGGAATGTTTGTGGATATTGTTATGTGCTTTCCCACTGTGTGTTGGGTATTTTGATAAGAGATAACTCGTGCCTATAATTTCTCAGTTACACAGATGGAGAGGATTTTGCCCCAAGAATGGATGGATAATATTCAAACCTTCATCCATACTTGGACTTAATTAAAATGATAAGATTTTGGAAATTGAACTAATGGAGTAATGAGATGAGGCTTTTGAACCCTTAGAATGGAGAGTTGTACATACATGTAACAGTGATATGGAGCCATTGAAGGCCAGACAGTGGACTGTGGCAGACACATCTAAAATTCCTCTCAACAAATTACAAATCACGTGTTGTTATTTCATTCCATTTCTTGGTTGTGGGCAAGACAAATGGCTTGCTTCTAGAAAACATGAGATGTCTCTCCCTTGCTTATGTCTTATTGGGGAGAGAGATTCTTCAACTGGCTTAGAAGAAAGCACCTGCATATTGCCATGTGGCTTGGGTATAGGTAACTGTGGGACTCTGCTAGGGATCGAGGACAGTCATCAGCTACCAAGAAGTCAATGCTCTCCATCCTGGAGTGTCAAGGAAATGAATTCCTCTAGCAATGAAAATTAACTTGGAAAGTTGCTTCTCCCAGTCAAGCCTCCAGGAAGCAGTTGAACTGACATCATGATGGTAGGTCTATAGGACCCAGAGCAGTAGTTCTTTAGCTAAGCCATTGCCAGTTTTCTGACCTATGAAAACTTTTAGATAATACACATGTCTTTTTAAGCTGATAAATTTCTGGAAACTTGATTTTTCATAATAGGAAACAGCTATACTCTGGTTTGGAATGCATGTTCCTGTTGCATCGATGTTTTCTTGTTGCAATTGCGGTGTTTATTTCTCAGTATTTATCATCCATTTTTGAAGATGTCAATCTTTGAGACTTTCTAAATTATCCTTTCTATTTCCTTTGACCTCTACTTAGTCCAGGTCCCTGTTTCTTTAGCTGGAAACTTGCCATCATCCTTCATCCTCCTCTACCTGATCTTGCTTTCATTGTCTCTATATCTCTCAAATTCTCTTCCCATTTTTATTTCTGTGGTCAGTGTATTAATTTGGAATATGTAAATATGAAGATGTATGTACATATATATTTGTATGAATTATAGCCACAGTGTTACACTCCTCCAAACTTCTATCTACAATGGCCACAGTACTGCTTTCTGGATGTTACCATGCCCTAGCTGTGAACATTCATTCTCAGATCTCCCTGAGAAGACATTGTAAAATACAGAGATGGGAGAGACAGGGAAAGCAAGGGGAAATGAGGATGTGTTCATTTTAGTTCAGATGGTATGGAAGGCTGGAATGAGCTCAAGACTTATGGACTCAAGGAGGCAGTGTACTGCCAAAAGAGAGGGGAAACAGGGCAGAAGGAGATGGGTTTAAGGATTGAACTCTGAAATGAAAAGGAAGCCATTCAAAGATAAAAGAAAAAAGGGGATGGTTGGAGGTACTGGTACATTGAATAGCAGAAATATGGGAAACAGGGAAGCTTATTTGACTTTTCTATAGCAGTGTCACATGCAGAGAGTCAGGATGGAAGAATGGTTGTTGATATGCATTGTAAACGTGAGGAAATGCCGACGACAAAGAATGTTCAAATTGAATCTCATGGCTTTTTTTTTTTAACAGTTTAATACAATTAAAGCAGAATAATAATAATAAGTTGATATTTGTGTATGAATGTATATAATGATTTGTTAATCATTAAATGAAAATTGGAAAAATTAAACTTCTTCTTTAATGGGTTTTAACTATTTTGATAATATTTAAGTGAGTGACCAGAGCTAGTAGGATCCTGTTAAAAGCACAGCATAACATATTAAAGGATGCTTAAAATTTGTCAATATTTTCACTACTTACTAGCTTTCCAGCATTCCATTCAGGGAAATAGCAAGGTAATTAGTAATAAACCACTCCATAAATTTAAGTCTAACATAAGAAGGTAAAGAAATAGCCTTTCTCAGAGAACATCATGGAAGAGGCATGCAAAGGTTGTAAGAGCCAGAGGAACAAGACGCTTGCTGCGAATGGCAACACATTGTAGCCATAATAGGGAAGCGGGCCCATGAAATCTCCACAGTATGGTAGCCTAACAGGATCTGCATAACAACAAAAACCAGTTGACATGCCAAGGTGGATGGGGAAATTTCATGGGGTACCACCTCATGATGAAGTGCTACAGGCAATCAGTGGATGCTTGGGGAGGGAGAATCAGTTTTCTCCAGAGACTACTTATCTAATATCTCCAGATATTACTACTTATCTCCAGAGGCTACTTATCTAATCTTAAGTGATCAGTCCTAAACACATGTACACACAAGCACCACAAAATCGACTCAGTACATATATTGAATGCATATGTATGTATGTATATAAATGCATATACGTATATGTAATAGTAATAATTAAAGAAGAGGACAAGAAATTGAGAGGGAGAACATGGGGGGGACATGGGAGGGGGACATGGGAGGAACTGGAGGGGGAACTGGAAAGGGTGGAATGATGCAAATATAATATTCATTTATGAGAATTTCCCAATATTATATTAAAAAAAGAAGTAGCCTTTAGAATTTAGAAGTTACAAAGGTCCATGGGCATAAGTAAGCGTGCTTCAGTCTTGGTTTATAGGATGGACCTCTGGGTAGGACTTGTTAGGCTTAGCCTCTGCAACAGGGTCCTCCGGCTGTGTAAGGAGAGTATCTGTGACTTTACCAGATCTGTGTGCATCTGTGACGTGGGAGAAGAGCTAAGGTGGCCTCTGAGTTCTCTTTATGTTTAAGGACGACATGTTAAACAAATATTTGGGAGAAATATTCCCTTCATCCTTCTTTTTAAATCGTTATAGGAAGCTGTGAGAATATTTAAGAAGGCGTTGGAAATATATGCTCATTCCGACAAAGGACCTCATGCCACTGCTATTTCAGCGGACTGTCTTTATAACCTGGGTCTCTGCTACATGGAGGAAGGAAGCTTACAAATGGTACTTGTGTGTTTAGAAGCATACATGATTTGTGACTTTACACACTGGTTGCTTTTCCTCAGTTCTGTTTCTGAAAGCTCTCTAGGTGCAGGGCAGAAAGGGAGCAGAACAAAGTTCCTTCTAAAGCTTTGCTTCTTTCAGGCAGTCTACGCCCAGTTCTCACGGATTGTTTGATTTAATCAAGACATTTTATTCAATGCTAGTTTTGTCAACAATATTTTAAGGCTAGTATGTGTTTCTCACAAAAATAGTAACTTTAACTGTAGGAAATTACCATAGCAAAACAATTTCATCACACTAATATGATATATTAAATTATAGTGAGTTAAACTGAGTCTTTCAATGTGCTGAAGAATAAATGGAAAACGATTAGAGCATCCTTTGGCTTTCTTTATTGATAACTGAGACTAGTTAAGATGGCCAGATTTAAATAGCTTCGGCATCCATTTACCTTGAAATTTCCTAAGCATGTTTCTGCTACAGTTCTTGGACCATTATCGGAAATGAATGTTGCTGTCTGTGGTTTCTTTGAATGAATGAAATCCAAAGAATAATGATTAAAATTAAACTTCTAAGTACTGTAGTCTAGCAACATGGATTGTGTAGATATTTGTCTGGAAATACGGGGTCAAAATCTGACTTATTCTTAAGGATTACACTTGTTCATTCTACAAGGTTCAATGAGAGGGTATATTTTAAACTACCCAAAATTAGAGTGAAGCTTTTCAGTAACAGTTACATGCCATTCTTTATTAATCTTTTAAAATGATGTATCCTGTCACTAAGTGGTGTGTGCTTAAATATACTTTTCCAGGCTTTTGATTCTTTTACAAAATCTGTGAAGGCAAATCCTGAATTTGCAGAAGCCTTTTATCAACGAGGGCTTTGTAAAATAAAACTCAACAGGGATAATTCAATTCTGGATTTTAATCGGGCAATTACCCTCAATCCCAAGCATTACCAGGTATTTAAATAAATATCAGTGTGAGAATATGTTAATTTTGGTATGACGATTAAATAATTTATATATAATTGCTGTTAGTAGCAATTAGGATACTTATATCTGCATATAAACGTACACACATACATATATGACCCCCCCACCTGCTCCTCCTTTATCTTCCTTTTTTGTTTTGTTTCATTTTTTGAGTCAGGATCCCATGTAGCCCAGAATGACCTTGAACTTATTATGTAGCTGAGAATGATCTTGAACTCTTGGTTCTCCTGCCTCCACCTCCCAAGTACTGGGTTTACAGACGTGTACTGTCATATCTGATATCAAATAACTGTATTTTTAAAAACATTTTATTATTGGGTCTGGAGAGATGGCTCAGTGGTTAAGAGCACTGACTCTTCTTGCAGAGGACCTGGGTTCGATTCCCAGCACCCACATGGCAGCTACGAACCATCCTTAACTCCAGTTCCAGGGGAATCTGAAGCCCTCTTCTGACCTCCACAGCATTGCACAACATGGGTGCACTCACATACATGCAGGCAATA
>NW_008338112.1:992335-1028231 GCF_000622305.1 Nannospalax galili
TTCAGGGGGCTGGAGAGATGGCTCAGTGGTTAAGAGCACTGACTGCTCTTGCAGAGGACCCGGGTTCAATTCCCAGCACCCACATGGTGGCTATGAACCATCCTTAACTCCAGTTCCAGGAGAATCCGAAGCCTTTTTCTGATCTCTGTGGCATTGCACAACATGGGTGCACTCACATACATACAGACAATATACTCATAAAATGAAGATAATAAATAAAAAATTAAAAAATATTTTATTATTTTTATTTTATGTGTATGAGTATATTCCCTGCATGTATGTAAGTGTACTACCCTGTATCATGCAATGCCCATGGAGGTCTGAAGAGAGCATTGAATTCCCTTGGAACTGGTGTTATGGATGGTAATTAACTGCCATGCGGGTGCTGGGAATCAAACCCTGGTTTTCTACAAGAGTACCCAGTGCTCTTAACTGCTGAGCCATCTCCCCAGCCTGGAAATAACCATATTTTGATAATGCAAGTATCTATATTTCTCTTTGAAATAAAAGTATTATTTTCAACAGGAGCATTATATTTGTAAAGGTATTTTATGAATTGTGATGTATATAAATATTTCTAATACATTAATTTATCTGTTAGTAATTTTAATTTGCATGTTAAATTTATTAATTTATTTTATTTTTTAAATGAATGTTTATGGTTTTTCATACAGACACAGTTTGAAGCTATTTAGATCCTGAATCCACACCTCCCCACTTCCCTCTGCCCAATTTAATATACTTTCTTATGTATATATAATATGACCTATAGTCTGATTTGTGTCCCCAAATATCCTTTAGTGTGGGTCTATCCACACTAAGAGTCCCATCCCTGGAAGAAACTGACTCTCCTTTTCCCAGGAGACATCAGTTGCCAAAAGTTCCTTAGGTTTGGTTGGGATTTCTTGTTCACTTCTCCATGTCTGTAGTGGGTTTTATCTGGTTTGAGCTTACCGGGGACTTGTGCATGCTGTCACCACTGCACCATATAAGTAACTGACCAGTTTCCTGGAAGACTCTGTTTCTTTGTGTTCACTTACCCCCTTTGGATCTTACAGTCTCTCCACCTCCTTCCCCCAATGATCCCTGAGCCTTGGTAGGCAGAGGTACGAAACAGCTGTCCTACTCAGGGATTGGCCTCTTGGTCAACTGTGGGTTTCTGTGTTAGTCATCATCTGCCGCATAAGGAAACTTCTCTGGTGAGAGCTGAGAGATTCATTCATCCTATGTGTAGAGGTTGTATTGAGATGTGTCACTTAAGACTATGTGCCTCACAGAAACTTATTCTTACTCTCTTCATTTGGCCAGTTCTGGAATTCTTAAGTCTCCTGGCTCAGTAGTTAAGAGTACTGACTGTTCCCATAACCAATATGGTGGCTAACAACCATCTGAAAGTCCAGTTTCAGGGGATCTGACTCTCCCTTGTGGCCTCTGCAGGCATTGTGTGACATGGGTGCACTTGCATACATTCAGGCGAAGTACCCATAGGCATAAATAAAAATAGGTCAAATCATTTTATTAATTTCTTGCCTTGGTGTCTCATAGATTTTTGTCTTCTGAAAGATTTCAGAGACAACACAAAATTTAGTAGGTGAAACTTGACTGGATCTTGATCACTTGAGTTGACTAAATGCTAAATAATTTTAGGGAATTAGTACTGATCTTTCTAGATCTATAAAGGCAGTGTGGTTATGTAGGCAATGCCTTTTTCACAGGAGACTCTTACTGGAGGACACAGGGTAAAGAACTATGATACTCACAACTTGTTTTCCAATAGTTTAGGGAAAAATAGATAAATATATTCCTAATTAGTGAATACAGATGGTAGGTGTAGGGGTGATCCTTATAAACTTTTCCAATTATTCTCTACATTTAAGTTTTTTTTAATAAAAGAAAATGGGAAAAATCTAGTTTACTACTGTCTCTGAGTTTCATAGATTTGTTTGACGTTCCATACATTCTGGTAGAACTGATGATTTTACTAAAACATCTATTCCTGCTTTTATCTTTCTCTGAAAAGTCATATTTAAGCCGAGTAGCCTATTATGGTTTAAAGGGCAGATACTCCAAAGCAATTTTGAATTGTAACGAGGCCATCAGACTTTATCCTGAGAGTGTGCATGCCTACATCTGCAGAGGAGTTCTGAAATACTACAACAAGGTAGGCCAATTCCTGCCTGGTTTGCTTAGCTTTACAGTTGACAGACTCTCTCATTGCTGACTAGGGACTCACTTCCTATTTTTTACTTTTGATATGTGATAGGAGAAGCACTGTGGCATGCACCAGACTACAGAGAACACTTCCTTACCATGTATCACTTCATTGTTTTTCACAAAAGAGTAATATTACTTCTGACTTTACATTTTGGGTAACATTCATTTTTATTTAAGAAAGTAGTAAATATTAATTGTAGGCAATTTGGAAATTACAGAAGAGAATAAAGAATGATTATCCTGACAAAAAATTACAATTCCTGAAAACTTAGTACTTTCATTTAGTCTTTTTTAAAATTTTCATGATAATATGTGACATTGATTATGTTATTTATATAATTTGTGTTATTCCCTGCTTTAATAATCTTTGAAGAATGCATACATTCCACTATAATTTATTTTTTATTTTCGTGATGTTGGAAATTGAACCGTTTCATATTTTTACTACTTATTTTAAATAATGCAGTTATATATGGTGAGAACAAAATCATTGCTCGAGCTTTCTGAGCAAAAATCCCTGGGTTAAAGGCTGTGAGCAGTGCCCTTATACCTGGTGCTGTGTGGACACATTGTTTCACTTTTCTTTTTTGGCCTTTCTTTGTAACTGTTTCATGTGCAATATTGTGCAAATAACATCTTAAAGCAAAGGCGAGACCTCGCATTATGTGCTAATTTCATGAAAATTACTATGTACAGAAATGGATGCTGTGAAGTGTCAGAGGAGAATGAGAGAGGATGAGATGTGAATGAGAGTGGAGGGAGCCGTGATTATAGGATAGGACAGACAGACTGACAGGAGTTGGCAGCATTTGCCAGAGGAAAGCAGGTTGCCTGTTTGTTTTATAATCAGCATGATATTTTTCATTCCGTATAACAAAATTGGTAATAATTGTCTAAGCCGAAGCTACTGACATCTCTAACTTTATTTGTAGGTGAAAGTAACTAGAAGAATTCTTAACAGGATCTTCTTAATGAACTCTATGAAAGATTAGCTTGAGTGTGTTAATTTCACAGATGACTCAATGAATTGTCAAATGAATGCTTCAGTAACTGATAAGTTCACAGATTTATCTCACAAACTTCAGTCTATTATGACTATTCTCATTCAATTATGTTTTTTTTCTTTTAGAGTTATAAGCTCGCTATTACAGACTTGACTACAGCTATCAACATGGACAAGAACAGTTATATAGCATTTTATAACAGAGCACTGTGTTACACCAAAATAAGGGAACTTGAGATGGTAAGTAACCATGTTAGTTACATTTTACTAAACAAGATATAATTAATTTCTATCATTCCCTGTTTCAACAATCTTTGAAGGTTCAAAGCATTTAAGAAACAACATGTATTCAATGGCTTCTTGAGTTCAATAAGCAATCAGTAAAAATATTTAACAAACAGCATGTTAAAGCATTTGTAAACATGTTTAAAGCAGCTGTATTTTCTCACTTCTGCTATAACTTTGAGAACTGAAACTTGAGAAACTACAAAGAATTCTTTAAGACAATATTGGTTTCTTTGCTAGTGCTGTTGTCTTTTTTTTTTTTTTTTTTTTTTTAGCCAGTTTTTTTAGTTTTTTTTTTTTTTTTTTCTTTTTTAGCCAGTTTCTGTACTGTCAATTCATTTTATCATGCACACATGTGCATTGAAAGGCTCATTACAATATAGTTTTCAAGCATCACTTGAGTAAATGTTCTACTGATACACTGCTGTATGGGATTTTATAGCAGTGGTTGCTAGCAATATGGCTTTATGATTTGAACCTGAACCAGAGCAGTTCGTGGACACATTCTTTGATATAGTCTGAGACTGTGAAGTATCAGGGAGTACAGAGTGATGGGCTCCACCTGCAGGACCCTGGGCCTGCATTTGTCTGTGTTTTAAAGGCTGCTACAGCAACCCTATTTCTCCATCAAACTCATTTATTTTTCTAATCTTGCCCCTGTTGTTTCAGCCTTTGTCAATGTGGTTGATTTCAATGAAAATTTCTCAGTGTGATCAGCTCATCTGAGGTTCTCTGTGTTGTGTCCCTGTGTCTCTTAATTTCTGCCCCTTCCACCACAATGGAGCATTCCTTTAAAATACTTCACATTCCTTCTGTTCTGTGTGAACACATTCCTTAGTCTCTCTAAAACTCACCTAAGTGTGCTCAAAGCATCTAGAAAATTAGAAGCCAAAGGAAGACTTTGAGAAAACTCCTTTCCACCCTGGAGGATGCAAAATTTCTGGCAACCAAACTGGCAAGTTTGGTTTCCTTTAGAACTGTCGACAAATGAATGACATTTTTTTTAACAAGGCCTCTGTTAAGATCCAAAGAGCTAATTAAGGATCATTTATCAGTTACCTGCAAAGCAGGTATCTTTGAAGACTCTCCCCACATCTTGCCTGAAGGTAACCCAGAGGCTTAAAACAAAGGGCCTAGCAAGGGAAGAATCCCCACATTTTGTTATCTTAGTTGTGTAGAAGAGCCACTTCCTGGTTAATGAAGAATATGCTGACCAATCTGATTAAAGTGACACCAAAATAGTGACAAAGGTTTCAGGACCCCAAAGCATTTCATCTGCTCATTCTAAGACACAGAAATGAAAGTAGGGAAAGGTTGGAAAAACTCATCCAAGTAACACTGGGAGTAGAGACCTGCAGAGCATTCATAGGTGTTGTGAGCAGGACTAGAGGATATGAGTTAAGAGTATTTTAGTCCTTGCTGTCCCCTATAGCAACAGAGTATGAGGAGCCATGCAAATAGGTTTTGATATTTATTGGCACAAGAATAATGAACATGATATATAATGCAGTCACCAGCAAGCCAGTTTGGGTAGTTATCAATTTAGCAGTTTAGTTCAATCATAAGCTCTACTCCGCCTGTTGTTATCTCTCCCAGGGACCTCACCAGTCACAAGTTCCAGTGGTGAGTGTAGCTTGTGGTTGATGTAGGTTCGATGGTGCCATGTCTCTTTGGCCTCCGTGATGGGAAGAGTTCAGAGACCCTACACGGTCCGGTCTGGAGGTGGAAAGAGGATCTGTGGGCAGTAGTTCTTTCCTCAGTCAGATGAGCTCTGAGGACTGGCCTCTGAGCCTCTGCTTATATTGAGAGTTTGACGTCACTGCTGACGTAGTCTCTCGATAAGCGGCTGTCAAGTAGTTCGATAAGCAGGTGTCTGGTTGGTTGATCGCCCGGGAGCTTATCACTAGCTAACATGCCTAACTTTCTATTCCTAAGTTCATTTCACAAATCATAATTTCACACATTTCATAATTTCATACAATTTCATAATTCTTAGAGATTATTCAATAATCATATTCTAAAGCAATTCCACCTTGTTCATGTACTCTGTTACAGAATTTACATTTCTGCTCCTGACAACAGGTTTCTTTCTGGGTCCACATCCTTAAGTGCCTTTGTAAAGGACTAAGCACCTTTCTGTATGCCATGCTTAGGCATCTCCAAGGATATAGTTTCTCAAAAGCTCAACAAGATGGGTTTTGATTCCACCATTCTATATTAATAAAAACAATAGCATTTCCCTCTTATTTGTGGCTTAGTGTGTGACAGGCACTGGGCTAAATGCTTTTTATCAATATATAATCAAGGCACTTCTATTACAGGTAGAGATTGAGATCTGATGGGCACCACAGTAATTTCCAGGTTCTTGTGTCCCTGAACAAGAATTTGGACAGAGACAAGGAAAACGGATACTTTAAAGGGAGAAAGATCAAAGGTTCTATGATGCCAGAACCAGGCAATTGGAGTATTTGTACAGTGCCTACCTTTTCTGCACATGCTCTGCTCCATGTTGGTCTTGGAAACATGTGGGGGAGGGATTTGTAGTATGGTGTATTTTACACACTAATTTTGACCTCACTTTCTGCAACATTTGTCAACGGACTCAAACAATGTATTGAAAATTTAATATCCCTGTTTTATAGCTGAGGAGACAGGCTTCACATTAAGTAACTTTCCCCAAACTCAAAAGGTAGAAATAGCAGCTTATGGTGCAAATCCAGAGGATGCCAAGGCTCTCACCCTATTAATCAGAACCTTTTAGGCTCGGGGTAGTGGTGCATGCCTATAATTTCATCTGAGGTACAAGTATGAATTCAAGGCCAACACGTGCTACAAAGCAAACAGCTAGAGCTACATGACATGACCCTGTCTCAAGAAACAATAAAACAAAACACAACAGAAGAGAAAAGCCCTGCAGTCTGCCCATCTGTACCACTCACCCTCATTATCTTCAGGGAACCTTACTTCCTAGAACTTTTTTCATCCCATGTCGCATGTTCAGTTGCCCAGTAGATCTCTAGGATATCTTACAGGCTTTCCATTCTGTGAGTCTGTGGAAGAAGTCAGATAATGTGTGACAACACTGTAGATGATTTTTTAAGTGTTACTAATTATTTTTATAGGCCTCGCAGTGCTTATTTTTATTCTACAGTATACACATAGTATCTCTAATTACACAGTGTCTGTAGACACAATTGCCCAATCAGGAAATGGGAGCAGGGTTATAAGCAGAAAGTGACCTCCTATTTATTTGCCATGTTCAGTTAGCAGATAATATAGGCATATAAAAGTTGACTCTTCTGATCAAATCATGTGGCATGTTTTGAACAACATATTCACTAGAAAAAAAAATGAAGAATTCACCCGTTTGAGGTGCCTCTAGTGCTTACTGCAAAGTAGGGATCAGTAAAGCTTTGCCTATTCAATGAGAAAAAGATCAAAGTAAAGATGCGCTTCGAGTCTTCATTCTTTCAGCGTAGATGGCTGTCTTTAAAAACAGTGAGTCCACAGGGCCTAGTGGTGCAGGCCTTTAATCCTGGCTCTTGGGAGGCAGAGGCAGGCAGATCTCCCTGAGGTCTGGGCCAGCCTGGTCTCCACAGCAAGTTCCAGGTTAGCTGTGGAGACAGGGAGACCATGTCTCAAAACAAACAAAAGAATGAGTATACCTATTAGAAAATTTAGATTTCCTACAAGTGCTTATTCTCTGGTTTTATTATGACTCATTTCTGAATTGTTCATTTAATTAAAACTTGCTTGTAATGCCTCTCACATGAAGGCAGGGTGCTTGCCACCAGATTCACAATATGAACAAATTAAATAAACACTGACCTCATAGAGTTTAGGTTTCAGTGAGGAAGGCAAGAAAACACTAAATATAATTTAAATTTTACATAGTAGGCACTGCTTCTCCTCTGAGAGGAAGGATGAAGTGGGGAGAGGGTGTTACATGGCGTGCTACATCCCTTCCTTCCAGTCCTTCCAATCCCCAAGAGCATGTGTGGGTGAGTAACAGCATGTGAACTTCAAGCACATGAGAGCCACTTAGTTAAAAGCAGCACTCTCCAGAATCTGTAGCTAATGTGGCCCTTCAAATCTTGCATTTAATTATTTTTAACCCAAATTATAAATTAGATTATAGAACCAATTCTGATATCCCATTTTGGATATAAACACAGTCTTAGGGCCATGAAGTAAGGACCTAAAAGACTGCATCTTGTTTATATGTGATTATTTTATTCTTAGGCACTAAGAGATTATGGAATTGTGCTGCTGCTTGAAGCTGCAGAAACTATAACATTAAATAGCTACATTAACCGTGGACTCATCTACACTGAACAAGAGCACTATGGCTTTGCATTGGAGGTGAGCCTTCCTGTGGGCATGGGGAAATGAACCCACTTGACTTTGAACATCCTCTTGAAAATCTGTGAACAAGTGTTCATTGCTACCTAATGGCAGTATGAATGAGTGACAGCTTTAGCAAGTACTGGATTGAAATACTTGGAATACTTAAAATAACTTTTACAAAATCCAAGTACTTTTTACTTCACTTTTATTATAGCTGAATGGCAAATTTGTTAAAAAAAAATTTAATTGGGACTGGAGAGATGGCCCACAGGTTAAGAACGCTGTTCTTGCAGATGACCCAGGTTCTAATCCCAGCACCCACATGACAGCTAGCAACTGTCTGTAGCTCCAGTTCCAGGAAATCCGACAGCCTTTTCTGTCCTCTGAAGGCATTGAACAGCACAGGTGCACTTACCTACATGCAGGCAATACACACATACACACAAAATAAAAATAATAAGCTAAAAATATTAAAAATAATTAATCAAGGCTGTTACACATAAAGCTCAGGTGTCTGACAAATAAAATGACATGTACATCATTTACCCGGCTCTGCAGTGCTCTTTCCAATTCACTGTTTCCCTGTTCCCTGTTGAAAATGTGTCACTGAATCAGTTTCAAACAGGGCAGGACATAGCTCTGCAGAATGAGCTACTGCGAACAGCCTTTTAAGTTGGTAGAAACAAGTATTTAGAATTGAACTTTATGTAGGCGTATTAAAAAGAAACAAGCAGCTTGAGATTTATTACATTATAGAATGAATAGAATTCATAATTCTCATTTTTAAATTTTATTATTTATTTGACAGTAATCTTTGGAATTAAAATTAAGAAACAAGGTAAAAATGAAATAGCAATTTTCAGTTTAATAATGGTAGTTTTATGTCTTTGTTAAATCTATGTAACTTTATATAGTGAAGTATTTTCTTGCTACATCCCAACTTTGACAGTGAGGCAAAATTTATAATTGTAGCCTAGAGAAGAGGAAACTAATCTTCAAAAGAAGTTAACTAAGGTCTTTGAACCAGTAAGTACTGGGACAAGGTCTGAACTCAGATCTCACTTGATTGTAAATGCTATAGTCTTTCAGACAAGATTGGGACATGAAGACAAGAGAGAGATTAAGGCAGTTGGAGGAGTTGAATCAAGTGAGCCAAGTGAGAATTACTCTTGACTCCTCTCTTTCCTCACTGCACATCTGACCCATTAGCAAGTTTAGTTCACTCCGTCACGGAGGCAAATTCTGAACTAAAGCAAATCTCATAATTGGCAATGCTATCTTCTTGTCAACCAGGAAATGCTAGGCCAGATCTGAAGTCAGATCTGAGAACAGAATCCCCTCTCCCTTAGTCTACTGCAGAAGCATACCATGGGCCTTTCTGCTTCACGCTTGCCCTGTGCTTTCCACTGTTCATACAGCAGCCAGCGAGACTGCTTAAAATACACAAAGTAGATCAAGCTACTCTCTGTTCAAGACCTTCGATGACTTTCCATCCCACTCTGAATAAAATCTGATCCTGACCATTGTCAACCATGGCCCTACTTTGATCGATGCTCACCTCTGACCTCTGTCAGTCTTCCTCCCTCCACCCTAGGCATTCCACTTTGGCCTTCCCTTGCAATGCCTGGCTCCCTTCCTGCCCAGGGCCAGTGCACAAGCCATTCCTGTGTGGGCATCACTTCCACTGATCTATGTGTGGTCCATGCCCTCCTTTTGTTGAAGTTTCTGCTCAAATGTGATCTCTTCAGTCAGAAAGAAACTGGACAATTGAAAATAGGTATTAAAATATTAGAAGACCTCAAAATAAAATTGGAAAGAAGACAGAGCAACACACAGAGAAAAGAACAGCAAAAAACAAATAAAATTAGATCAAAATCAGGTGTCAATAGGTATATTAAATGGACATGGTAAAAAGATACTAAACAAAAGAATGAGAATATCAAATTGGAGTTTTGAAAAAGAGCTAGTATATTCTGAGTATAAAAAACACACTAAATATAATGATATAGATAGTAAATAAAAGACTAGACGATATATGTTGAAAAATATAAAAACAAAATAATGACCTTTGTGTAAGATGAAAACACCATTAGAATTAAATAAAAAACATAAAAATTATGCAGACAGAGAGAAACAGCAAAGGGTACAACAGTGAGTAATAAGAGATCAGATGAAGAACAAGACACAGTCATAAAACCCACTCATGGAAAAAAGTTTTCTGGGTCAGCTTGATTAACCAGTTAAGTGAGGTGAGCCCTGAAAGCACATCAGCTTAGTGGACAATTGTTTGACCTTCGCCAAAACACATGATCAGGATGGCTTTAGACTGGCATTGAGAGGTTAATGTTGGAGTGGAGCATTGGTTTATATGCTTTTCCCTTCCTGAAAACCTACCAGATGAGAGTAAAGGAACAAAATGATTTACTAAAAGTTAAAGTTAGTATAGACATGATGTTTAGCTATTGCACACTACTATTCTAGAGTTTGATGCCTTAAATTTAAATGTGAATGGACAGTCTTAGATCAAGAATCAGACATTTAACGCATATAAAATTGTTACCCAAAGAAACAAGTTATCATAGATGCATAAGGATGATGGTGGGGGGGCAGTGTGGAGTGGTGGCATAAGACAGCTAAACTCTATTCTGTGTAAGAAGTGAATAGATGTAAATACGATATCATATCCATGTTATTTAGGAATTTGAAGGTAAACACCAGAGTAAGGTGTAAAGGTAACCGCTTTAAAGGGTAGGGCTAGGAGTAAGGTGAAGTGGAACAGGGGATCGCTGTTTGGCATGTTAATTTTATAGTTTCCTTAGATGCTACTTACCATGTAATGAATTACTTGGGTAAGAATGAACAAACAAAAAGAAGTGTCTTTAGGTCCAGTTAACAAATTGTAAAATAATGATGGTCTTACTAAAATAAGTAATATGTTGGCAGAATTTGCATGTGGAGACAGTGTTAACTCCACTTCAGGGAGATTGGTGGTGACAAGAACTGGAAAGATATGGCCATTCATCATTTCTAGGGCAGGGAGTGTTGAGAGGAAGGCATGGCAAACTGGGTCAGTGAGACGGAGATATAGAAGACAGAAGTCATATCATGAAGCAAGTTCCCAGAGGAGATGCATAAGAATGCTCAGACACAGAAAGAGATATTTGATAGATGGCTTGATTAAATTATACTTGATTAAATTGCATTTGATTAGACAGTAGATTTCCTATTTCCATCCAAATGTTTGCATTTAGTATAAAAATTTGCTATGCTGTGCTTATAATAAGATTGGTCTGTGGTGATGCTGCTTCTCCCGTATGGTCTCCAAGTGGCTCAGTTTGCCCTTGCTACCCAATCTTTTACCCCTAGTAATGGCAGAAAACTCATTTCACCCCCTAAGACAGGCAGGCTCTTCTTCTCAGTCAGTGAGAGTTTATGGGAGGAAGACGGAAAAAACTATTGTTTAAGGTCCTGCTTCTCTGGTTGGGCAGTGTCTTTGGGGCAGGAGTGTGCTGGTCACTTTTATGAAGCAAGTCGGAAGGAATTCCTTTTTGCTATTCTGGAAGAAGGTACAGTCTCCCTACTGTCTAGCTAAGTTAAGTGAAGTAACACTCAAAGCTGCCCATGAAGATTCCTGCTGACTATCCCCTGAGGAGAAGATGCTGTTTTTGTTTCCTTTATAGGTTCTGGATGCTCCCCACATCACAGCAATCATTAAAACCAGTTGGTATCTACATAGTGCATCGCTTATGAACACAGCATTTAGTTTATAAGTATCTAAGTACTAATTCAGATTTAGTATTGTTCCCATTTTCTTTCATGTTGCAAAATGCTTTTGTAGGACTTTGAGAAGTGTACAAGTGTCAGTCATTGTCTTTGGTGGCTAAGACACCAAAATATGGAGAGTGTCCTGGGCCATGTTGGCAGGATCTCTTACAGACTCTGCAATCCAGTTCTTTAAAAGTGTTCCCCAGGGCCATCCAGGTTCATTTCAGCTTTCTTTGCAACCTCACATGCTAGGGTTAGAGTTTCCACTCCTCCACATCAGGGAGGCTTCTGGATCCAGAAGTGCGATTCCAAAAGTAGAAGCAGTCTTAACTACGCCCTCTTACTGGAATGGGTACTCAGCTGTAAAGCCAAAGAATTCCAAAGGTTCTTTCCAGGGGAGTTTCCTTCCTGTCTGGGCAAGGAAGTGTCTGGTGGTGTAGATGGGGTATAAACAATGAAGTCAATGAGACTCTTTGTTGCACACTGCAGGGAAGCACCACAGGAAAGTCCCCATTCTTAATGTGGAGGCAAGTAACACAAGATTCTGAGAGATTCGGAAGATGGGTTCGCTCCATCCATTCTCATTAGACGTGATGCTATGAACTAAAAATGAAGTTTTAAGAATATGTCTTGTTTTAATACTTCTGCGCATATATATCTATATATTTAATGTGGGGTTAAAGTTAGAAGGAATTTAAGAAAATACATGGAAAAATTAACAAGAATTTATAAAATCATTTCAGGATTTTAAACAAGCTGCACTGATAAGCCAGACTAGTGTGAGCCTTTGTCAAGCTACCGCCATGTGCCACCACAGGTAGGAGCACCACTGTTGTCAAAGGGGGAGCAAGAGGGTTCAGCAAAGTGTGACTGTGATAGATGACAGAAAATGAAGGAGAGACAGGGGCTTCCTCACATAGATGTGAGGGCCACTCTCTGTGTGTTGGTAGCCCCCTTCTGCCTTCTAAGAAACCGCTTTTTACCAAATCAGCAACTAAATACCTATGACATGGCATTGGAGATGTCCATCTGATTCAAGCCCACACAGTGGAAAAAACTTGTATAAGTAATATGTAGAATAAAATTAAGCATAGCTTGAAATATCTAGGCATAAAATAATTTGTTCATTCAGCCCATGTCCTGGGAAGATGGTGATTTAAAAAATGTATTTTAGGAATTGCAGCTGTTCCTCATCTAGCAGCAATCAGTTGTCAATATTCATTTAGATAAGATTGGGGTCTGCTGTTCATTTTCCCAGTTCTATGCTGGGTTACTGTCTGGGACTCTTTTGGGCCACCCTGGCCAACAACTCAAAGGAAGGTATCTCCTGTCTGGCATTGTTGCTTGTTATGTAGCCATCAGCTATACATATAGACTCTTAAAAAATTGTATTGACCCTGTTAATCTTTGGTTATACTTTCCTTTTGGGTGTTTAAGACTCTAAAATTGGCTCAGATGAACCAATTTATTTTTACTGCTAAGCTTGTTTGAAGATCTGTTCCTCAGGGGTCACATGGGCTTGGGAGGAGCCCGTGGCTCCCTTCTTTTACCAGTTCCATCTATGTGAAGATAAGTCAAAGGTCCTGCTCCACCATGGCTGGCTTCGCTTGGAAGCATGGAGGAAATGTTTCCTCTCTGTTGACCTTCCTCTTTGTAGACTGGACACTGGTTCACATCCATCTGGTGGGGTCTCCATGGCCTCCTTGATCAAGAGGACAGGTGACTCACCACAATTACAGGACATTTTGGGAGATGCTCATAGGCCCCTGGAACTTAGTCAACCTAGGAAGGAAAGGAGCAAAAACTGTCCTTTATGTCCCTCTGTCCAAATTAGTATAGGCCTCATAGTATGGCTGTTAAACATCCAAGAAGGTTAGTTCCACCAGCCTGGTACTTTTAATTACCATGTGCCGTGTAGATAGAGCTTGGCAAAGACCAAACTCTCTCAGATAAACGTTGCCTAGACATATATTCTTTGATCTGGTAGTATGTGTAATTTGTCAGTAGGTTGTTGGTCTAATATGGTTCTCTCTTGTTTTCTAAAACTAGGCATTGTTTACCTCTCACATTGTCTAGCAGCTAATCTTCCTGAAACAAGGATCTCTAGATAAGTTGGCTAGATTCAGCAGATGGACAAGCACTGGGGAATGGCTAGGGGTGCCAACAACACAGTGGACAGTAACAGGGATGACAGAGTATATGGGCTCCAGTGTGTGGGAGGGGGGAGGCTTATAGGAGGGTGCCATTTGGGAAGTGGGTATATAGATGAATAAGACTGTGTGGGATGTTCTGTATGATACACACACAGGAAAATCAACAAATTAATAAAAAAGACATATTTAAGGAGGAAGCATTAAAATTTACTTCATGTTAAATAGTAGAGGTGATAAACATTACCAGTGAAATCTGCCTGATGACTTTATATCCATACTCAGGTCCTAAGGATCCGAGTGTAACTGACTGTGACTAGTAATAATCAGATACATAGAGATTAAAGACACATGTGCAAACATCTAAGTGTTAGTAGCATTAAAAATGACTGGACACAGAACACAGTGGTGTGCGTGGGCTGGGGACAGGGCGCCAGATGCCCAGCATCAAAAATGACTGGACACAGAACACAGTGGTGTGCGTGGGCTGGAGATGGGGCGCCAGATGCCCAGCATCATTCTCCCTTTCTCTGTTTTCTTCTCAGGACTTAAAATTTAATTGTACCAGTAAAGAAATTAATTTTAATGTAAAAAATCTAGGAAACAGCATATTTTAAAATGAAATGGAGATCTTCTTTAAAGGCTAAAAACTCATTCAATTTTATGTCTTACAGGGTTTACACTGAATTCAATATTGTATAACTGTATTAATTCAACTGTGCACCTAAAAAATTACAGCCACTTTTGAAAGAGATGTATCTTTGCTCTGGTAATTGTTAATGAATATGTTAAAGCTGTAATGAAATGCTTCTTCTAATCATGTGGTTATTAAATAAATTTTTTTAAAAGTTTAAAAAGTGTATTTTAAAGTAATTTTTTTATAAAATGCAATTACAGAACTAAAACCAATTAAAACAAAACCACAAATGTCTACAAAATACATTAAGATTCACAAAAATATAATATTTAAGATGTCATTATCTTTTTCTAAGATCCTTATACACACACAAACCTCAGGTGACCTTATACACACAAACCTCAGGTGAGAACAGTTATATAGGGCTAAAATTGAAAATGGTTAATTTAAAGTACACTCAGATAATATTAGAACATAATATATATATATATATATATGTATATATATGGTCTTTGTTTACCATAATGTTTGCATTTCTACATGTGCATTTGACATTTGAGAATTAATTTTTGGTTATTTTGGTTTTAAAAGCATAGGGATTCCACATACATAGATTTAAAGAAATAATAACCCACAGCCTTCAGACCAATTGCACAGATTTTTTTATATATATAAAATGTTCTTGGTTAAATAATAATTTATAGAATTACTTTTTGGAAGAAAAACAATGGCATTTAATCAAAGGAGTACATTGGGATGGCTTATAAATTATGTAGGCTAGTCCGTCTATGCAAATATTTAGGTTAAGAGAGTAGAGCATCGTTTGTATTATTTAAGAAATTGGCATTCTTATTTTCCTTTTTAAGATATAGATGTACAGCCATGTTTTCTCATGGAAGTAAGGATCTTTATTTAAAGAACAAAGTGCACAACAGCTGGAAATTCTGCAGTTGCCTCTTTGGGTTAAAAACCTGGTCTCAAAAAAAAACAAAAAACAAAACCAAAAAACCAAAAACCTGGTCTCAGAATTTAATTTTATGTGACAGCAAAACACAGTCACACCATTGTCTATTTTAATCCACCAACCTTTGTATAATCCATCTCTTTCAGTAATTGTCATTCTTAAGAAGAGGTAGAATGGTAACTGATGTGTTTATTTTTGTGGGTGTGTGCAGACCAAAAATGTCTAAGGTCATTGCATTCTGTAAACATTTGAAACAGCCCACAATTTCTCTCAACCTTATGCCTATTTAACAACATTTAGAATCAGTAGGTTTCTTTCTGTATTGGATCACACCATCTTTTATGAAATGTAATCATGGTTTTATATACAGCAGAGCCTCCTTAAGCTGATACTGCTTTGCAATTCCAAATAACCAACTTTCATCAGCCCTCCAGGATCTCTATTGTTCTTTAATAAAAGTGGAATTTAAATCAACAGTAAAGCCCCGATAACTCAGAGTTCCAATTTCATGTGTATTGAGTTTTAACAGTTTTACTGAACTTAACAATAAGGAATATTGTGTGATTATATTTTTTCCAAAAATTTTTTTGGTAACATACTTAGACCATGAAAGAATGGCTTGTAACTATGGAGACTCACTTTGGGCATTTTATGATAGGGAAAATATTTTTTTATTTGGAAAAGCTTATAAAAGGAATAAACCTTTAAATTTTAGAGCTTTGATCTTTGAACTTATGGTGTTGAAGACTTTTGAAGTAGCCTTTGTATATTTCTGGTTCTCATTCTTGTGGTTGCTAGGAGACAACATTCCTTAGGCTGAATATCCTACTTATTGCCCAATTTAGTCACCAAGAGTGTTGTGGTAAAGTTAATTTTTAGATCTCTTTGAGAAAGTGACCTTTGTATTTTAAAAAATAATATAGAAGATTATTTGGTTGTATATCCCAAACACTTTCTGCCTTAGCACATTCATTTTAGCTATTTACATAAACTACTTTAAAATCTTTAACTCTGCAAGCCACACTCTTTAGTATTTGGAAGTATTTGTGATTTATTTGTACAACTCGGTAGGGCACATCTGTCTTGTATACGGTTAATGTAAATGCAGTAGGCTTCTGTATCTGTGGCCTCACAGGCAAACTCAGCAGGTTTATGAACAGACACTGCAAAATCAGGCATTTTCTGACAGTGATCACATGACTATATATATATTTCAGAAAACCTTTCAGTCTACTTTTGTATTGGTAATAGCTGATGCTTAGTGACATATCTCAGTGAATGTGTAACTTGAGGCTATGTAGATATTCTTCCAGATCTTCCCTTTGGGTACCTGCCATGTGATGGCCTAACAAGAGCTCCTACCTACAGGATGCTGTGATAGACACATCTCCAGGACAATGAAGTTGTGTTTTTTACAGCATGTTTCATTTTCTGCCTTGTTTATTGGTACAGGAAGCAGGGGAGTCCCTGTCTTCGACTCTGCCACCTGGCCTGGATCTTACTTTTAGTCATCATTAATTTTACAGTGCTTTCCAGGTGGCTTTCAAGATCCATTTCTGGCTTTTATGTTCAATGATTGTTTACTTAGCTGAATCGACTAGATGTTCATTAGTGTTGATAACTAGGTAAATATACAAAAAACTTCAATAACTGCTTTTAGCAATATGCCACTTATGTTACAGTCGTGAGCTTTGAGTCATTGTTCATTTGTTTCTATAGTTTTGTAATTGGTTAGGCTACATAAAAGGAAAGATTATATTTTATAAGCATTGTATCAGACTATGCACCCATAAAGAAGTTTTAATTTCTTGATGGGCAAGAAGGGAAGTGGATATGATGCAATTTGAGTATGTGTATAGTAAGAACATTTCAATAACATACAGAATAATGAGAGAAAAAAGATTTGCCTGGAAATTTCATTGCACACAACCCCGCCTCCATAAGTATGTATCATAAGTAAATACTTCGTTACCCATTGATGGAAATACTGAGCACAGGAAAACCATCAACAAACACATTTTACGCAGAATTACTATGGCATCTTTATTTGATAAAGAAAGTTATACCTTGTTTAGAATTACTGACGTGATATACTGAGAAGGCACTGTGCCCCTACATTCAAATCAACTTCCACATCTTAAATAGTGACAATTATTGAGAAAGGAGTGCAATTTCACTGTTAGCTTCATGTGATAATGATCTTATGGCGTTTGAGTAGCAGCACATAGAATGAACTCAGAAGTTACCACATGGAGCAAAAATGTGACTGCTGACTTTTGTCTGTGACATCAGAAGCCATGTGTCTGTAGTGCTTCAATGTTGATTTTTGTGTGATCTTCTACCAGAATACTCAATGCACATTTTTGGGTGGTGTTGGTCAAAACATGAAAATAGAATCTTGAATATTTTGGTTAATTTTTTAGTGTGGACAAGCATTAAAAAATATGTGCTAAAAAATGGAAGGGCGGCATTCTTGTTGGAGTCACAATGAAATAGGATACCCCTTTTGTTATAGAAAGAAGTATTAAGTACATATAAGGTTATCTTTAATATATGTCATGTACCCATTAATAATGGAGCAGACTCTGTGGGATGAGCCTTTAGACGTGCTTGTCTTTATGTGAACACAACAGAGTGTACTTACACAAACTAAGGTTGCTGTAATGTAAGCTTATGGGATCAACGTTGTGGTCTACTGAAAACCGTGACATTGTTAGGTGAACTGTGACTCTAATTTCAACAGCATATTTTTATCAGTAACAGCATATGATTTTCTGTATTGGTAATTCATAGTTAAAACAAAGTTTAGGACTATAATTTAGAATTTTATAACTTGAAAGTAGAATTCTGGGATAACTATACCATATGAAACTAGTTTTTGATTTTTTTACATTTATTTATTTATTTATTGTGTGTGTGTGTGTGTGTGTGTGTGTGTGTGTGTGCGCACAAGGACATGACCATGAGTGTAAGTTAAGGATAACTTGTGGGAGTTGGCTCTTTCCTTCTACCATATGGTTCCAGGGATTAAACTCACATCATCAGGCATGGCAGCAAGTGCCTTTGAAAATGGATTTTACTTCTCTTCTTCCACTTGCCAAAATCTTCAGAGAATCTTCTAGACTTCCTTAGGTCATACAGACTTATGTACTTAAGTTCCTATGTGGATAAGGAAAAGGGAAGATTTCTATAAGGGTCATGTTCAGGAAAACTGACTATATCACAAGAAAGCATCAGTTCACTGGAAGGCATCATGCTGTTTTTCTTTTTTCCAGAATTAAAGAGTTTGAAGAAGCTATTGATTTCTTTACCAAGGTTATTAAAATGAATGTATGTTTTCTGGATGCTTATGTTGGACGAGGGAATTCTTACATGGAGTTTGGACATGAGGAAGCCACCAAACTAGCACAGAAAGACTTTGTGAAAGCACTGCATATCAATCCATCATGTCGGAAAGCCAGAATTAGTCTAGGTTATAATTTGCAGGTAATATATAGCAGCATTTTGAGCTTTGAAAGTAAGGAGAAAGAATATAATTGGTCTTTTAGTGGTGATAAGACTGTTATCTCTCTGGTTATGAATGTTTAGCTTTCCTTTGGTATGGAGGGTAGCATTGGGGAGCAAGGGTTCAATTCATTGCAGGGAATGTGTTTAGACGAGCCACCTGGGGACCTGGAATGATCCTAGGACAAGGAATTTTTTTAATCCCAGATTTCTTTAATATCTATATCCCTCTTTACCGATATAAATAACTTAAAAAAACTCACCTCATGGACTATAGAGTAAGAACCAGGATAACATTTTTTCCACTAGGTTTTTCATTGATTGCATTGGGTATATCCTATTGAATTAGTGATTGATTAAACAGTAACTGAAGAATTTGAAATGGACTCTAGCCATGCAACAGGTCAGATAGAGAATTTCTAGAGACTTCTGAATTCAGTCATCTTCCACATAGCAGCTAATTAGAACTTCCCTGGAAGGCAGTAAGACAGGCGTCTGCCCTCTGGCAAGGTGGAAGGGTATGGTTCCTGGGACACTGTGACCTGACCCATACACTGAAATTTCAGAATTCACTGAGCTGTTTGCAATTTAGTAATCCAATAATGTAACCTCAATTTTCCTGTTTCAGACAGAGACAACTTCCTAGTAGAAATCAGGATCTAGTTCCTTTAGTGGTTATGTTTCTTTATGGCTTTATGTTGGAGTCACCAGTTCAGGCTAGTTAGAATGTATTAGCCTGTGAGATTCTGGCACTTTGAGGTTTCGAGCCTATGAGAAAAAGCACAAAGCTGGACATCCTGAATGACCTTATTGTTTTACTGTGGTTTGGTGTTTAGTTGCCAGCTGGTCTTCTCTAGAACAATGGCCCTGACATCCTTCTCTTAATGATACCTGTCACTTGACCTTTTTGCTTTTTCTCCAGTTGGCAACAAAGTTGGTATAAACAATGCTTGGTAGATTTACATGCATTTTCCATGGAATGCATACATTGGTCCTAAAATTCCAGATGCTCATATGATTGGTTTTATACCATTAATTCATTTATTTGTGTAGCATGTATTTATTTTGTTTTGTGTGTCATGCATATATTATAGATATCTGGATACTTTGTGCCAAGCAAATAAACACAATCTCTACCTGTATTTATGTATTAATGTATTTTGTGGGGCAATTATTAGAAGTATGGCTATTTCACATGACTTTATGTTGTTTAAGATTGGGATAATAGATAACTATTCAATTAAATTATTTTAACTAAAACTTGACCATAAGTACTGAGGTAATTAGCTAGTTGAAGATACTTGTACCCTGTTTTCTTATTTAAAATAACTTAGTTGTAGCACAGTATAAATACATATCCCACCACGATTTCAATGAGTGAGAATAATAGGTGTTTGCCATCTTATAGACTATTTCTTATCTCATGAACTTAAATAACTATTTTAGGCCCAAGGAAAATTCCAGAAAGCTTGGAATCATTTCACTATTGCCATAGAAGCTGATCCAAAGAACTACTTGGCCTATGAGGGACGAGCTGTGGTTTGTCTTCAGATGAGTAATAGTTTTGCTGCGATTCAGGATATTAACACTGCCTTAAAGGTAAAAATCTACTTAGATGATATTGTTATTAGCATACATTAACAGCATTGTATTAGTCACTGTTCTGTTGCTGTGATAGAAACACTGACCAAAGCAATTTACAGAAGGAAGAGTTTATTTGAGCTTACGGTTCCAGGGGAATTACAGTCTGCAACGGCAGGGAGGCATGGTGGCTGGAGGTGGCTGGAGCAGGAGCAGCAGAAGCTAAGCGCTCACATTATCACACTGGCACAGGAAACAAGAAGGCGACCTGAGATCTGGCAAAGCTTAAGAAATCTGTAAGCCCACCCCCAGTGGTGTGCTTCCTCCAGGATAGCCACACCTTCTAAAACGTCCCCAAACAGCACCATCATATGGTGACAAAATGTCCAAATGCTTGGAGCCTATGGGGGACATTTTCATTCAAACCACTACAAGCATCAATGAATAAATCCACATAAGAAGTTCTCCATTACCTTTGTAACATGGTATGTGGAGAAAATAAAGTATTATATCTTTTTTCCTTGAATGAGTCCTAGGGCAAAGGGTTATTATGGTTGATTTTGTAATCTAAACAGATTTAAGGTTCGAAAACAAATTCTTGTTAAACACAGATTCCTCTTAGCAAATGAAGTGAGAAAAAAGGAAAGAACTGAGAGCTAATTACTGCTAGATAGGACAAATAAGCATGTTAGCTGTTCAGTTTAATTTATCTTGTTTAACATGAGCAAACAGATAAATTTTCCCCATGTCTATCCCTTGGTAGGGATTTGAGTAAAGTACTAAAATTATTTGTTTTATGGCAGCCATATCAACAAAGTGTTGACAAGAAACCAATTTCATACCAAGCCCTTTCTGAAAATATTTGCTCTAATGGTGTTCTAACCTGCGCTATAAAATGACTGTTTCCCACAAGTGGATTTCATAACCATTCATTTTATAGACATGAAATTGGAGATTAATACTATTCTCAGATGCCAAATACTCATATAATTATATTGCAGATCAATACTACAGCAGAGTTCTTAACGAATCGTGGTGTCATTCATGAGTTTATGGGTCAGCAGCAGAATGCAATGAGAGACTATCAGGCTGCGATTTCTCTGGACCCCAAGTGCGCACTGGCTCACTTTAACGCTGGGAACATCTACTTCCATCACAGGCAGTTCTCTCAGGCAATGTGCATTTTCTTCCACATTTTCTTTTTGACATGAAATGCTTTCCGTTTACGTAGTTCTGAAGTAAAACCTTGATGTTTCAGGCCTTATTCATTAGCTCCTTTTTGAAAAATAATGTCCTCTTTCCCAAGAATGTTCTAATTATCCATTAAATGTTCTCAGTTGCACGATTTTATTCTTCTACGTATTGCTGACTATTCAATACTGGCCCAGCAAACTCTGTTTGGGATTTTCCAGAGTTCGTCCCTCTCCTTTATTTAGCCAGCTTTCAGGATGGTGTTGGGGGCCTCTGTTATGTGAAGTAGAAGTCTCTTCATATCCGGATAGCTCACGAGCTTGGAACCATGTGCTGGGACTCCTTTCATAGCAGGGTGCCTTCCTGGCATTTTTCCTGACTCTCCTTTTGAAGTGCCCGCCATAAATGCCCTAACATAAACATGGCCTCTGGCTCTAGGAATACCATGCTTTCCTGTGTGATTTTTCAGGCAGTCAGCGGTCTGGCAGCATGGCAGAAACCCACTTCCATATGCAAATAGAATGTCTCACAAAGTATCTATCAGCCAAAGCTTTTACCACTACCCCCATGGTATAAATATCCCAGTCTTCTCTCAATAATTTGGAGCTAGAAGCGGAGCTGGAGCTAGAGCAGGAACTGGGTCACTGAGACTTGGAATAAAGAGCTGTACCACGGAATCTGACTGAGCTGAGTCTGTGTCTCCTGCTTGCAATCTAGTCTCCCCGGGGGCAGCATTCCTCCGTCACCGGCTCACGGATCCCAGCTTCAGCCGCCTCGTACTTTCCCACCCCTGAGCCAGTGGCCAGTGGATCTCGCATCAAGAGGAAAGCGGATGGGGGAAAATTAAGGCGGTACACGCTGGACAACGCTCCAGCAGCAGAGACCCACAGAGACACGGAGAAGCCCGCAGGGCCAGACCCGCCTTCTTCCAGGGCGCGCGGCTGAGACCAGGGGACCAATCCCCGTGCCTCAACTCTCCAGGTGTGCCCGCGCATACCACGCCAGGGCGCCCAGCGTGCGCGTACTATAGATGGAGTACTGGGTTCTTTTGTGTACTCAGATTTTCCTCAGCACCCTCTCTATGGTGGGAGCGACTAACTCATCTTCATTTTACCTTTTCTAAATGTCAGGTGCACTAGGAATAAAGAGACTTGGGTTTCAGTTTTGGTTTTGTGTGGTCCCTTAATCTATTCCCATTTCGATTTATAATCCCTGAAATAGGTGGCGTGTATGTTTAAATGTACTGTGTTTGCATTGGAATGTACTTACAGGATTTAATCTCTTATAAACCTTTTAATTTTTGTCTTTTTACCTGTAGTCACACTTACCGTTCTTTCCTTTAGTTTACTTTATTGTTCTTTGCCATTTTAAGTTGACTGAATTCGTTTGTCATCACTCTTTAATTCACACTATGATAATTTATTACTGTTATGTCTATTTTCCAAGTACTGTTTTGACAGTATCCCATATATTTTTGGTTTATAATTTTTTTAAAAAATGAGTAAAATACACATAACATAAAGTTTATCATCTTAATCATTTTTAAATTACGGTTCAGTTATGATAAATCTATGCTGTAATGTTACCCCAGAATTTTGCACTTATAATTTGAATTTCCCCCTTAACCCAAGAATAAATCAATTGGGAATTTAATGGAGTGGAAGGATTTTTATATTTTCTACATTTTATGGTCTATCAAACAGATTTTACTGTGTGTTGTGTTTTCTATGACTTTTTAGAGTTTCCTGATATTTAGGAAGGTTTATAGTTTTGTTCTAATGACTATAAAAATAACTAAGACCCTTAGTTCCTTATTTCTTTACATTCTCTACCAAGAACAAAAATTAACACAAATATATGACCCTGTAACCTTCATCATTTTTGTTTAAATTTTATGAGGTAGTCTTACTATGTAGCCCAGACTAGCCTCTAACTTATGATCCTCTTGCTTTCCCCTCTAGAGTGGTCATTCCTGGGATTACAGGTGTGTGTGTGTGTGTGTGTGTGTGTGTGTGTGTGTGTGTGTGTGTGTGTGTGGTGTCCATGCTGACTATAGCCTTCAAGACAGGGGAAAAGACCCCAGCCTGCATATATCCATTCTAACTACCTCCTTCATGTCCCTCCTGATCTTCACAGTCTTCTGTGACACTGGCCTCTTGAGTCAGTGTCTGCAGTAGCTGCCTCTCAGTTTCTATGTCACCTTAAATTTTCCAAACCTCTTATTTATTGTAGCCTCTGCCTCCACTGCTCCTTCAGCTTGTTCTTGCCCATATCTACAGTCACCCTTCCAATCCCCTCTCAGCAGCATTTGACATAGGGCACTTATCACTTCATAAAGCACTGTATTCTCTAGGTGATATCATTCTGTCCTGTCTTTCTTCCCATCATCCTGGCTGCATATTCCATTCTCTGTCACAGCCCTTTAACAACTTGCTGAGCTTTGTGATGAGTCTGGTCGATCTCAGGAAGGAAGTTGTATGTGAGGACAGGCATCTCAGGTATAATTGTTGTGAGACCTGGATAGGGTTTTCATTGCTCAGATACCAGTGGACAGCTGGGTTTCCAGAATGAAAGGCCAAATAAATTGCCTTATAGTCATTAATCTCAGATCATTCTCTAGCTGAGTCACTGAAATATTTATTTGCATTTAGAGTTAATTAAAGAGGCTGGGCCTGGTGGTACAAGCCTGTAATCTCAACTACTTGGAAGACTGAGGGAGGAAGACTGCAAGTTCAAGGCCAGCCTGAGCAATTTAGTGACACTCTGTCTGAAAAATCCCTGGAGATACTTTTGTGATGGGGTGCTTGTTTGATGTGTGTGAGGTCCTATGTTCAGTCTCCATTACCACCCAAGACATACTCATGAGATCAAGAAAAACAAAATGTCCAGGGCAATGTTCTGTTTCTATAAATGATTAAGTTCTGCAAGATAGGAGATCTTTACCTTTTAAATGTATCTTTAATAACTCAGTGGTCATTGTGAATGGAGTTATTGGTTTAGCTCTAACATGCAGCCTGAATTTTAAAAAAAATTAAAGGTCTTAATTCCCTTCATGTTACAGAAACATTAGTTGGACAAATATTTCACCTGAAATGTGCTCCATCCTGTCTTGATGCTTTGGATGTTTGGGCTTTATTGAGCACAGGCTGTCCTTCCAGAAACAAGCAAGTGTTGACTGCAGCTATACAGCTGCTGTGTTTGGATTTCCCCTGTGGAGAAAATGATTTCTATGTTCACCCTCTCCCCCACCCTGTGCAATTGTTTCTGAAGGAAGAGCAAGGCTTAGGAGGAAGGGTTCCTCATCAGGGCAAACAATCTCTAGAGAGTTAAAACACATACCTGATCCGACTTCTTTTTTATCTGGTTAGTAACTCACCAAACTAAAAATCACATTTGGATGGGATACTTGATTACCTCTGGATGACTTTAAAAATAATAGGATCTGTTTTATAATAAGCAATTTAGTATAGAAATGAGGACATTGTTTAAAATAAAAGGTTCTAATTGCTCATCTTCTAACTCTTTCATATTCCTCTACTTCAAGTTATCTTATTAAGATAATGGGTTTTCTACTTTCTAAGTAATACATGCTGTTTAGAATTAAGTGCACTATTCATGCTTGGCTCCTACATTCCGGATAGAAAACACACTTTTGTGATTATAATCGTGTAGTGTTTACATAATTTGTTGGTGAGTTAGACTGAGGTATAGATTACTTTATGATGAAATAATGCT
Source organism: Nannospalax galili (assembly GCF_000622305.1). Classification (NCBI taxonomy): domain Eukaryota; kingdom Metazoa; phylum Chordata; class Mammalia; order Rodentia; family Spalacidae; genus Nannospalax; species Nannospalax galili. Next base: position 1,017,712 of record NW_008338112.1, read on the forward strand.
TGGAGTCAATCTTCTACTTCCTATGTCTGTGAATGCAACCTTTTCATCAGGACCGAATTATCCTTACACTCTTCACAGATGGATGCCAATTCTGCCCCTGTCTCAATGGCTCTTTAAATTGCACATGACTGTAGCATCAAATCGCTGCCATCAAGGATGAGAAAAGTTATACAATCTTGATGTAATTGCTCCTCAAAAGCCAGAGGAAGTGAAGTTCTTGGAGAATTTCCTGAAGGCTGTGCAGCCTTTTTATTTATAGGCATGAAAAAAATCGATGTATCAGTATAATGGAGTGAATCCTACTACTTTTTGCATAGTCCCTTCAGTACTCAGCATATTGGATCACTTCATACTTGTATCATCAGTAGAAGGGGAGCTTTTCTGGAAGATGAAGAAATTAATTCCAACAGAGATTTATAATTCAACCAAGGTAGAGGCAGGATTTGAACCCAGACTCCTGGGTTTGAGTTGCAACTATCATGCCATCATTATTTATGTATATGAATACATACTGTAATATATAAATATATATTGGTAGAGGTAAATGGAGGAGAGATCCTCAGGAAACATGGAGGGAAATAGTTTTGTGAAAAGAGAAAATGATCTGAGAGGTCAGATAAGAGCAGGGAGACTCAAAGAGAGAGAATTTTAAGGATAGAAAGATGAAGTGTATCTGTAGCACAGAAATGCTTTGGGAGGAAAATGTTCATGAGGCTTGAGGTCACTTACACCTTTAGCAAGAGAGGAACTCAGAGAAAGGGAGGGGCAGGAAGGCGGTTGCGAAGAGACTGAGAGGGGTGCAGCCTGGGAGGACAGCCTGAGCACGGACACAGACTTTCCCTTGGAAGCAAAATTTAATGTAGGAGTCAAGAGTTTCATTCCTCAGGGAGTTAGAAATCACTCTCCTAATTTGAATAGAAGGGTGTCACATCAGCATCTCAGCATTTTTGTAGTAAAAGATCCAGTTTTTAAAAAATTCCACTTATAGTGCATCAGTACTCTTAAAACAATAAAAATGAATTGTTAAATGATCATGTTATCAAATGCCATAATCATGTCAAAATACAATAAAAGTTACTTGTTTAGTTTCAACTTTGCAGCCTCGTACTAGGTTCTTGGACAAGGACCTCAGGATTTCATCTTGAGGGTCTCTTTGTGAACTGATAAATTTGTGTACCATTAAAAAGAAAAGCATTGACAGATTTTACTGGGCATCAGAATAGATTTGCAAAAAGGAGATACAAGTTCAGTAAGAAAGCAAGCAAGTTCTATCAAGCAGAAGGAGAAATGGAGTTTTAGAACAGCAGTGGCAATAAGATGAGGGAAGTAAAATGCCTTGACAATTTTTGATTGGCCCTATTGTGTGCACACATTGTTGTGATTAATTTTAGCCTTTAACCAAGGTTTTATTCACATATTAAACTGTGCATAATTGCTCACTAGGGGGCTATTGGGAAGGGGCTGTCAATGGTGATGTCTTTTAAAACAGTCAGCAAGTCAACAGAAGTTTTACAGTTGGAAACTATTGTACATTCTTTCCAGACCACCCTCCTTATCTAGAAGCTAACGATCAAGCAATTTGTGTCTATGAGGTAAATTGCATCCAGCCAAGTGCAATTTGAGGCTCACAGAGAGGTTTTGCCCTATCTTTTAAGAACTGCAGCCATCTTCTTTTTGATATTCACATCTTCCAAGTCTATGGTCAACTGTGAATCTTTTAGTCTTTAATTTTATCAGCAAGTTGATTTTTTCCCTCTCCCTTTCTTTCTTATAACTTAATTTATTTATTTCCATTTTACATGTATGAGTGTTTTGCCTGCATATATGTGACCTGTGTGTGCAATGCCCATGGAAGCCAGAAGAGGGCATCCAATCCCGTAGAACTGGGGTTACAGCAGTTGTTAGCCACCATGTGGGTGCTGGGAACCAAACCTGCATCCTCTGAAAGAGCAGCCAGTGCTCATAATGCTGAGCCGGTTCTCTTTGCAACTTTTCATAGTATAACAAAGTTTATGTTCATTTTGGTATGGTTTAGACTCTTCCTTTGAAAACTTATTTCTGTCTTCATTTCTTACTGTTTTTATATGCAAGTTATTGATTACCTAATTTTATCTTATGTCTGGTCTTTTTGTTTGGACTTATTACTTTTGTTATTATTATTCTATACAGGGATATAAGTTCTGGGTGGCAGGCAGTGGGGACATTTAATTCTAGCAAGTATTTTACCACTGGTATTGTCTAGAATTGCTGACATAGTGTTAAACTTTGAACCATATATGTCTTATGGAGGCCCATGAGCTGAAGGCTTGGTCAGATGCTGTTGGGAAGTGTTAGAATTTGTAGGTTGGGAGGCCTGGCAGAAGGAAGTTAGGTCAGTGGGGCATGTTCTAGAAGGAGATACTTGAACCCTGATGCCCCCTCCCTCTCTGCTTCCTGGCTGCCATGTGGTGAGCAGTCTCTGCTGACACATGCTCCACTGTGATCTACTTTAGGGACACAAACCCAAAGCAACAGGGCCAAAGGACTAGAGTGTGAAACCCCAGAAACAGCCTGACAAAAGCAGATCTCTTCTATTAGTTCGATTATCTCAGACATTGTTTCACAGTGATAGAGAATGAACTAAACGTGATTGAAAACAAGACAAACAACAACAGCAAAAGGCCAACTTTTCTTATTTTTCTTGTGACTGTGTACCTCTGAATCTGGGATAAAATGCCTTCTCTGCCACCTTGGAGAACAATTAGAGTTAGTTTTAAATTAAGAATAAAAGAACTTCACATTTCTAGATAGCTGCCAATTAAAATACATTTAAAATATCATTGTTCTTGCATTTTATAGGCCAGTGACTACTTTTCAAAAGCTCTACAGTTTAATCCAAAAAACGACTATGCTCTCATGAATCGAGCTGTTGCAAACACAATGTTAGAGAAATATGAAGAAGCAAAAGAAGATTTTTCACGTGCAATTGAAAACTGTCCCAATTGGGCTGCATTGTATTTTAATAGAGCAAGTTTCTATTTCTGTTTGAAGCAGTATGAGTTAGCTGAAGAAGACCTCAGCAAAGGTATTTCATGTAATTATTTTGATAAGATTATAAAAGTTAGTATGTTTAATTTCAAACTGAAAAAGAAGAAAGTCATCAGGTTTTTTGTTTAGCTAGAATCAATGTATGTATACCATGTCTTTAATGTAATCAGTAAAGATTCCTTTATGTAATATCTTAACTCAAAGCTTTGGTAAGCTGAATTATAGAAAAGTATTAGGAAATTACACATAATGCCAGTCTTTCAAAGAAAGATGTTGTACTATGATTTCCAAATTAGTTTTTCTAGAAACATTCAATATTTAAAATTGCATTATATTATTAAATTTGAAAAAATGCTTTCACATGAGTGCTATCAAAGATTTGAAAAACTTCATTTTTTAAAAAGTTTTTGCATCAAAATATCTAGACTGATTTTTTTTTCTTTCACAGCCCTGTCTTTGAAGCCTGATGAGGCTCTCATGTATTATCTCAGAGCTGAAGTTCGTGGCAAAATAGGACGGATGGAAGAAGCCATGGCTGATTATAACCAAGCACTTGATCTTGAAGAATATGTCTCAACTAAATGATTCCATAGACTGTCATGGCTTCTGTAGTACATTAAATAACTTTTCTTCCTGAAACTGAAATATATTTATTCTTTAGAAATTCAGTTCACATTTGTTTTTGTATTTAATATACTTAGTCTTCTATATAACCATCTAATGTATTTTTAAATGTTTATGTTGTACATTGATTACAAAACTTTTTACCATTCCAAACAAGTTTGGAATACTTATAGTTGAATTTCTTTATGGGATACAAGATTTAAACGGGAATGTTTCACAAAGAATGTTAATGCCTAAAATATTGCCATTAATGTAAAAGAAAATCCTCTGAAAATAGTAGCCTATGATGCTAGAAAAAGTATCGATTTTTTCATCAGTTTATAATCAAACATATTCAACAGTATCCAGATGAGTATAAAAAATTAAATCTACTGTACTTCCTCTTCTCTTCTTTAAGCCTTGTACATACTTGCCTGGTTCCTGGTATGCATGTTCCTCCAACACATAAGACATATTTCTTTTTCACATACTACTAGCCTTCTAGGAGAACCCCAACAAGGATTTTGAGCTTCCCATTTCCCTGAAATAATTTCTTCTTCTAATTCAGATTTCATAAATGTATAAATAAATGTAGATTTCATAAATATTTATTTTAAAACTATTTTATCTATTATTTTTATTTTTTATGTATATGTCTGTATTGCCTGCATATATGTAAGTGCATCCATGTCATGCAGTGCCCATGGGGGACAGAAGAGGGTGTCAGATCCTTCTGGAACTGGAGTTACAAATGGTTGTTAGCTGCCATGTACTTTTAACCACTGAGCCATCTTTCCAGCCCCCAGATTTCATATGTATAAAAATCTGAGTATGCTTATGATTAGTGTTTCTTACCAGTTAGTGAATAAAAGTGAAACAGTTAATTTTGTTTGTTTTTCAGGAAAAGTTTACTATGCAGCCCAAGTTGGCCTTGAACTCACGTTCATTCTGCCTTGGTCTCCCGAGTACTAGGATTTCAGGGCTGGGCCACTGTGTCTGCTTAACAGTTCATTATGGGATGCTTCTGAGGGATCTTTGTGTGAACCAGATAACTTTTTCATTTTACCTCATTGACACTGAACAAGGCTTCTTGACTTCTAGTTCACTCAAAGTTGCTTCACTTAGTTTATTTTCCTTCTTTCTATTTTTTCCTAACACATCTCCAGACCCTTAGAGAATTGTTTTCATGGTGATAGGTCATGTTACAATGACCATTTCTGTCCATCCAACTTCCTTTAATTTTAGTTTGATGTCCAATCCTTCACAATAGAAAATTGATTGTAGTTTGTAAGCTACAGTGAGGACACATCGTATCATTCTAGGATAATTTTCCTGGCATGATACATGAATCCAGGTGAGCATTGGCTCATCCCTAGTTAGTTATTTTAACTGGTAAATAAAATACACTTAACATGTATTTTGGGACCTTCTTGCTCTCACTTCTCTCCAGACCCTTTTGTCCCTGCTTTAACCACAGGTGTGATTCAAACTGATCTCTTGTACCCACAGACAGTCTCTTTCCTTCTGAGACACATATCTGTCCCTGACTGTCCTGGGATTCATTGCCAAATTTGAAATGTTGGATGCTGGGGATTCTCTTACTGCCCACCCTGCACCCTGCAGATGTGCAGGAGACATGTGCTTCTGTCAGGTGAAACTTTGAAGATGATACAAGGAAGTGACTGCTAGAGACGGTCTTGTGCTGAGTTTAAAAAGGGAAAGCAAATGAAGCACCAGTGTTCATCTCTCTCCTAATTGCACATGCAGCATGATGAGCTGCCTCATGCTTCTGCCAATGTAACTTCCCTTAAACTGTGAGCCCAAATAAACCCCCTTCTTTCTTAGCCTGATTTTGTTAGGTGTTTTGTCACAGCACTGAGAAAAGTAACTCACACAGAAAACTGGTACTGAGGAGTAAGGCTGTTTCTGTGACAAACATAATCATGTAATTCTTAGACTTTTGGAAATGGTTTGCAGAAAGAATGTGAAAGAATTTGAAAATGCAGTGCTCTAAACAAGAGCTTAATGGACTATTCTTGTGGGAGTTTGAAATAACAGAATTCCAAGAGCAGTGCGGATACTAGAGACCCAGCTCATGAGGTTTTAGGGAGTGTGGGGACTTGGTGATAGATAACAACTCAGCAGTCAGGAGAAGCAAAGACCATATGGGCAGGGTGATAAAAAAATGGAAACCTAACAGTTCTGGGAAACAGAAACCTAGCCCTGGAGAGGACAGGAACTTGGCAGTTCTGGGAAACTGAAACCTAACATGCTAAATAAGTCATGTGCTCATGACCAATCATATCTCGAGATGAAATAAGGGAGGCACACTCAGTGTTCACAAGTGTATATAAACACTTGCCTAAAGCTTTAATAAACGAGATCTTGCTAGACAAGACTTCCTACCTCCTTGGTGGTGCCTCAGGAACAGAGGGTTAGGACGGCAGCGCACTCCCCCTCCTCGGCCCCGTCTGCTGTGTGCCGAAGAGGACCCCTGCAAGGGAGGAACAAGGACTCTGTTAAAAACGGGGTTAGATGCAATTCGTGTTATATTCTGTCAAAGAATTTGGCATCCTAAGAACTTAACTGAGGTGGAATTCGAAAGCAATGGGCTAATTAGTTTGGCAGAGCAAATTTCAAGCAGTATAGCATTTGGGTTGAGGCATGGTTACTACTCACTGCTGTTATCCCATCCACAGGGAATGAAGAATGAGTGGAGCATAAAGAAATGAAAAATATGCAGTTTGGTGAGGAAAGAAGTTTGAGAAAATTTAAAGACACAGACAATGTGGGTATGAAGAAAGTAGCAATAACTGTTAAAGAAATTGGCACTTTTAAATAGAAACTTTGTGCTCTGTACTGTATAATAAGAAAGAGGCCCTACGGACAAAAACCCACCCAACAGTGCCTCAAATTTGTGAAAATATGAATGTATTTGAAAGGAGAGAGCCTTAATGGAAAGTGCTACCACATGGGCACCCTGCTGTAAAATGGGTGCCTAGAGAAGTGTTTTCCCAGGGCCAGCCTTGAAGATGCACAGAGGCCACTGAAACTGTGATCCAAGAGCATTATACTGGCAGCAGATCTTGGGAATGTGAGTCGAATGGGGTTGGGTTTATAAGCACACAAAGCATAGGAATTACAGGGTGTTGAAGGCTTGAATCAAGGGCTCAGAAAGCTGCTGAACTTGACAATGTGTGGCAGCACTCTCTCTGCAAGGACTTACTGAGAGGTAGTCATTGCCTGAAAGTATGAAGGTGAAACCTAAATTTAAATAGAGACCACAAGATACTACCAATGTCAGGACCTTGAGACATCCATCAAGGAAAACCATTGGCCAGGATTGGAGTTGATCCAAAAGAAAGGCTCTATGTGTTGCAGGTGGCAGAGCTGGAGGGTAAAACTGCACAAGGCCAAATGATTTCATCATAAGCCCAAGTGCCATAAATAGAGCTGCAAGTATTTGTTGTCTGTCTTGCTGTGGCTTTGCCTTGCTTTGGCCTGAATTTCCTTGGCTATACCTCATTTCTCCCCTTTGGAGTAGGAATGTTAACTGTGCTATATTGGAATAAAGTGACTTTAAAAATATTTTATTATTTTTCTTTTAGGTGGATGTATGACTGTTTTGCCTGCATGTATGTAAGTGCATTACCTGCATATAATGCCCATGGGGACTAGAAGAGGTTGTCAGATCCCCTGGAAGTAGAGTTAGGGACAGTTGTTAGCTGTCATGTGGGTGCTGGGATTTGAACTTGGGACCTCTGGAAGAAAGCAAGTGTGCCTAGAACTCCCTATAAGACCAGGCTGGCTTTGATTTCATAGAGATCAGCCTGCCTCTGCCTCTGGAGTATTAGAATTAAAGGCCTGTGCCCCCACACCCAGCTCACAATATTATTATTTGATGGGTTTAGATGGAGAGAAACCAGAGGGAGGGAGAAGAAAACATTAATGCCTATTGATTTGGGAAAGGGGGTAAACAAACAGCATAAGCTGATTGGTGCCTGGCAAGTTGGAGCCAGAAGCAGCAAACTTGTAGTTTGAGAACCCCAGTCTGTATTCTTAGCATGAAGTAGTAGTTAAGATCTTAGCTTCTAGACAGTTTCAATGTCATAAAAAGTGTTGGCAAATGTCTTAAAATCATGATTTTCAAAAATAACAGGAACTTTAATGAACTTTGAGATTCCAGGGATGATCAGCACTTACTCTCCTCCCTTGCCTTTGCCTGGGTGATTTGCTCTTAGGAAGGAATTTCCTTGTCTAGGAGGGTGGCTTCCATCTCTTGTTATACAGTCCTATGACACAGATTTGTTCTTTAGAAATACGTTTCACATTTGTGTATCCTTGTTTGAAGGCTTTCTTCCTTACTAGAGTGGAAACTCCATGGGGGTGAGGATCCTGTCTATTCATCTCTGCATCATTGATGATTATCACAGTCCTTGGCACATAGCTGTTTAATGCATTAATTCAATATAAAAACATGTTTTCACACTCACATAGGACATTATAGCTAAACACACTACAGACAGATGGTGTACTACTTTCCACATTAAAGAGAACATGCCTGTGATGGTCTAGGCAAATCTAGGCACTAAAGTCAGAGCAGGGACAGCATTATCATGGGTTTAATTCACCGAACCATAAAATCATTCAGTTACTTCTTTTTCCTGATTCTATTTTATTCAAGAAAACTTGTACTGATACTTTATTTTTTCAGTGGAAATGTTAAATAAAATATGTATTACAATAATATTCTATGTCACTATAAACAAATTATACACATACAGGCCATCCTAGAATTTGCTTTGTAGCTCAGGCTGGCCTCAGAATTTAGACACTCCTCCTATTTGAACCTTTCTGTGCTGGGATTACAGGCATGAGCTCCCACACCTGACTCTTATTTACTTCTTAATCATTTAGCACATTTTGGCCTTACAATAATAAAAATATAAGATCATCTCCCTTTCTCAAATTAGTTTGTTGGTGGCAACATTTAAGATCTACCTGGTGGAAGGAGAGAGCACATTCCCACACGGTTTCTTATGACCTCCACATGTACCATGACACATGCTCTGCTCCTCCACAAATGAATGAATGAACAAATGCAAGAACAACAACAACGACAACACTACCTTTGTCCCTGGGGTACGACAGTGGACTCTGAGCTAGAGCTGGCAAGGCAGATCCTCAGAGGCCCCACAGGTTCAAACAGGTCCTGCCACAAAGCACCTCAGATTCTGTTTATACCATGACTATTTCTTAGGAACAACTTAGCTGTAGTGTGTATTTAAATAGCTTTTACTAAAATACATCTAAAATGATCATAGTCACATGCAGAAAGAAGTATGCAAAATTTGTTGTCTAAATCTATGGGTCAGTTGAGGTCTTTATTTTCCTAGAAATACAGTTTTAATTTATTTTCAGTAAAAGAGGGTATTCATTCATAAGGACTCATGTGAGGCTTTGCTTCACTTTAGAACTTTTGCTTCTTTGACAATATCAAGATCTCCTAGGACCCTGATAAAAAAACAATCACTAAAATGTCTCAGCATAAGTATCAACTTTATGACATAAATTGTAAGAGAAAGAAGAGTCTTGGGAGACCAATGGATTATGCTGCTGATGATCATAACTTTATAACAATTACTTAAAAGCAGTAAACCGTTATACTCTGAATATAAATATACTCCTTAAATCTTATTTAAAATGGGCAGTAATCTCACCTCCCTCTTTCCCTGGGCCTGCGCAGCCTGCCAGCCTTTCTCCTGGGTAAGTCCAAAGCGCCCTCTGCGCCTTGACTCCGCCAGGCTCTTTCACCCTCCCATGTCCCCCCTCCCATCTCTCCTCCTAGTGTGGATACTGACCCATTCCTTGTCTTGGTGCCCCAAACACTGGGGGAACCACTACTGCTTCCTGATCCTTTGCATCCTGGCCAACCAGTTCGTTCTTGAAGTCTCCGGAAGACCTCTGGGCCTGGTCTGGCCCTCACCTCCCTCTGCTTCCCTGGGCTCTGTGGCCCCCCAGCCTCTTCCTGGATCCTGGGGCTGACCTCTCAGCCCAGAACAAACAATGGTTCCTCATCCCTTTCATCCAGATGAACCCAGTTCCTTTCTGGGATCCACAGGAGTCCTCTGGGCTGGTCCTGCCCTCACCTCCCTCTGTTTCCCTGGGCCTGTGCAGCCCACCAGCCTCTCTCCTGGGTAAGTACATGGCACCCTCCATGCCTTGACTCCTGCAGCCTCATTCAACCTCTCATCTCCCCCGCCTATCTCTCCTCCTTGCCTGGGTACCATCCTTGTCTTGGCGCCCCAGGCACTGGGGGATCCACCACTGCTTCCTGATCCTTTGTATCCAAGCTGACCTAGTTCTTTCTCGTGGTCCCCTGGAGCCCTCCAGGCCTGGTCTCCCCTTCACCTCCCTCTGCTTCCCTGGGCTGCAGAACCCACCAACCTCTTTCCTGGACACGGGGGCTGACTGCTTGGCTTCCTGATCCTTTGCATCCAGATAAACCCAGTTCCTCCCTGCAGTCCCCAGGAGTCCTTGGGGCTTCTTCCTGTGCCCATCTCCCTTTGCATCTCTGGGTGGCATGACTACCAGCTGCCCTAGACCAGAATCTTTCCTGGGCCCTGCTCCCAGGTGAGTCCAACACCCAAATTCCTGAGGACAACATCTTTCCTGAAGGGATCTAGACTTTAGGAGAAAGCTTAAGAGCATCTGATCCTCATCTGACTTGGGCCTCTGTGGGAACTCCTGAAGACAAAAGCAATCTGGCCATTCCAATATAAAATGAAAAGAGAGAACCAGAAGCTTAGACCCCAAAAAGTAAAACACAAAGGCACATAAAGTTTACAAAAAGAAGCAGACCTAAACTTGAAGGCTTGAGTCTCACACAA
>NW_008338112.1:1028533-1028908 GCF_000622305.1 Nannospalax galili
AAGACTACGCAGGCTGAAATGAAGGAAGTGAAACACTCAGTAAGCCAATTAGAAACAAGAGGAGAAAGCCTCACCAACAGGATGAACGAAATGGAAAACAGAGTATCAAAAGTGGAAGATAAAGTGGAAGAACTAGACCACTCAAGCAAAGATTATGAAAAGTTTAAGAAATCATAAGAATGGAATATGCAGGAATTGTGTGACACCATAAAAAACCAAACTTATGAATCATAGGCATACAGGAAGGAGAAGAATCCCAAGACAATGGCATGGACCATTCTTCAACAAAATCGTAGAAGAAAATTTGCCAAAATTAAAGAAAGGCATGCCTATACAAATACAAGAAGCATATAGAACACCAAACAGACAGGACCA
>NW_008338112.1:1029185-1029818 GCF_000622305.1 Nannospalax galili
TCACAAAACTAGCCCTTCAGAGGGTTCTAGAGGCACTACAAAGAGATGAAGAAAGGAATGACTATACCCAAGGGGTTTCAGAAAAAAATTCAATGAATGTATAACTATGGAAAAGTACAGCTATATCAAGAATGTGAACAGAAATAAAAATGACAGGATTCAATACACATCTTTCACTAATAACTTTAAATATTAATGGACTGAATTCCCCAGTCAAAAGACACAGACTAGGAGAATGGATTAAGAAACAAAACCCATCTTACTGTTGTCTTTTGTTGTCATATAAATGGGCTCAAAGACAAGAACCACATGATCATCACAATAGATGCAGAGAATGCCTTTGACAAAGTTCAACATGAATTTAGGTTCAAAGTCCTAGAGAGAATTGGACTGGAGGGAACATATCTCAACACAATTAAAGCCATATATAATGAACCCATGGCCAACATCATTCTAAATGGCAAAAAGCTGGAAGCATTCCGATTGAAATCAGGAACCAGACAAGGCTGTCCACTATCTCCACTTCTCTTTAACATAGTATTTGAAAGTCTTGCAAGAGCAATAAGACAAGAGAAGGAAATTGAAGTAGTAATAATTGGAAAAGAAGAGATCAAATTATCCCTTTTTGCAGAT
>NW_008338112.1:1030317-1030612 GCF_000622305.1 Nannospalax galili
CTGGAGGAAAGACAGCATGTTCAGCAAATGGTGCTGGCAAAACTAGATCTCCACTTGTAGAAGAATGAAACTAAACCCCTATCTTTCACCCCATACAAAAGTCAGTCCAAATGGCTCAAAGACCTCAGTGTAAAGCTTGAAACTCTGAAAGTTTTAGAAGAAAACATTGGGAAAAACCTGTAAGATACAGGTGTAGGAAAGGATTTTCTAAACCGGACATCAATTGCTCAGAAAACAAGGGCAAGAATTAACAAATGGGACCTCATTAAACTTAAAAGCTTCTGTACATCAAAGG
>NW_008338112.1:1030948-1034885 GCF_000622305.1 Nannospalax galili
ACACTCATCCACTGCTGGTGGGGCTGCAAACTGGTTCAGCCCCTATGGAAAGCAGTATGGAGAACTCTTAAAACACTACAAATGAACCTATCATTTGACCCAGTTATACCACTCCTTGGCATATACCCAAAGAACTCCTCCTATTGCAGAGACACTTGTATATCCATGTTTGTGGCTGCTTTTTTCATAATAGCTAAGAGATGGAAGCAACCTAAATGTCCTCAGTTGATGAGTGGATAATGAAAACGTGCTTCATTTATACGATGGAGTTTTACTCAGCAGTAAAGAAAGATGAAATCATGAAATTTGCAGGTAATCATGGCATTTTGAATTTGTTAGGGTGGGAGAACACTGTTGAAATAACTGCTTTATAAGCCAGAGACACAGTTTTGATTTTGAAGAGAAAGGTAATAATTTTAGTTTCTAAAATTATTGTATTACATGAAAATTAGAGATGAAATTGGCAGACCAATGATTTTATTAGGCTTGGGAACTTATTTAGAAAATTTACAAGTTCTCTAGTAGAACTGTACCTTTGAAATGTGAGGCATTGGAACAACTTTTCTGAGTACAATTTATGCTGAATAATGCGTGAGTTGTGTGATAGCTCTGCGTGGAATTCTCATCTCTGGAGAACACCAGCCTCTCTGGCATTTCTTGAGCCCTCTGCTTACTATATTGGATCTTTCATGGTTAGTAGACAAGGTTGGGAGAAGTATAAGAATTGAATTGAGACTCCTTGATAGTCCAGGAAGTAGTTTGATGTACTAGACCTCTCCTGGTAGTATGGTTGAGAATATTATTTTTCTCAGAGAATTTTCTTTTAGGCTTTCTGCGACAGGGCTTCCTTTACTACCAGGGGGATAAGGGAGTGCCTAAGAAGTGCTTATTTTATGTGAATGTTAGAGAGTTAGTGCAAGTGGGGACAGAAGAAAGGAAAAAACAACTGGAAATTAAAACATTATATAAAAGATACAGCTATGTCATGTAAAAAACTTTAAAAATTTACAAGAATCTTAGTCATAAATCTTATGACTTTGGAGACTGTTAGTAAGTCTTTTGTTCTTGTATGACAATCTTAGCATCAATCAAAGAAGGAAAGATTTATTTTACTTCATTGTTTCAAAAGTTTCAATAAAAACTCATCTGGATCCATTGCTTTGGGTTTGAGGTAGAGCAAAATATCATGGTGGTAGAGGAGGCTGATGACTTCATCCAGGAAACAGAGAGACAAAGGCCAGAGGTGAGGTGTGACCCACTACCCCCAGTGACCTACTTCTTCCAGCTGGGTCCCACTCCCAAAAGTTTTCACCACATTGCAATGTCATCAAAGTACAAATCCATCAATGGATTAATTCACTGATTAAGGCAGAGTCCATATGGTCCTATTAGTTCCTAAGTTTCCCAAACCTCCACCTCTGAAAAGTGTACTGAGTGAGGTTAAAGAAAATATACTACTTTGCTTGTGAGCTTAAAGTTTCTGACAAGGAGAGTGTAGACCATGAAGCAGCTGTAATTGTTAAAGAAATCAGTTCTATTAAAGAGAAACCTGGTATTCGGTACTGGGACAATAGAAAAGGGACCTTAAGGGCAAGATTCCATGGTGCAAAGGGTTCTAACTTGTAAAGATGCAAATTTATGTGAAAGGAGAAAGCCTGAACTGAGGATGCAGGTGAGGCAGTTCTCTGTTCCTCGAATGCAACTGCCCTGAAGAGTGTTTTCCCAAGTCAATAGTATTTTCTCTGGGTCAGTGCATAGAAATGGATACAACTGTGGTCCTAGGGGGCCAGGCCCTATCCTGAGCTGGCAACAGAACTTGACAGTGTCAACTGTGTGGTACTGGTTTTGGAGGCATGAATGATGCAAGACTGAATGGGCTCATGGAGTTTTGCTCCATGGCTTTGGAGGGAAGCTGAGGCCAGGAATATGTGGCAAGGTTGCAGTCTCTGCAAGAAGGCCTTGTTTGAAGCTGAGAAGCCAAAGCCCAAGTTACAATGGAGTCTCCAGGATGTTGGAAATTCTAGAACCATATGTCTGTCAAGGAGAGCTGTGGGCATGGAGTGAAGCTGGCCCAAGAAAGGATATGGCAGAGCTGGAGGGGTGCTGCTACCCAAGCCCTTTGACATTCAGCCAATTTCATCATGATTCCACGATGCTGGACATGGAGCTACAAGATTTGATATTTTCTCTGCTCGATTTTGGTCTTGCTTCAGTCTGATCATTCCTTGTTATGCCTTGATGCTTCTCTTTTGGAATAAGAATACTTGCTCTGTGCTATCATATGTTGGAAGTATGTAATTTTTTATTTTATAGGCACCCACAGTTAAGAGACTTTGGACTTTTGTGTTTTTTAAAATATTTTATTTATTATTTTTATTTTATGTGTATGAGTGTATTGCCTGCATGTATGTGGGCGCACCCGTGTCCTGCAATGCCGCGGAGGTCAGAAGAGGGCTTTGGATTCCCCTGGAATTGGAGTTAAGGACGGTTCATAGCTGCCATGTGGGTTCTGGGAATCGAACCCGGGTCCTTTACAAGAGCAGTCGGTGCTCTTAACTGCTGAGCCATCTCTCCAGCCCCGAGACTTGGACTTTTAAAGTATTGGAACTGTAAATGTTTATGGGGAGTTTTGGTGTTTGACCAAATTAATTTTGCGGTGACTGAGCCTTTGGGGACAAAGTAGAAGATTGTGACTCAAAAGTGATGTGTTTGTATGTCAAGTTGAAAAGGGATGGTGTTGCCATGGTTAGTGCTGTCAACCTGACAGAATCTATAAGGACCTGGGAGATGGGCCTCTGCACATACCTATGGGGGAATTATCTTGACTGCCTTAACTGAGGTGGGAAGACGGGTGGTGGGTGGTATCATTCCCGGATGATGGCTATGAGATAGCTAAGTAGCAGCTCCTGTTCACTGTTCAGTGTCTTGGCTGTGGATCTAATGGGACCAGCTGCTTCCAGCTCTTGCTGCCTTGACTTCCCCATCAAGAGGAACTGTACTCTTGAACTGTGAACCAGAATAAACCATTTCTTCAAGTTGCCATTATCAGAGTATTTTATCATAGCAACAGGAAAAGAAACTAAGATAAGGACCAAGATTTCAACATATGAGCCTTTTATGGTGGGGGAATAATTCATATCCTTCTTGAATGTCAGTTTGGGCATGTGCTACTGACCTGAAGGTCAACGTTCATGCTCTGGGGACGAGACAGTGGCAGCCTCTGTCTCTCCAGCACCACTGCCACTTCTGGAGGCTGCCTCCACAGAAGCTGCCCCCTGGGTCCTCATGACTCAGGTCTTATCCGTTTTTCTGTTTTTTTTTTTTTATACCAGAAACGTAGGTTGACCTGTCACATTTAAGGTTGAGATTGCAATAAAAATCCAGGCAACATAAGACATTTGAGAAACATCATTTCAGGAATACTTCGGAACATAAACACCTACACAATAAGATTTTAAAATAGCTTTTATTAATTTTTGTGGATTTCATACAGAACATCTCAATAGATCTTAATCATCTTTCCACCCCCATCCCCACCGGTGCCCTCCTGTAGCCCTCCCACTGGAACTCATACATTCTGTCATTTGTGTTAAGGCCTATTGTGTCACGTTAGTGTCCCCAGATGTTCCTCAGTGCAAGTTCATCCACTGAGGTCTAGCCAGCTTATCTAGAGCTTATTTAGCTTTAGGAAGATCAGCTCTGAGCCTGCTCATATGAATCTACAGCAATGGTGTCAGCATACACAAGTCCCATGTAAACTCAAGCAGACAAAAACCCAGCATAGAACTGGGAAAATGGATGGCAGACTCCATTCTTAGCTGAAGAAACAAAATAAGATTTAAAAAAAAAATATATCAGAAACCTTTCTCTCCTCTCTCTCTCTCTGTCTCTCTCTCTCTGTCTCTCTCTCTCTCTGTCTCTCTCTCTCTCTCTCTCT
>NW_008338112.1:1034905-1041824 GCF_000622305.1 Nannospalax galili
TCTCTCTCTCTCTCTGTCTGTTATTCTAACCTAATACATACTTGAGCAACTACAGATGCTCCTTGACCCACCAAAGTTGTTATCATGAGTTGAAGATACACAAAAGGGACCAAATCCAGTGAACCTGATAGTGTAGCCGCACTTATGCTGTTTGTGGTCCTGTGACTAACTGCTGCTGCATGAGAGAGTGTCATACTATATATCGCTCATCTGGGAAAAGATCAAAGCTCAAAATTTGAAGTGCCATTTCCACTGAAGGTGTGTGACTCTCACAGTAGCATAAAGGCGGAAACACCTTAGATCACATGCTGTCTGCTGATGGAGCGTCCTTCATTTCTCAGTGCACAGCACATTCAGAGATCCGTGTTTTATTTAGTGTCTTCGGTGTTATCTTCATGTTGGCTTGGATCCAGTCTATCTCTATAAACGTGGGAAGTAAGAGAAACACTTGCTGTCGAGAATTTTACATTTTAAACTACTACAATTACCTTATGAGGTTATTATTATTATTATGCTCATTTTATAGATAAAACTGAAGCAGAGAGAGGCTGGACAATTTGCCCAAATGATGCACAAGTAAGGTGTGGAGCAGTTTGAGCCCAGAACCTCCGTTTTTTTTCAGATCCTGATTCCAAGAAGAGAGAAAAGGTACCCAGGCCTCAGACAGCAGCCTCCAGGCTGAGAGGATATTCATGATCTGAAAAGGCTATCTTTTGGCACCCCAGAAATTAGACTTCTTTATGACTTCGGTAAGCTCATGTTTTATAGTGTGGAATAATCTAGACACTATGGAAGCAGACAGTGAAGACCGGCAACCAGACAACCCCATGGGGGACAGCAGTTTATTTAAGAGCAAACAGATCACTGGGCTGCCTCTCGGGAGAAGAGAAATAGCAGCAAGCAGAAGTCAGACATCTTTTATAGGCAGTTCGGTGGTTGGGTAACTTTCCATGATGCAGGCTGGGCAGTATAGCTCAGGATTGGTTGGTCTCCCAATAAGCAGAGGGACTTTCCCAGGCCTAAGTTCAAACCTGCCATTTTAGGAGCCTGCCAGGAACCTAACATAGACCAAGAGGACAATTCAAACATGTTATAAAATGAGAAAGATTAGAGGACAGAACTCAGCTTTAAAGTCCTGCAATCAGCTTCACAATGTGGGAGGTTCCAGAGCCAGAACTTTGTTCTGGAGATGGTAAGTCACTCTGAGACTTGAAAGTTCACAGGAAAAAGAAGAGACTCTCTGAGAGAAATGGCTAATGCTGACCTGACACTCTAAACAGGACAGGCTTTAAGAGTAATTTCTGCCATTAAGCTCTCCTGTGACCCACAGGCAATAAATGACAGTCTTTTTAAAGCAGCAAAGGCTTATTGAATTTTGGGGCATCAAGCAGGGAAGAACTCAAGCAATTTCTTTACACTTGTAATGTCAAGAGGAGTCACACTCTGAGACCTTTGTTATAAAAGAGGAATTGTTTATGGCTATTGAAAAAATCCTTGTGGAACTGTCCATCAAACTTTATGAAATGTGTGAGTTACTTAGTTATCAGCTCTCTGGATCTAATTTTCTCTCTAGGGCATTGAGAATCAAAGTCCTTCCTCAATGGAAGGTTTCAGGATAATTATAGTGCTATTTTATCCTTCCCCTACCTTCTTATTTTTAATTTTCTCCTTAAAATAATCTATTCTGAGACTATAATTCAGGCTTTCTTAAAATGAGAGTTTGCGGACTGTGTCAGAATAGATGGGGAAGCTTATTATATACATTTCAGGCCTTATTTTAACTGCATTAAAACACAGTTCCTGGCTGGAACCTAGGAATCTGCATTACAATAATATACCAAGGAGGCTCCTATCCAAATGGAAGCATCGAAGCTCTGGCTTTCAAACTTGTATAACAGGATCTTGGGCTCTGCAGGCGTTTCTAATGCAGCAGGGCCTACAGCAGACTCAGAATTTGCATTTCTCTCCAGGTTCGAATGATACTAACACTGTTGCTGCTTCTGAAACCTTACTCAGAACTCCAGAGCTTTGAGAAGTTCTAAAGCAGTCTTTGAAGTCTTGAAGAACTTTTCATAAAACATGTTGTGAAATGTAAAATATTAATCATTTAGCTTGAAGAAACCAAAATACGACAAATCACCTGTGTTCCTCCAGCTCTGCACTTCCAGTCCAGACTCAGAGGTAATCCTGTTCCTTAGGAAGCTGCCCAGCTGGGAGTCAACTCTCTCCTGGCTTTCCATTTCTTCAAGGACACTGCTTGCTTTTTACAGAGGGGCTCAGTGATCAGTGTGTGCGTCATAACTCTGAGATCCTCAGTCACAAGGCTTGTGCCTTTAGAATTTGTTTTACCTGAGGGAGCATAGAGCAGGGTTAGGTAGATACTCTGCTGATGTTCAACACATTTTGGTTAATAAATGAATGCTATGATGGGTAAAGCACACATGTACTCCTTTTACATTAGAGCTAGACTCTTAAGGCTTCCTGTCGTCCACTTGAAGGATCTGTCTTCACATGGTGATGCAATGCTATTTTCTGTCACTTAGCTAAGGAAGTAGGCAGTGTTTGGAGTGAGCCTTTTCTGAGGAAAAGCTATTAAAAATTTAAGAAGCACAGTCTAGAGTGTTGATGACTTTTGTTGATTTTAAAGGGATATTTGTCTATTCTTCGTGTATGCAGAATGTTTCCTGGATAGCAGCTCTGTCCTACCTTGGGAGCATGATAAAAATGCAGGATCTTGGGCCCCACTCAGAGCTCCCAAATCACAATGCATATGCTCTTCCAGATACTTTACTCAGAAGAGTTTTCTCTGGACTAGAAACAGGGACTTAAAAGTAGTGATGATTCAGTACTGGAATTTTTTTTCAGTGGTTATGTTTGTTTAACTTTTTTTTTAACAAGATATTCTTGCAGTAACTGAGAGTGTGGCTCTGGGTGACATTGTAACCATCATCAAAGGTTCTCATTAAATGGATATCATAACATGCTAGACACTATTAGACACACATAATGCATCTCAGCTTTACCACAGAACCAGACACCATTGATGTGGTATGTTCTAAGACATAAATAGATGAAACAGAGATATGACATCAATATGAGTGGATCTTTAAAAGTTATTAATTCTCTGTAATCCATATATCTTTGATTTTAGAATTTTCAAACCAATGCATTTTTAGCTACTTGGCTGCAAAGATTTGGTATGAAGTGGGAACTTGGATGAGTTATATAAAGAATTATAATCCTGAGTACCTTTTCAGTCTATTTCAGTTTGTAATAAAAGAGTCAATATACTTTGATGGGGAATACTAGTTATGCTATGTAGTACCCAATGGCATCTTCTCTGTGTCTTTCATTTAGAACATAACTTATTTGTAAATGGCTCGAACATCAAAGGCATAATTAATAGTTTAAATAAATTGTCAAAACTAAGGGAAAGTGTTTATATGCTTTGTATTAAAATGTTTACCCATAATTTAGGGTTCAGTGTGTGTCATTACTATACAAATATAGAAGCGTTCATTTAAGCTTATTTGAGATTACTGTACTTAGAGTATTGATCCCTCCTACTCCCTCGTGAGTGGATTATGCAATATTTAATGTGTGAGGCTTACATGGGATATGAACTTTCTTGGTTAATAAGATCTCTTTCCTTTTATGACAGTTGGGATTCTCATAAGATGCTCATTAGAAAGGTCAGCGGGGCTGCTTTGAAAGTGTCTTCAGTAAGGAGACAAGGGCATTGGCCAGGCTGTTGAGAGAGCTTGGGAACTTTGGCTTGTTCATTACTGTGTTCTTTTTCATTTCTCTGGGAGGTTTTATGTGACACAGTTTAGCAAAAGAAGAACAGTATCATTAAAAAGCTATTTAAAATATGGATGGTTTTATTGGCTACAAACATGCTGCTCTCCAAGGCCTGGAACACTTACAACAAGTGAATATAGCAGTTACTTATCCAAATACCTTCTTTCTGCTTTGCGCAGTGTTATGGGATTGGGAAGAATTGTTTCTTCACTGTTTAAGCCTTTACTTTCAAGTGATGTACTTATCAACTTTATCTTTTTCTGTTAAACTTTTAGCACATAATAATTAATATATTATTCATAATAATTGTTTTCCTGATGTTGTCTTTGGGGCTATGGAATTGAAAAGAACCAAGTAATGCTATCATTTCAGAATACAATAAAATGACCCTATTCATAAGAAGCAAAAACGAAACAGTCCCTTTCTTCTTAGTTGGAGCGTTAAAACCGCCTCACATTTATAAGCACTTTTAAAGTTACTTGAAGAGTAACAGGGTAGAGTGAAGGCTTTCCTAATTGTGCTTCCCCCTGAGGCATCAATATTCTGTTCTTTCACGAACATGAAAACTAAGAATTTCTGAATCAGTAATAACATGCACAGACCGTAGTGTCTGTTTCATGTTTATTGAAATTAGAATTTGAAAAAATTCAAACCTTCAAAAAAGAAATAGATTTTTAAACTGTGGAATGGATTTTAGTGAGCCCTGCAAAGTCAAAGTGAGGATACAGAAAGGAATTGCATATGCTTTATAGCTGTTAGTCAATTGGCATGCATTTTAGCCTTATGTTAGTATTCCTTAATATGCAGAATAATAAATATCTCACTCTATGTCAATTGTTTGCATCTGAGCAAATAAAAAGTAAGATAAGGTGGTTTTCAGTGATGAAATAGTTTGAAAGACTAGGGCAGGTTTTTTTTTATTGTTTTTAAAGTGCATATCAGGACTCAGGTTTAGAATTGCATGTCTGGAAAAACTATCCATAATCTGCTTTTCTCTCCCTTTCCTTTTACTTTTGCACGTATTTATTTTGGCCAGCTGGCGAGACAGATCTTTTTCAGGGGCTCAGCCTTCCAGTCTGAGTTTGGTTCTCCAAAACCAATCTTTGGATCAAATTCCTGTCTTGCTTGCTCTGGTGTCTGAGCAGTGTTGATGTCACAGGGACATGGTGACCCAGTTGTCTATCCCAAATGGCTTAAAGCCTGCCAAGTAAAGAGCTTAGCTGGGCGGCCAGAGGAAGGAAGATGGAGTAGAATCCTCAGGTACCCCGACTCACCTGTGCATTTCCCGGGTGCCCCGTCTCGTCTTTGCGTCTTCCATGCCAGCGGTTTAGTATGAAAGCAGACCAGAGGCCTCCTAATGGCGTGGTGCTGACTCCCTCACCTGGTACTCACCATGTCTCTAGACCTTGTCGGTGTATCTGATGTTCTCAAAGATTGGTCTGTAGAGGTTAGTACTAGAAATGTATCCTGGTGCTGGGAACAGATTACGGCTTTGATTCTGTGGGAAATTTTAATAATTTTGTCCCATTTTAGCTGCAATTCGCTATTTTTTTTTTCACTGTTTTGTATTTTTGAGATAGGATCTTGTTGCAGCCCAGGCTGGTCTCATACTTGTGTTTTAATAGAGGTTAGCCTTGAACTCCTGACCCTCCTGCTGCCTCCACGTAAGTATTGGGATTATTGGTTTGCACCACACCCCTCACTATAATGATGCTTTAAAATTTTGAACTAAGTTTGGTCTCTGATGAGAGTTCGCCCAAGAAACTGCCTTCTTTGTTAGAAGATCTAGAATTCTGGGGCCAGCCATCATCTGAGAAAAAGATAAGTGGGGTGCTTTGGAAACAAATTCTGAAGCAGACTGAGTGAAGGCTGTGGACTACTCTGTCAGTTGTGGTATTAGTACACAAGTCACCATTTGAATAGTTTTATACTTCACATTTCTATAGCCTTGACTATAGAGGCTCTCAGCTGATGTCATAAACATTCTGCAATGGAGACCTTTGAGCACTTGTCTGTCCTTCCCCATGCTCATATACAACAGAGTAGTCAGTTTTCTCTCTCTCTGTGGAGATGGTATAGAGGAAGGCAAGAGGACAGGTGTCAGATCATGGTTTTCTAGCTCCATCTGCATTTCCTGTGTGACTTGAGTTAACTGCTCTGAACCTATTTTCTTATCTTCAGGAAAAGCCTTCAAGTCCCTTCTTGCCTTAAGATCTATGGATTTGATGGGAATAATATTACCTGCTCAGTCGACCTGACTGGGTTGTTAGGGGAATTAAAGGAGATCATATTTATGAAAGTACTCTATAAACCCTCTACAAAAGATTAAGGAATGTGATACTACTAAGTCCCTCTGAAGAATCAAAATAGCTTGCAATTTACTTTTAATCTTCCAGACTGTGTGTATATCTTTTGTATTTAGATCTCTACTAATGCCCACCACAAAGCAAGACAAATGAACAGACTAATCTCTCTTTTACTGGATGTTACCCCAAGTGCCATCCTAAAACAGTGGGCTGGAGGGAGGCTTTAGTATTATTATTGTTTTGGAAAACAGAGGTAAAATTAATTCCAGGTACACAGGGGTCACAGCTTTTCCCTTACTCCTTTCAAGGTTCTGAGAAACTTTTTCTGGAAACTGCTTAAAGGGTGCTGACGGCTCAGTATTTGGTGGTGATATGGGATGTGGGCACAGGACTGGGGTGGGGTATGGGGTGAGTGGGGTTGTGTGGAGAGGGTTGTCCAGAGTATTTCACAGCCAGGGAACTGAAAAGTAATGGCCAGTATATGGGGAATGCAGGAGAGGCACACTCATAGCCTAAATGGAAATGATGGCAGCCTCCGTACTTGGCTGTTACCTAGAACAGCAGCACCGTGTTACACCTTCTATCTAGCCAGGGCAGTAAAAGAGTATTTTCTGTTCTTCCAACTCATAGAATAAGATAGAAACTAAAATGTCCCATAGATATTTATCTATGTACTATTTTCTATAATCTATCCATCATCATCATTATCTATCTATCTATCATCTATCTATCTATCTATCTATCTATCTATCTATCTATCTATCACCTATCTATCATCATCTATCTATCAATCATCTATGAGTTGGAAGAAC
>NW_008338112.1:1041847-1042412 GCF_000622305.1 Nannospalax galili
AATCATCTATTCTATCTATCTATCTATCTATCTATCTATCTATCTATCTATCTATCTATTTATCTATCATCTATCTACCTATCAGCTATCATCCATCTATCAATAATCTATCTACTATTGATCTATCAATCACCAATAATTTGATATAACTGAGCAATATAAAAATGAGAATACTTCTCTTGAGCTCCTTCTTTCCCTTTATCCCTTAGGTTCCTTGGAGAAGGGTATTATGAAGGGAGAAAGGGGGGGAATGGAGGCACCTTAAGTGGGAAAAACATGATGGAGGGGTGAGACAATGCTAGAGATAGATAATGCCTAGCTAGTTTTGAAAAACAGAGGGAACCATATTACTCCTACAGCCTACTGACAAATTATACATAGCAGATCAAGAAATATATGTCTAGGTAAAGTTTATCTGAGAACAACTAGTCTTCTCTCAAGATTTATCTACATGGCACACAGTAATTAAAAATACCAGACTGGTGGAACTAACCTTCTTGGATGTTTAACAGCCATACTTTGAGGTCTATACTGATTTGGTCATGAGGAAACCATGGCGGAAGGG
>NW_008338112.1:1042429-1043402 GCF_000622305.1 Nannospalax galili
AGAGGAATCATTTCCTCCATGCTTCCAAGTGAAGCCAACCATGGTCAAGCAGGACCTTTGACTTATCTTCACATAGGCGGAACTGGTAAAAGAAAGAAGCCAGGGGCTCCTCCCAAGCCCATGTGACCCCTGAGGAACAGATCCTCAAATGACCTTAAGAGTAAAAATAAATTGGTTTATCTGGACCAACTGTATGGCCTTAAACACAAAAAAGGAAAGTATAACCAAAGATTAAAGGGGCCAATGTAATTTCTCAAGAGTCCATATGTATAGCTAAAGGCTACATAACAAGCAACAATGCCAGATAGGAGATACCTTCTTTTGAGCTGTTGGCCAGGGTGGCCAAAGGGACTCCCAGATAGTAACCCAGCACAGAACTGGGAAAATGAACAGCAGACCCCAATCTTATCTAAAGGAATGTTGACAACTGATTGCTGCTAGATGAGGAACAGCTGACCTTCCTAAAACAAAGACCTCTAGATAGGCTGACTAGATTCACCAGAAGGGCAAGTAGTGGGGAATGGCTGGGGTGCTGATAACACAGCAGACAGTAACAGGGATATCAGAGTATAAGGGCTCTAGTTGGGGGAGGGAGGCTATGGGAGGGTGTCATCTGGGAAGTGGGTGTATAGTTGAATAAGATGGTTTGGGATGTTCTGTGTGATATACACAGACACACACACAAAATCCACAAATTATAAAAATGTATTATATTGGAGGAGGAAGCATGGAAATTCATGTCATGTTAATTAGTAGAGGTGATAAACATTACCATTGATATCTACCCATGACTTTATAGACATACACAGGTGGCAAGGATCCAAGTGCAACTGATTATGACTAGTAATAATCAGATACATATAGATTAGAGATGCATGTGCCAACGTCTCCGTGTTAGTAGCAAAAACGAGTCTTTCTGCAAGGAACAATATATTCTAAAATGAAATGGAGATCTTTTTTAAAGGTTAAAAAC
>NW_008338112.1:1043987-1046103 GCF_000622305.1 Nannospalax galili
AAGGAAAGAAGGAAGGGTACAAGAAGTTGTCGGAAAAAAGTGATGGGGAGATATGGGAGGTGTTGGAGGTGAAGGAGTGGGCGTGGATTTGATCAAAACACCTTATATGCATGTATGAAATTCTCAGTAAAGTTTTTTTTTTTGAAATCTACCTGATGACTTTCTATCCATACTCAGATGCCAAGGATCCTAGTGTAACCGTGACTAGTAATAATCAGATACATAGAGATTAGGGACACATGTGCAAATATCTAAGCGTTAGTAGCATTAAAAAGGTATGAAACTGTGTATTTTAATAATGAAATGGAGATCTTTTTTAAAGGTTAAACCCTCATTTAATTTTATGTCTTATAGGGTTTATACTGAGTACAATACTGTATAATTGTATTCATTCAACTGTAAACCTAAAAATTACAGCCAGTTTTGAATGAGATGCATCTTAGCTTTGGAAATTGTTATTGAATATGCCAATGCTGTTGTAATGAAATGCTTCTTCTAAGTATGTGGTTATTAAATAAATAATTTTTAAAAATGAGAATACTTAACTGGATGTGGTAGCACACACCTTTAATCCCACATTTAGCACTTTTGAGACAGAAGCAGGTGGATCTCTGTGAAATTTAGGCCAGCCTGGTCTACATAGCAAGTTTCAGGTCAACTGGGGATACAGGAAGACCCTGTCTCAAAACAAAAACAAAACAAAAACATCAAAAAAAAAAAAATCCAACAACATCCCCTCCTCCAGAAAAACAAAACAAAACAAAGAGGATGCTTTTTGGAACTCGTAATCTCTTCTCTGGTTCTGTGTGTTCATTGACCATCTTTCCAGCAAGGCTACATGTTCCTTGGGAGTAGAAACTGTATCTTCAGTTCTCTTTGTATTCTTTCTCTCATTTGACTGTATTAGACCCAGACTTTGGTTCATCATAGGTGACTGAGAACTCACATTGATGGTGGTTCAGACAGAAATGTATGGCACTGAGGTTGGAAACCGAGTTTAGAGGCTGTGGTTAAACCTGAGGCTTTAGCCACATCTAAGAGTTGTTGCAAGGTGGTACCAAGTCCTGGGAAAGACAGTTCTAATGCCCTTTTGCCTATTTTTGTCTCTTCTAGGTCAATCCATGGTGACTAGTTTGTTAGGAGGGGCCACTGAAAACAAGCTTAGAAAGAAAAAAACCTAGAGCTTCTGGAGAGGGGGTCAGATCAAATGAAGGAGACCAGTGGTGTTTATAATGGTGCTGAAATTTAATTTTAGTGCTGACCTTTCATTTGACATTTTAAGTAATACTATGGATGCGTGTAGTTATTTGTTCTTAACATATTTTTCATCTTTTGGGGGTCACTAATCTGCTTAAATTCAATGTCAGTAAAAGAATAAAGTAAATTTTTGGCTTCAAAAATTATCCTTTAAAAAAGAGTTCATTCACAATAGCAACAAAATATGCAATGCATATGAATTAGTTTAAGTGCTCAAGACCGTAAAAAGGCACAAAACTTTATGAAGAGGCAAGAAATTTAGAAAGGTCATGTTCTGAGATGAGAAGAGTTCATATTATATAGGTGCTGATTCTTCCAAATTTATATAAGAAGTTAAAATTATATTAAAAAGCTCAATGAGCTAAAGGTTTTAGAACTTGACAACAGAATTCTAAAATTCATCTGGAAAAAAGTGAATTGATCATATTGGAAAAAGTCATTTTTAATATTTTATTTTTTAAATTTTATGTATTATTTTTATTTTATGTATTTGAGTGTATTGCCTGTATGTGTGTAAGTGCACCCATGTGGTGGAATGCCCATGGAGGTCAGAAGAGGGTGTCAGATATCCTGGAACTGGAGTTACAGATGGTTGTTAGCCATCATGTGGGTCCTGGGAATTGAACCCAGGTCCTTTACATGAGCAATCAGTACTCTTAACTGCTGAGCCATCTCTCCAGCCCCTGGAAGAAGTTTATAAGAGTTTCAACACACTAAAATCTTATGAGGCTGTGTAGTGATTGGAACTTTGTAGGTAAGTAAATGTTTGATTACTCTGAAGAGCAACTGTACAATACCTACAAAGACTATGTATGTATGTATGTATGTATGTATGTATGTATGTATGTATATATGTATC
>NW_008338112.1:1046351-1057519 GCF_000622305.1 Nannospalax galili
ATAGTCTATAGTCCAACAATTTTACTTATGAATATGTATCCGAAAAAAATTCCCACACATGCTTCCAGAGACAGGGACAAGGGTATTATTCAACAGTGGTACACTGTTGAATATAATAGGATAGTCAGAAGCAATGAAAATGAAGGAACTAGAGCTACAGATATCAATTACATAAGCTTCGCAGACATAATGCTGGGCAATAGCAATAAAATATAGGAAACAATATTTACACCACAATTTTCATAGAATTTTCTGAAAATGTTATTAACAGATATTAAGAAATGCATGCATAGGTAGTCAAGATGCAGAGAATGACAAATGTCAAGGACAAAGACAGCACAGTAGCCAGCTCTCTTTATTCAGGGGGTACCAGGGAAGGTATTCAAAGGCATTGTTTGTATTGCTAATGCTAGAAAGCTGTTGGCTAGGCTGTAGATCTGTGGGTGCTTATTTTCATTATTCTCTGTGCTTTTGCATGTGGTTGAACGTTCTCATAATAAAGACGTTAAAGTGTGAGAAAAGCACAACTGAACAAAACAGACTGTGAGGACCTCCTCATACCAGGCACTACAGAACGCTATAGAGCTGAAGCAAAGACCATGGTGTCAGCAGAGGAAGGAAATCCTGATTAAAAGATAAAAAGAGAAAAGCCTTGGTCAGATTAATTTCACCATAAAATATTGGTATGTAACTAGATGGGGGAAACAGGGAAAGGGATGAGATTTTTGCTAAGTGGTGTGGCATGACTGGATGGTTAATTGTAGAATGCACTGGAAAACTACTCCTTTATCATCACAATCCAAAATAACTTCCAAATGGACCAAGGATATCAAAGTACCACATCCCAAACATAGTACCACAAACTGTGGTGAATCTTGTTATAATCTTGAGGGTGCTGCATTTAACAAAATTAACACAAAATCTAGAATTTTAAGAGCATAAAGGTAGAAAAATTATGGCTAAATCTAAGTTCTCTATATCAAACTACTGCAGAAATAGAAAGAGAAAGAGATATGTATGTTTTGTAGGGCAGGCTGGCACACACCTGCAGTGTCAGCACTTGGGTGTGGTGCCATAAAGATCAGGAGTTCCAGGTCATCCTCAGCCAAAACATAGTGAGTTTGAGGCTAGTCTGTACTATATGAGACCCTGTCTCAAAATACACACACACACACACATACACACGCACACACACACACACACAGACACACACACCACACATACACATACACACACCACACACACACAAACACGATTATATATATAATGCAGCATGTATATAGTTGCTAAGAAAAAAAGTCCAGAAGTATAATTTTATGAATTGTGAATAATCTTTCACTAGCAAACAATACAGTCATAATATGTGGTTTTCAAGAAAACAATCACATTCAGGAAAGATATTAAGTTTTTTGTTATTTGGGGGAATTTTTTCGATATTCATTAAAAAACCTTCAAAATATGCCTGTCCTTTGACTAAAAGATTAGTTTTCTGTAATGTTTTCCTGAAGAAAGAACTGCAAATTTAAGCAAATATTTAGATATCAGCATCAAAATTCTGTTTCTAAAATGAAAGACTGGGTAGGGGTAGATCTGAGAGGAAATGGGGGAGGAGGTTTGAATTTGGTCAAAATATATTTTATGAAATTCTCAAAAGATCAATAAACTATTATTTAAAAACTCAAATATTGAAATAAATCTACATGCACAAAAGCATGTAGGTTGAAAGGGTTGTGGTATATTTACACAGAAGTGGTGTTTCTTTATCAAAACACCTTACCTTGAAGGTATGATTAATATTTATTTTTCTTCATTTTTTCTGGTACACATTTTCCCCCAAATAATATTTTGTTAAAATTAAGATATATTTTCTAAAATTTGGAAAGAGAAAGAACATTACCTTTGAATTCATAAATTGTTCTCTGATTTCTAAATTCTGAAATAGTAGTAGCTGCTGTAGGAGCCATGGAGTCATTGTCTATTATCAGAAATGATCACATTCCCGGAAAACAGGCATTTCACAAAGTCATCTCCACAGTTCTCTCTTCTTGCTTTTGAAATGTGTAAAATGTACATACAACACTGAACTTATCATGTTTGATGCCTCAAAACAAGATTTGCAGTGTTGCATGCTATTATTATTTTTACATAATTAATATAGAAAACACCCACATAGGAAGGGCTTTTCAAAAGACAACAATCAGTTTTAGGGAGGGTAACTATGTGCCCGTGCTTTGTAAATTATTTGAGTGAAGTAGTTATCTATGTGGGTATGTGGGTTAAGAAACCTGAGGTGAGACTAGACCATGAGCCTGTTGGAAAGGCCTCCTGGTGGAGGTACCCTTTGTTGGTAGAAAGTGAGAAATCATTTTATCCTGTCTTCCTCCTCCAGCACTCAGACCTTAGTAATTACAATTGACACAGGTTGTAAACTTCTGAGCTTACTTCAAATCTGGTAGCCCAGGAGAGGAATCTGGGTAGTGGGAGAAAATACATTTAGAATTAAAAACTAGATGAGGGGCTTGATCATTGGTTCAGCAATTAAGAGCACTGGTCCTCAATTAAGAGGACCTGGGTTTGGTTCCCAGAACCCATATGGCAGCTAACAACCATCTGTAACTCCAGTTCCAGGGAATCCTATGCTTTCTTCTGAACTCTTTGGACGTTACATTCATGTAGTGCACTTAAATGCATGCAGGCAAAACACTCACGCACATAAAATAAAAATAAATTAAAAAAAACCTAGATGATTTTGCTTGTTGGTCTACTGCATATACTATTAATAGGAGTTAGTAGCCGTTGGCACTGTAGACAGGAGTTGTCTTGGTTACTAAGGTAAGGCTAACCTTTCTAAAGTGACTGTCGTATCCCGTCACTCTTTGCTAAGGAGTCTTTCATGAGCTCCCACTGCTCCATACCTGAACATCAGAATCTGGGAACTGGCACTGTCGGTCCCAGTTCCTTCAGTGTTTCACGTTCTGACCCCACTTTCCATGCTAGCTCCTCTACATCTCTGTGCAATTAAGTAGGACCAGTGTCTTCCTTTTTAAAAGCTCACATCCATTTGTTTCATTTATTTTGTGGTGTGTGAATGTGTGTGTATGGGGGAGCAGCGTGTGCTACAGTGTGCTCTTGGAGGCCAGAGGACAACTTGTAAGAGTAGCTTCTCTCCTTCTACCACAGGGGACCCAGGGTTGGAATGCAGACTCAGTAGCAAGCATCCTTACCAGCTGAGCCATCACACTGGGCCACATCTTTTTTTTTAAATGTTTATCCTGTCTTTTCCAGTTTCACATCATCCTCACAGTGTCTCCTTGGTAATTCCAGTGCCATCTTTACATGCACTTATTTTATCTCAGTCCTGAGCTCATGCACAGAACATGTTCTAATTCTCTCAGTATAGGATCTCTTCCCCAGATGAACTAGTGCAGACTTTATCTGCAATAATAGGCATCTGTTTTTAGGTCAAATTTATCTATTTCTAACTTATTTTATAGATACTTGTGTATTTAATGATTAAGGTAAGATTTAGATGGAATGACTTATGCTTAACTTATTTTTATTTTTTATTAATTTAATTTAATTTTTTTGGTCTTTTTGAGACAGGGTCTCCCTGTAGCCCCAGCTGTCCTGGAACTCACTATGTAGACCAGGCTGGCCTTGAACTCACAAGGATACGCCTGCCTCTGCCTCTTGAGTGCTAGGATTAAAGGCGTGCGCCACTGCAGCCGGCTACTTATTTTTATTTTATAAAACACCTGACTCAGTACTTTCAAAATATAAATATTTGCCGAATAAATGAATAAGTAAATGAGTGAATGAATAATATGTCTAAGACTCTTGTTACATCACTGAATTCATCTACTTCCAATTTGTGCTCCCAAACCCCACCTGTTTGAGGACTAGAAGGTGTGTATGTAAACAGCACGACGTACACTGTTGGAGCTTGCCTCTATCACTGATGTGGGTCATCAGACTCTCACAGCAAGTTCTAAAGGTCCCTGGACACCATGTCATGGGACTTATGAAAAACTCTACTGTCTATTATGTCACCAGATTCCATTTGTTCTTCTCCAGCTCTGCTTTCTTTTGGTGACTTCTCTGTTGCTAAACAAAGCCCCTGAGGTACCCATTGTTGATGCTCACTGCTCTCATGAGTCTCATTTATTGATGTTGTTAAGAGCCTGATTCCTCTAGTGAATAGTGATAGCTCCTGGGCAGCTGGAACAGACAGAAATAAAGAATTGGGGAGGGGGTTGCTGAAGAGATGGCTCAGCAGTTAAGAGAACCGACTGCTCTTCCAGAAGACCTGGGTTTGAGTCCCAGCACCCACATGGTGGCTAAGAATTCCAGGGGATCTGATGCACTCTTCTAATGCACTTACGTACATGCAGTCGATACACTCATATATATAAAAAATTTTAAAAAGAAATGAAGGATTATTCTCTTCAGCCCACTTACTATGATATGCCACCTTCTGAATTCTTCATTCCTCCTTTATTCTCTATGGATTTTTGCACTCACAATGAAGAGTCTTAAAAGTTGAAAAGGTGTCAAGATTGTCTATTCAATTAATCCATTCATTATTTTAAAAGTAAATAAAGTGTCCTGCGATACAGCTTTCTTTTTACAAGCCTCTAACAAGGGAGGAAAGGTGTAAACCATGCAGTGTAAACTGTGCAGTGTTCTAGCTGCTGAAAACATCAGTGTCCACACAGTCTTTGCAGGTGCTTGGTGTCCTTCCTGGCTGGCTAAGAGCCACCCTTTGACACCTTTAGAAACTTCGGCTTCAGGGCAGCCAACCTCCCTTTGAGCCAGTGAAATCCTGCTCAGAAACAGAGGAGTGTCTGCCTGGGGCCAGGTGGGATGGAGGGACTGGGGAAGGGAAATCACCTCTGCAGCCAAGTGAGCACGGAAAGACATTGTTTTCCCTCCACAGTGAGAGTGGGTGTCTCACTGTACTGCATTTCATTTTCTTTGAGCTTCTGCCCTCTCTCCTATTCTGGCAAGTGTATGAGATGGGCGAGGAGACTGGCAAGCATTTCACAAGACAGTAAAGGTTAATGTACAGTGGAGGTTGTTTAGTGCAGAACCGTAAATATTTGTTAAGAGGTTTGTAGAGCTGCTTCTTTCTGCTTCTTTTGATACCTCTAATTCACCGAGACAGAAATAACTTCAAAGCCATGCCTAGTCTAACTTGGTCCTCAACCAAAGGAAAAGATCAGCTCCTGCTAAAATGTTTTCATTGCAACCAGGCAGCCTGCCTTAGCAGGCGTTCTGGAGGATGAATCATAATTTAATTGTCTTCGGGCACTCTCACATCTGCTTGGGAACTTCTACAGGGCAGGAGCTGAGCCGCATGAATAAATGTGAAGGAGACTTGAGTTTACACCGTTCCGTACTGTCAGCAGCGGAACGAAAAATGAGGTTTGTGCGTGTTCAAAAGGATGGGCTGAGCCAGCTGGGCTGCCTATGTAGAATTAGGAGGCTTGCCTGTCAGAGCTGCTTGGAGTAGAGGGAGAATGAGACTGGGATTTTTCTAGCGGTTTCAGAGTAGAGTTTCAAATTGTCCAGCAGCTGAGGTGTTCCCAGAAGGAAGAAAGGAAAGGGTGTTGGAATCTATTTTACAATTTAAGGTGGGCTTAAGGGAATTTTGGTAGTATTTTAAACTTGTTAACAATTATTGCTGAATCCAACTCTTCCATGTCCAATGTATACTTTGATTTTTATTTCATTTCTAAAAGCAATGAAGAACACACAAAAGTGAATAGAACTCATATCGCCATATCTAGAGAGAAAATGGTTTTCAGGAACCTTTTTACATCACATGATATAAAGTGAATAGAGGAGCTGGGGAAATGGCTCAGTGGTTAAGAGCACTGGCTGCTCTTGCAGAGGACCTGGGTTCGACTCCTAGCACCCACATGGCAGCTAACAACCATCTGTAACTGCAGTTCCAGGGAGTTACATGCAGGCAATACACTCATACACATAAAATAAAAATAATAAATAAAAATGATAAATAAAACAAATTGACTAGAGACTTTTGTAAACACTTTTTACTACTCCCAACTTTAATATCTTAACTTTAATTCTGTTGTTACTGCCATTTCTACAACCAAGACTATCCAATAATTACATAGATCATTAGCTACACACAAATAATAATAATACTCTATTACACAGCTGTTTTACATCTAAAATTTTATCATCTTACAAGTTGACTTAGCAATAGAAGATGCCTTGGAAACTAGAAGCTCTCCTGGTGTAGGTCAGCTTTTCAGCAGCTAATGCTTCTTGGCTTTTAGGTTGATGTTTGAGGGTTGACCATAGTCTCACAGCTACCTTCAGCCAGAATATTCTAGTGTGTATTTTCATGGTGAGAGAATGGGTGGAGAAGAGAAACAAAAAAAAACTTATTTTATTTGAAAAATTCCTGCCAAAATGCTAAACCACAGAAGAAGAATCCTGAATCATAAACACGTAAGCTTTGCAATGTGTGGTAAGAGATCTGACTACTCAGTGCTGGCTGTTTTTATAAAAATGAATAGTGAAGCATGCCTCAGTGTTACTATGAGACCTGAAATAATTATGAATTTGGCCCCTGACACCTATGCAGTCAGTGACAACTAGTCTGTTAATATAACTGAATTGATAACAAAAGCTATTACTAAAACTCCATGACATATATTTACAAATAAAATTTTAAAGTTTTAAAACATTGTTTACTTTTAGCTTATGTGTATGAGTGTTTTGTGTGCATGTATGTAAGTACACCATGTGCACACACTGCTGTAGAGGCAAGAAGAGGGCTCTGGATCCCATAGAAATGGAGTTACAGATGATGGTTAGCTACCATGTGGGTGCTGGAAACTGAACCCGGGTTCTCTTCAAGAGCCGCCAGTACTCTGAGTACTCTGAGTATGCTAAGCCATCTCCCTAGCCCCTGGAAATCAATTTTGTAATCCACAGCAATTCAACTTCCAATGATTTATTCACAAAGTATTTTTTGAGGCAGTGTCATGAAGAGGTAAGCATGCAGATGATGTGAGACTATATAGTATCTAGGATGATGGAGCTTTCACTCTAATGGATGAATTAGGGTAGAGAAGAAAAGAAAAATAATGGTGTCAGTGTCTTTAGATACTGGATTCTTTTCTCTTTGACGAGGAAACACATGTCCTAAGAAAATTTATTGTGGAGCTTGGTCAGCCTATCTGGCATCACTCCATTAAAGACCAGCTCTCTTGGAGCTAGAGATGTGGTTCAGTGGTTAAGAACATTGGCTGTTCTTGCAGAGAGCCTGGGTTCTGTTCCCAGCACCCACATGGTGGCTCACAACCATCTGTAACTCCAGCTGTAAGGGATTCGACACCCTCTTCTGACCACTGTGGGCACCTATATAAAAGCAGGCAATACACCCATACACATTAAAAACAAAACAAACAAACAAACAACAACAACAACAACAACAAAAAAAACCCCAAGAAGACCAGCTCTCTGTCTCACTCAAGCAGTGATCAGCTGCCAGTGGTTTCTCAGCTAAGGTTGGGGCTTCTAACTCATTCCCCTAGTTCTATGCTGGGAAGATCTATTGTACAAAATGTATAAAAATTCAATAAAAATACATCTCGAAAAAACATTTTTGCAGGCAATCTTAATAGTTAGATACTCCAGTTATATTATTATAGATAACTTTTTATGGTGTAAGGAACCATATCAAAGTGTAGCAGTCTATAACAAAAATTCATTATTAGTACCTCTCAAGTCTAAGCGTTGATGGGAGTCATATGGACAGTTTGTTCTCAAGATCTCACTCATTAGGTCAGATGGTGACTGAGGCTGGGGGTAATGAAAGCTCTTCTGACTTTACAGACAGGACTAGCATTTTGTGCTTTCTGTGTGCTGGGAACACAGGTAGGAATGCCAGGTAGATTGCCAGGAGCCTTGAGTTTCTCATAATAGTGAGTGTTTGAAGAACATGCATTCTCAGAAACCAAGGTGGATGCATCATGGATTCCCGTGATCCTCAGCTATGGAAATCTAGCAGCATCTCACTTCTTTCTCTTAATAACAGGCCAGACCAGATTGAAGGAGGAAGTGACTCTCAGATGCTCAAGAGTGTGGATCTAAGAGACACAGTTCACCCTGGAGGGGAAGGAGATCTTTGATCTTTGGGGACAAGTTACCACAAAACTCCTGCAAATATGGCTATGGAGAAAGGGCCAGTGATTGATCCAGGATTTAGATGCTGAGACACATTACACTTGAAATGGAACAAAGACCATTTTGAGGGAGAGTGACTCTCAGAGTTACCCAGTGGGTGAAAGAACTGAGCCAGTTGGAGATCTAATAAGAGACAGGAGAAGAACAAAGAAGGTCCAGGGCCACCAATACATAGTCGTGTTCAGTCCTGGAAAGTTCTATCAGATTAAATGTCTCTGAGAGCCTGGGAAGAAAGGGAGCTGAGCAATGTTTTTGTGACTTACAGGAAAGCAGTGAGTCCAAACATAATGGAATCAATATGTTCCAGGGGTCTGGAGAAGGAGAGCATCAATCAGTTAGCTTGTTCCAAGAGGATTTCATGAATGAGATGAGGCTTACCTGTTCTTGAAGGATATTTCTAAGGGGAAACATTCTGGCTGTGGAGGTTGGTGGGTGGCAGTTAGTTATCCAGCTCTTTATCAAAGCCGTGTCTTTGCTACTGGATTCCACTGTATTCCTGAACCTTGATAAAGGACCCTGGGAACCTTTCACATGTGATTGTTGATGCTCCTCTCTGGAATGACCCTGGAAGTCACATGTTAACAGTGGTAGAGACATAAAGTTGGAAGGTTCCTGAACCTTTAAACATCACTTAGAAGCAGGCTTTTCAAGTAGGAATATTTGTATTGCATTTTAAGTAAGATACTCTCTCTCTCTCTCTCTCTCTCTCTCTCTCTCTCTCTCTTTCTTCAGACAGAGTCTCTCTTAGTAGTCTAGGTTGGCTTAGGACTCAATATTTGATCCAGGTTAACTTTGAACTCTTGACCCTCCTATCTTGTGTCCTAACATCTCAAGCACCTTTGAAAGCCGCCTCATATCCATTATTTGTTACTTTAACAGCCCCACAGGGAAGATGTTAGTATATTTACAGATGATGAAATTAAGACTCAAACAAGTAGGTCAGGAGACTAAGGTCACAAAAGCTATTCAAGCATAGAGTAGACATGAGACTGGGAATCCAGGTTGATGGATGGATTCCATGGGTCACACTCTCTCCACCATAACTAATACCTGACTCATGGGACCAAATGAAATTCATAAACTGTGACATGAAGTTTGTATGTTTAAGGAAGAGGAAAGTTATTATTTGGTAGCAACTTTCAGGATGAAACAGCAAAGAGCCTGTCAGGCTGTGAGACACGATGATGAGGAAGGAAAAGAGATTAGTGTTAGTCTTCTAGAGCATACCCCTTGGCGTTCTTAGCAAAGTGGGAAGACCCCAGGGGAGTAATTTGTGTGGGGACATTTCCTTGGAAAGAGGACATCGTCACCTGCTTGGGTGATGGGAGAGAGGTGCGCATTCCACTCCCAGGGCTGCCTCTAGGTTTGGTAACATGTGCTGGAGCCAGCACTCACTCCTTTTGCCTTTTTATTAGAGGACCAGCCAGGCTCTGACCTGATGAGGGATGCTTCCATTGGTGCCTAATACATTATACAGATTTTGGACCCTGGCAAAAATGATGTGCTGGATCGCTTTGGTTGTCAACTTGACACCCTGGTGTAAAGGGAGCCTCAGTTGGGGAACTGTCTCCATTGGATTGATCTGTGGTCATGAGTGTGGGATATTTTCTTGATTGTTGAGTGACATGGGGGGGCAGCCATTGTGGGTGGTGCCATCCCCTGGGCAGATGGTCCTGTGTTGTATAAGAAAGCAGGCTGAGCACCAGCAAGGAGGGCAAGTCAGTAAGCAGCATTCCTCCATGGTCTGTGCTCTAGGTTCCTGCCCGGAGTTCTTGTTTTGGCTTTCCTCCATGAAGAACTGTGACCTGGGAGATGTAAGGCTCCTTCTCCTCAAGTTGGTTTGGTTAGTGTTTGTTTTTTTTTTAATCACAATTATAAAAAGAAACTAAAACAAAAGGCATTTGGGATGGCATCCCCTCAGAAAGAGCCAGCAGTGGGAGCGTCCGCATGCACGCAAAATAAACAGGCAAGGACCTTCCAGTGGATGAGACCGTTACATGGAGTCTCAAACACGCCTGGCTGGGGAACAGGAGGGTTTTGCAGAAGGTTGGGATAAAGGGAAGGCAAACTTTGAATTACTGCTGTAGATGTAGTTATTTGTCTCTGAAGACTTTTGAGCCCTGGGGAAATTCTGGGTTTCTTGAGACTCACATTGAGAGCACTAATGTATAATTTAACTAGGAGACACCGTCCATACATGAGTTAGGATCAGTTAAGGATTGAGATGTGAACAACAGAAACGAGCTTATTCATACAAAAGTAACTTAATCCTAACCCTTTTAAAGCTTCTTATTGTACCTTGTTGCTTGATGGGACTTGGTCTGGCAGTGTCTTTAGTGTTTAAGAGGTTATATTTTCAGAAAATAAGGATTTTTTTTTTACCTGAATGTTTCAAAATGCTTTCATGGCATGTGAAGAAAGCCACTCGATTAAAGTGTTTGTAGTTTATGTTAAACCCCTTTCTTCTTTCCAAGGAATTCAGGGTTCTGGCACAAACTAAAAGGGTTAAACTATACCTGCACCCTTTCATCGTGTCATTGTAAATGTGAGTGAAGTCCGAAATATGAGTCTGCATGTGAGTGTCTGGTAATTTCTTCCCCTACTCCCGCACCCTGTGCCCCACCCCATATACCTCATGATCTAAATATGTTACTCATTTATCAAGTATTGTGTGGTGATGAAACAAATTGGTGACTTTGACAGCCCTCCATTAGTGTAGAGGAGAAACCTGTAGAGACCAAACTTGTGCTCATTAATTTTGCTCTCCCCGAGGCCACTAACCAGAGGTCTCTTGGTAATGGAGGAGCTGGCTGTTTAAACACAGAACCCATCCACACCCTGACTTAAGAGGAGGCCATCCTAAGCTACACATTATTTGTTTCTGTGTTTGAGCATCACTGTCGCAGGCGCCTGCCTTCTTCCCATTTTCTGCCTTCTTCAAATAA
>NW_008338112.1:1057974-1064779 GCF_000622305.1 Nannospalax galili
GCTTTTGGTGCTAGGCCCAATGACAGTCCCACTGTTACAAGCTCTCTCTATTTGAGCTTGGAGGGCAGACACTTGCAGGTCCCTCCCCACCCCCTGCTGTACTTTGCCAGTCACCATTTTTGGTTGTTGGTTCTGTTCTCTGTGGCAGAGGAACCTGTGCTATTTTAGGCAAGAACAGAAAGCAAACTAATGCTGGAGGAAATAGTGGTGCTAGGCCCAATGACAGTCCCACTGTTACAAGCTCTCTCTATTTGAGCTTGGAGGGCAGACACTTGCAGGTCCCTCCCCACCCCCTGCTGTACTTTGCCAGTCACCATTTTTGGTTGTTGGTTCTGTTCTCTGTGGCAGAGGAACCTGTGCTATTTTAGGCAAGAACAGAAAGCAAACTAATGCTGGAGGAAATAGATTGGCAGAGCATGTCACACAGTATCAATCCAGCAATCTCACAATAATTTTAATAATTGTGCATTTGTTTCATCCTGTCCACAGCATGCTTTAAGGCAAAGTGCAATGCAGTCATTTCTCAGACATATTTATTAAAGGCTTATGATGTGGCAG
This sequence comes from Nannospalax galili, assembly GCF_000622305.1. NCBI lineage: Eukaryota > Metazoa > Chordata > Mammalia > Rodentia > Spalacidae > Nannospalax > Nannospalax galili. Next base: position 1,058,533 of record NW_008338112.1, read on the forward strand.
GCACTGTATTAGGCAGTGAGGGCCTGGCATCAAAACATAAAATGTAAAAGTCATATTTCTATGTAGCTTATATTCTGGTGGACAAAGACAGAAAAAATAATTTGTTAGGTAAAAGCAATGCTGTTAACAGATAGAATTACGTAGTTTCATATATTTCATAATTCTATTTTGAAATAACTAACAATGGAATGTCATAGAGGGGATTGTGTGAGCTTAGCTCCACTGCATCTTGCCTTACCATTTCAGTAGCTGGTGGAGACTTTATCCCATTTCAAATAGCGAACCTGGTTGTGCGTTGTGTAAGCCCAGGGTCACGGACTCACTTCCAGCCCAGGTGATCTGACACGGAGTAGGAGGGCAAAACCTGGAGCCACAGATCCAGTGGGTCATGTAGGTTTGAAATAATTACTGGTATGAATGGAAGCATCAAGGTTGTGCTTCAGACGGATTCCGCCGAGGGGTGTCCGACCTTGTGCTCTTGTTTTTTCTTGAATCTCTCCTGACTTTGCCTCTCAAGGTGACACGAACTCAAGAAATCTTCTGAACGGGACGTGACTGGCAGTGTGACTCTGAGGCCACGCTTTCTTCTGGATTGGAAAATGTGCTGAGGGAACATCCCAGAGAGGTCAGGCCGTATAGTTTTCTCTTTAAAAAAACAAGAAAAGGGATTCTAAAGTCATGGACCCAGACAAATAATCTTCCTTCTTTCCCTCCTAAAAGAAGAGTAAAAGTTCTGGGTGAGCTACACAAAATATTTCAAAAATTAAAATCAGAATCAGAATAAGATCTGGTTTCACCAGGTGATTCCAGGAAAAAAATATGCCCCTAGAACAGATACTAAAATGCCTTTAATCCCAGCACTTGGGAGGCAGAGGCAGGCAGATCTTTGTGAGTTTGAGACCAGCCTGGTCTACATAGTGAGTTCCAGGACAGCTGGGGCTAGAGGGAGACCCTGTCTCAAAAAGACAAAAAAGAAAGCCACCTGACAGGTCAGCATCTTAAGTATGTATAAAGAATTAACAAATTAGGAGCTGGAGAGATGGCTCAGCGGTTAAGAGCGCAGACTGCTCTTGCAGAAGACCCGGGTTTGATTCCCAGCACCCAGAAGGCAGCTATGAACCATCCTTAACTCCAGTTCCAGGGGAATCCAAAGCCTTCTTCTGACCTCTGTGGCATTGCACAACACAGGTGCACTCACACACATGCAGGCACTACAACTCATGCACATAAAATAATAAAAATAATAAATAAAATATTTTTAAGAAGAATAAGTTAGTTGAAACTATAAAAGAATATTAGAAATTAGAAAAACTCAGAAACAAGATAATTTTTCAGAAAATACATTTAAAGGACAACAGATCCATAAAAGTAATAAAAATTAAAACTTTTAGAAATATAAAACTAGGATGACAACAAAACCAAATTAACATAATGAATATTGTCTTAAGAGAACTAGGAGTCAGGAAGACAAAACAATTAAAAGCAACAAATAAAGAAAGTGAGAAAAAGAGTTTGCAAATGATGACAGTATCAATATGCCAGGGATTGATGTACAGGATGGGAAACCCTACAAGAAAAACCAAAGACACAGCATAACAAAAGTTACATATATATTTCATAAAGACTTTACTGAAAAAAAAGACTCCAAGCCTAATATTAAAAGAGAAAGTACTTGGGGAAACTGACTCAAAAAGGCCAAATTAAGACCCTATTCTACTAAACATTTTAGACTTGAAAGAGAGAGAAAAATGTCCTTTGGGTATTCAAGCTCCTACCCCGGCCCCCCCAAAAAATCAGATTATTCTAAGAGCAATGTGATGGACCAAACCCAATGGTATAACATAACTAAAATACTCCAAAATAAAACATAAAGCAGACTCATCTTCAAATATGAAGAGTTCAGACATGCAACCAGAGTTGTGCCAAAGCTTTGGAGGTACCGCTCTTGTGAAGGAGAACCACAATGACTGGGGAGGCCTTGACATAAGGGCTGATGGACCCCAAGAGGTGGAGGGTGGACATGTTCAACTGACAGAAAGAAACCGACCAATGAGGACAAAGAATGAACTCCAGGAAACACAAAACCCTCCACAGAAAATATGAAACCTGGAATAATCTGACAAACACCTCCACATGCAAAATTGCTTTGACAGAGGCATTTTACAGAGGTGTTGTAAGCTATGCAAAATATAGTCAAATGTTGAAAGTAAACTTGACAATTGAAGATAAAACAGTTATTAATTCTAGGATAAGTAGGAAGGAAGTTGTACAAGAAGCTAAATATTATAATAATATTACTTATAACTTGGCTTAGTGAATAATATTTACACAACAATAACTTAGAAATAATGAAATTATGATCTAAAAATAAGATAACTTATGTTTGGAGAATAATGAAGTGAAGCGATAGTATAATTGAACTAATATCATAACGTACAATAGCAAAATGTTGATCAAGTGATGTGATTGTGGTTTACATGATTCATGTGTTTAGGGTTCTTGGCCTTCTGTTTCGGACAGTTGTGGAACCTTGAGGAGGTAGAATCCTGCTAGAGAAAAGGGGCCCCTGGGAGTTGCCTGAAGATTTGATAGCCCAGCTCCAATCCTCCTCTTCCTCCCTCTCAGGCTCTCTCCCCTTGCTGACTGCCCTCAGCAAAAGCAGCTGCCTCCTGTCTTGCCCAAGTGTCTTCCCTCCCTGACAAACTATCATTCCTCTTAAACTGTAGGCAAAATAAACCCTTCCTCCGTTAAGTTGCTTCTTGTCAGGTTTTTGTTCATAGCAGAGAGAAAAATAACGAATACAGGATTTTATTATACATATCCGTGAGTATGAGTTAAAGACGAAGGGCAAAGTCTTCGAAGGCAATGTTTCTGGGGGAGATGGAAGAGGAAGGCAAGGGAGAATCAAGGCTGTTTTGGTTATGCATCTTTAAGACCTATTTGATTTTTTGACTGTTTTGCAGGTTATCTTGGATAACACATTTTTAAATCTGGAGAGACCCAAAACCTCCCCCGAGGCCTGACTGGCTGACCAGAGTGGCCAGTGCTGTCCACACGCCGCACTGTGGGACCCACACCTCGCTGGTGGCCAGGCACCACTCTATGTTCCTTTGGTTTTTCGTCCTTTTTCATAGGATGCGGAATCTTCCCGTTTCCTCCAAGTCTGATCAAGAACCACTGACTCAGAATATGAAGTTTAGGAATGCCCACGCTTCCTACTTCCTCTTGTTTTTCGGCTGCGGAATCAAGGCCGGTGGTGAGCCAGCAGCTGCAGCCTGACTGAGCCTTAGTTTCAGCGTCTGACTTGGCTCCCTGGGGCTGTGAGTGTTCTTCCTGCTGCTACAGACGGCTGCCTTGGGGGTTTATGCAGATCGATGTGCAGCTCTCCCGGGCCTGCTTCTGGTTTTCTGTCCTTTTCCACTCTTCACTTGTCTTTCCAGGGCTCTGTTTGTAGCATTTTTAGGGTGCGTGTGACTGGTGCGAGCCAGTGCAATTTACCCTGCTCTCTGCTGTCCTCTGCTGGTGACCGCTAGTCTTTGCTGTTCACCCTTCCTGTGCTGGCGCCACTAGGTACTAAAATTAATTTGTTTCTGGCACAACTCTCATTGAAGAGAGTCCTTTGTTTGCAGGAATGAATGCACCCATCGACTTGTGCCATTCCATATTGATTAATCCCGTCTGTTATTGGAACCTTGTTACGAGTGCAGAATTTTGCCCCCTCTATATTTGTTGAATGAGAATCTTCATTTTTTAACTAGATCCCTACTGATGATTCATACGCACATTAAAATTTGAGAAGCTTTGTTGTAAGCTCAAACTCAACAGAGCTCAGGAAAGAATTAAGACCATCTTATTTACCCAAGTGATTACCTCCGACCTCTCTACTGCCCATTTAGTTCTACTGCTCGGTTGTGGTGAACTGTGGACCAGATGCTTTCCCATAGGTAGGAGACAGCTGCTTCAAATGACAGAGAGTAGAAACAATGATAGGTGGAATCTTGAAATTAAAGCCCAACTTCAGTAAAAGGCTTGGCGTGTGGGAGAGCACAGTATGTGAATGCTGCTGAGACCTTTGCTGTCTTTCCTCCTTTGTTTCTCACAGTTTTGAGAAATCTCATATTTTGACTTTGAAGATAGCTTAAATTATAGATGTTGAAAATTCAAAGTCTATTTTGTTTATAATTTATAACACCCTTATAGAAAACTACACTGGGTGCTTGGGAAACCATCGCTAGTGTTTGGAGGTTAGAAAGAGTCTTGCTCCTAAGTGAAGGGAGCCTGGTGTCCTCAGCCATTTCCCTCACTATTGCAGATTTGGCAACAAAGGCTCCTGAGCACCCACAACTTGGGCACTATGTTGGGAGCTCGGTATTCAGGGGAGAGATGATGGTTCCTGCTTTTGGTCATCTTCTAGGCATGTGGAAGTCCTCTACTAAACAATGAGGTCTCTTCGTAGCTATCATATCAAGTGCTCCCCCCAAAATAGTGATAAGCATATTTTTGCATGGATTCCCATGAAAAAATGACAAACTGAGGCTTAATGGGGATGGAAACTGGTGATGGCTGAGGTGTGGGAGATCATTTCAGGCTGGGAAAGTGCTGAGAGAAGCTGGAGCTGGGTGGACACAAAAAAGGTGAGTGTGACTGGAATCCAAAGGGAAGGACCTGCAGGGAAGTCAAGGTCAACAGAGCAGTGCATAGCAGCAGCCAGAGCTTAGCTGGTGATTTAGCACAAGAACATCAGAAGCCACTGGAGAGCCAAACACAAAGCATGTGGCATGGTCATTTCATCTGCATCAAGCAGGTTGTTCATTCAGGTTACAGCTGACCTTTAATCTCTGGCCATGGCACCATTTATGGTTAAACCACTTTCAAGGCTGAGTGGTGGCTCTAAGTCCCAAGAATGCTTTCACTCCTTGGTCATTCTTTCCTTCTTTTTGTGATGACCTTTTCCAGGGAGCTAAATTGCTCAGACCCAGGTCCTGGGACAGACCATGTACCTCTATATCCAGGAAGACCAGAAAAGCCACCTGTTCTCCCTCACTTTCCCACAGCACAGGACTTGATAATGGCTGTCCACATTCTGTTGAGGCCAAAGAAGGTACCCCTCTTTCCAAAGCTTTGTTGTGTTTGATGCACTCTGAAATGTTTTCTGTATTCCATATCAAATGATGCACATTCTTTGGATACTAACCTTTAGCATAAAAAGGCAAGGAAAATTTTCTGCAAGCTTAAGAGATTTCTGCAAGGCACTGGTGCCATTTCATACCCAGGCAAAATTATTAAAAAGGGAAGATCAAAGAAAGAGAGCCTTGACAAGAATGACCCCTAAAGGATGATTTGGTTTACCAAAAATGCACTTCAAGAAGAAGACCTCTTCATGTTGTGTGTCACTCCAAAAAATGTGCTATTGTGTGTATCTGATTCTATAGCTTTCAGCAGAATGCAAGAAAGTTAGCATCAATTCGTTATTAGACTTGCAGTTTGCTTTTTAAATGATCATATTGAGACTGAGAAAGAAAAGTAAAAAAGTCAAAACAAAAGACACATTTTGTTGTAAGCAGAAAAACTTTACTATGTGTTTGTTTTCTTTGGTTCTGTATTTTGAAAAACTAGGGAATTGCATCGTTGAAACTTTCTTAACATATATAACTATTTTACATAGTTAATGTTGCCATAGTATTTAACATCTACCCTTCTGTCAGCCTCCTGTGTATCCTAGCCCAGGTTGCAATGGGCCAGACTGACTGACTGTGTGACTCTGTGGCAAGTGTGGCAGGTATGTGCTCCCCAGGGTGTACACAGGAGCCTGGAGGAGTGTGGTTGCCTGCTGTGGCTGTTCTCCTCTGGCTGTGGTTGCTCTCCTGCTCTCTCAGTTCCTCCGATCAGTCATCCAGTCCAGACCCCAGGGTTGGTGAGGAGTCTGTGCCAGCATTGCTGCATTCAGATGCAGGAGACCAGGTTCAGTGATTCAGATCTGCTTTATTGCAAGAAAGTCCAGGCTTATATAGGGGTAATAGTCTAATCATAACATAGCATATGGGATCCCTTGTTAGCATGGCAGACTAGTATCCTATTACAATCTAGCGGGCGAGATACCCTATTAGCATGATAAGTTTCAGTTTCTCTAAGTTTCGGATTCCTGGAAAACATGTGACTTACATAGTTTTCTTTCTGATAAGAAACAGGAAGCACTGCATCCAGCATGATAGGTATGTAAGGCAAAAGGCCAAATCGGTCACTAAAC
>NW_008338112.1:1064884-1117515 GCF_000622305.1 Nannospalax galili
CTCTGATACCAAGCAGGAAGCACTGGATACCAGCATGATAGGTATGTTAAGGCAAAAGGCAAAATCAGTTTTTCCGCAATATCTCCCCCTATTTTTTTTCATTTTTAAGAGTGAGGCACAGTTCAGAATATATAGCATACTGATATCCGTCCAGGGGCTGTATGTGGCAGATTTTTCTGTTGTGCATCAAGGAAAGCTAGAATGGCTTGGGAGGCAAGGGACTGATCCCTTATTGTGGACCCCATCCTTCAAGATGGTGAGTTCTCTTGAGAGCAGGCTGGGCCAACTCCATGCCAACCAGTGGGAGTCGAGGTTCTTTGCCTCGGCATTGTTGTCCCCACCTCAAGGGTCACCCAACATTATGGACTGTGCCTGTCTTAGGTTGTCCCATCTTTTGGGATCTTACCCGTCACTGACTACCAGCCCTCGAAGGGTGAGTCCCTTGGTATGCTCTGGCAGAGGGAGAGGCAGTGTATCAAGCTTTGGCCCATGCAAAGGCCTATTAAGGGGCTAAGAATTCAATAAAAGCTGATGGAGTGGGGTCATCCCATCTGGGGTAATGATGGGGATTATGGAGTGGCAAGTTCTAGGCATCAGTCTCACAGTCTGCCAACAGGAGTATATATCGCAAGGTGTTTCCTGTGGCTCTGGCAGTCGGGCCTTTGTCTCAGGTCCGTTGCATTGTTGTTCCGTAAGACTTTACACCTATGCTCAAGCCTATTTTTCATATCTCTGTTATTATAGGTTGGTAAGGGCAAGGAACAGCAGGTCCTTGTTTGCAGAGACATACCTGGCAAGATCTGGAGGTGGAGCAATAGCTAACTGAACCAGAGAAATACAAGTTTTAACAAAATTATCAAGGCCCTTAACAATGCAGTGTCCAAAAATCAGGAGTGAGCAGTAATGATGGCACACATAATAAGGAACATAGGGGGTTCCCTCTGGTTTGAGGGTTTTGATTGGCTATAGTCTCTGCTTGTGAAGTGAGATACTTAAGGTCACCCCAGGTTATTGATGTGCCATTGGAGCCTGTCACTTTCATGGTCTGTGACGCAGGGTCAGTCTTTCAGTGGTTGAGAGGTGCGCTGCTTCCTCCAGGGTCAGGGCTGCCATCTCTGGGGTCGGTGGTTGTGGCAGGAGGTTTTCTGTCACAGGCAATTCTGATGTTCTGGGCTGGGATCCAAATGGGGGCTGGAACATTATCTGGAAAGACAGAAGCATAGCCTTGCCCTTGTGTTAATAATAGGTGTAGACCTTTCCATTCACTTGTGATAGCGTCCTTCCATCTCACCATAGGGGCAGGAGTGGGCTGAGTGAATGCCCCCCAATGCTTTATTGCTGGTGGGAGGCCATTGGGGTCAAATTTTAGAAATTTTAATACAAATAGAGCTTGTTGAATAGCAAAATTGGGGTCCTTATAGTAGGGGCCTTTATCATTGTCTCCCCCTATTTCCTGTATTTGTTTAATGAGTGTTTGGTGGGAACGTTCAATAATCCCTTGACCCTGAGGATTGTAAGGGATACCAGTTATATGCCTAATATTCCAGTCAGAGCAAAAATGGCTGAAGGTAGCAGAAACATAACAAGGGCCATTATCTGTTTTTATTTGCCAAGGAACTCCCATAAGTACAAAGTCCTTTGGTGCTTGGGTGGAATACTTGGTAGATGTCTGTTAAGTCCATTTGATATATGGTATTGTTTAATTCAGATGTCTAAGCCGTTTCACCAGAGCAGGCCAATGCAAAATGGACATTGGATTAAGTGTCAATAATATGATGGATATACTTGAGCTTGCCAAAAGGAGAAAATGAGTGACATCCATTTGCCATATCTTGTTGGGGCCAAGGCCTCTAGGGAGAGTTCTGGTGGGTTGTAATGGTCACAGAGGTAGAAGGGGGCACAAGTGGAGCAGGCATGGACCAAATGTTTACAGTTCTGAATTGGTAGAGTGGGTAGAAGCCTATGTATAGCTTGGGGAAAAAGATGAAAACAGGCGTGTAAGTCTCTAGCTTGTTGAATTATGGTGGACTCTAGGGTGGCGCTCAGGACCAGTTTGTCAATGGCGTCATTGCCCTCTGCCAGAAGCCCCGGGAGTTTGCTATGAGAGTGCAAGTGTTGAATATACCAAGGGGCAGAGTGTTGCTCAAGTAATAGTTGTAATGAGGAGAGCAACAAATCAAGGGGACTCTGGCGGGGCCGGAAAGCTGCAAAGGCTAGATGTTGTAGAGTCTGAACTACATAAGCACTGTCAGAAAAAATATTACAGGGAGTTGTAGGGAGATCCTGAAAGACCTGTAACGTGGCTGAGAGCTCTCCGAGCTCTACAGATCCCTGGAAAGGGAAAACCTTTTGTGAGGAGAGTTTTCCTTCCTAGTAAATTACATAACCAAATTTGCATTTACTAGAATCAGTAAAGATTAGGGTTACACTTTGGGAATGGCTGGGGAAATAGGGACAGGGGAAGCTGTCTTATTCCTTGAAGGAGTTTATGTGTAGGATAATGATTGTCATATTTCCCCTGATAGACAAGTAGGAGAGTTTGGAAGCCAGGGTTGTCAAGGAACAATGACTAGAGCATGTGAAGTAGAAGGGGAAGAACCAATGACTCAGGTTCATGGCCATACAGAAGGCAGGAGGTGTGGACAAGTTTAAGGCTAGCATAGCCCATGCCTCAATAGCCAGGGTGACCTTATGAAGTTGACTCCATGAAGAATGGACCCATATCAGGGGGCCCTGTGTCTGCCAGAGCGCTCCCAAAGGGTGTTTTTAGTAGGAATAACTAGTGCTTGGATGAACAACTTTGGCTGTATACTATTTACAAATGCTTGGTACAGGTGAGAATTGATCGTTGTGACAACATGTTGTGCCTCCAGAGAGACCTTGCAGGGAATGGAGACCATATCAGTACCCCACAAGAAGTCAAAGAGCAGTGTAAGCTCTTCTGTGGACATGGATAAGAAGCCCTGGATCCAATTGATGTTGCCACAGAGGGTCTGTGCCTCTGAAAGGGTAATCTCATCTGGTAAGGTAAGAACACGAGCTATAGCGCAGATGACATCTTGGATAGAGTGGCCCAAAAAGGTATAAGGGATATGTAACTGTATTTTATCTGCTGCAGTAGTAAGACTTAATGCCTGGAGGTTTGTTTTGATTTTTTGAAAAGCTCCTTAGCATCCTTATGGGCAATAAGAATGTCCTCCATATAATGTCAAATATAAACCTCAGTCAGCAAAGGTCTGCAGGCATGGGCCACAGAATATTGGCAGATAGTAGGACTCTTTTTCATGCCCTGAGGCAAAACCTTCCATTGATAGCTTTGAACTGGAAGGTCATGGTTAGTGGCAGGTATAGAGAAGGCAAAATGGGACTTATCATCATCATGAAGAGGAATAGAGAAGAAACAGCCCTTAATATCTATTATAACAATTGCACATTCTTTGGGAATAGCTGTAGGGTGAGGCAGTCCTGATTGAAGGGTCCCTAAAGGCTTCATATACTCATTAATAGCACTTAAATCATGTAAAAGTCTCCATTTTCCTGATTTCTTTTGTATTACAAAAGTGGGGGAATTATGAGGACTAAGTGAGGGCTCAATATGACCCAAGGATAACTGTTCCTGGACCAAGGAGATCAAATGAGCTAATTTATGTGAAGGAAGAGGCCACTTGTGGTTTCTGCCTTTATAAGCACCCTGCCCTGCTGCAATAAATGAGCTCCTGCTTGACAAGACTCCCTGTCGCATCTGATTGTCCTCGGCGAGGAAGTCTGGTGGAATGGGTGGACAGTGCACTCTCCTTTTCCTGATCCCCCCATGTGGGTAGTCAAGAGGCCACTGTGAAGGAAGAGGCCACTGCTCCACCCATATGGGAGCTTTTGTGTCCCATATTAGTTTGATGGGGGGCGGCTTTGGCAGCGGAGTAGTGGCCATTGGAATTGGGGGTGAGGGTGGGGGGGTATTACCTAACCACTGGTCTGTGGGGGCCCTTTGGGGGCAGCTGGACATGCCCGGCAGGTTGCTCCGGAGGGACTACCCACATGGGGAGATCAGGAAAAGGAGAGTGCGCTGTCTACCCATTCCGCCAGCCTTCCTCGCTGAGGACAATCAGACGCGACAGGGAGTCTTGTCAAGCAGGAGCTCATTTATTGCAGCAGGGCAGGGTGCTTATAAAGGCAGAAACCACAAGTGGAATTCCCCCATCCTTCATAGTTCACCAATCAGCTTAAAGGTCAATGCATGCATGCAGGCAGGAGCCCATGAAAGCTTACGGCAGACACGAGCTGATCACGCACCACCCAGGAGTGCGAAAGGACCAGCATCCAATCCGATGATCTTCAAAACAAGTCAGGCTGCACCCTGCTTACTTCCTTTTGGTGCCATTTTAGCAAGCCAGGGCCCTTAGGTCCCCATATTGGTCTACAATGCGGTCGTCGTAAGAGGCTTTCTCATCTATAGTTAAAACAGCTTCCATGTTGTGAAGGATATCTCTCCCACACAAATTATGGGGAAGTCCTGTGGCTAAGAGTGGTCTAACAATTCCTGTGTTGCTGCTCAGATCAGTCCATATTACCAGACGTTGGATCTATTGGGTGTTCTGTAAATCCCCAACTCCTTGCATAGGGGGTCCAGGTTTTCAGTGCCAATGAGACAATGCTTCCTCTTGTCTGATTATAGTAATATCAGCCCCTGTATCAATTAGGCCTTTAAAGTTATGGCCATCTAGGGACAGTTGCATCCTAGGCTTATGCAAATCAATAGGTATCATCCATTGGATGTGGGGGTGTATTCCCTTACTTCCTCTCTTTGGGGTGGGGCTGAGAGGCACCCTGTTGCCCATTTAAAGGCACGTTTTGTATGGGTTTACCATGTGCATCCACCTTAGACCTGCATTCTCTTGTCCAATGAAAGCCTTTGTGGCATCTTGGGCATTTTGAAGGGGGAAACTGGCTCCTTTTATCCTCTTTCATAATCTTATTAGGATAGGTATGTGACCAATGGCCCTGTCCACTACAGGCCCAACATTTGCCTTTGTCCATCTCGGCCTGCAGCTGACGAGCAGCCAATGCCTCAGCAAGGGCCGCGGCATGGGCCCGAGCAGTCCCCACATCTCGGCAGGCCAGAATCCATTCAGAGACATCCTTGTGTCTAACGGGTCCTATGGCAAGTTGACACTCTGTAGAGCAGCCTTCATACACAAGATCCTTGAGCAAGGCATCGGCAGCTCCCTGATGACTGATTTTCTATTGATACTTTGTTGGCATCTGTCAACAAAATCAGAGAAAGACTCACCTGGTTTTTGTATCAATTTGGTTAATTTGGTATCACCGCAAGTCAGCATACTTCAAAAATCATGAAATGTGCAAAGCTGTACTTGTTCAAAGTAGCGGGGAAGTCCCTGTGCCTGAGCTTGGGGGGGGGGCATCTCAAAATTGCTGTGTCCTACTAGAGCATCAATTCCAATGTTTTGGATGTTGGCATTTCTATTGCACTCTGCCTATTGTTCACATTCATCTTGGTAAGCAGCTTTCCATAAAAGGAAATTGCCTCCCTGTAAACAGGCACAGGTGATATTCTGCCAATCATAGCGGGTATTGGTTGAATGACTGATTGTATCTAATAACTGACCAAACCAGGGGGAGTGAATGCCATCCTCAACTGCTGCCTTACGCAGCTTCCTTAAGGTATCATGAGAATATGGATTCCAGACATTGGGATTCTTTTGTCCCTGATTGACAGTAACTGGGAGGAACTGTGGAAAATCTCCCATTATATCATAGAAGAAGGGCCTAGGCAGGAGGGGCTTCCAGTCCTCCTCTGGAGGGAGGGGTAGATGGACTGGGAGAAAATTTCCTTAAAACCAGTATAAGATGGCGGAGGGTAGCCACCTCCCCGTAATGGTGGAGTAGAGGCTGTCTTACTTCCTGTTTTTCATCAAGTGAGTTGTCAAACCCCAGTTCCGCATTTTTTATATCATCATTAGCAGTCACTGTTTCATCAGAACAAGAATCCGTTAGTTTTGTTTTAACTGGAAATGCCTGGGACAGGTCGTCCCCAGCATCCTGTTGTATTTGCTCCTCTATCTCCTTTAATAGGAGATTGTCCTGTTCAGGGGCTTTGGGCGGAACCCCCTGAAGGGAGGCCAGAATGGCTGACACAATGGGGTAGAACGGCCCAGACTGTGGGCATCCCTCCCTGACTTCTCTATGCTGGGCCAAGAATAAAATGCAAGCCCATTGTTCAGGATCCCAGCAATAAGAATCTGTAAACCAGGGGACAAGAGCTAGTACGTCATCTGAAACCTTAGTTACATCCTTTTCTGGTACCCTAATACACCTAATCCTGAGGAGAGGAACCAGTGCAGCAGCGCGGGGGCTGGCAGCAGCTGGGTGACTATTCCCCATACCGAAGGTCACTCACCCTGCAAGACGTACCCAAAGGGACTCAGGTACAGTTCAAGGAGACGATCGGCAAAGACAGGAGCGGCATGCTCAACCGAAGATCGTGAGCCAGGAGAAAAAGTGGAGCAAAATGAAAGTGGTGAGCAGCCATGGGAAGAGCACCTAGAAAGGGGGCATCGGGATCCCAAGGTGTTACAGCTCAGAGTGTTACAGCTCTGTGGGGAGGGGGTCCCAGCCCCGTGTTTAGGTGCCAGCTGTGGTTGCCAGCTGTGGCTGCTCTCCTCTGGCTATGGTTGCTCTCCTGCTCTCTCAGTTCCTCCAATCAGTGGTCCGGTCTGGACCCCAGGGCTGGTTAGGAGTCTGTGCCAGTGTCGCCACATTCAGGTGCAGGAGACGAGGTTCAGTGACACAGATCTGCTTTATTGCAGGAAAGTATGGGCTTATACAGGGGTAACAGTCCAATCATAACACAGCATATGGGATCCCTTATTAGCATGGCAGACTAGTATCCTATTACAATCTAGCAGGCCAGATGCCCTATTAGCATGATAAGTTTCAGTTTCTCTAAGTTTTGGATTCCTGGAAACCATGTGACTTACATAGTTTTCTCTCTGATAAGAAACAGGAAGCACTGCATTCCAGCATAATAGGTATGTAAGGCAAAAGGCAAAATCAGTCACAAGATATTCCACAACAGAGGAGCAGTCTCCGAACACAAACCAAAGTGGACAAGTAGTTGCTGAAGAGAGTTACTTCAAACTCACATTTGGTACTACTCTGGTATACCATTACCTCTTGCTTTGGGGTGGAAGCCAAGAATCTGATTTTGCAATTTTAGTTTGCTACCAATATTTCAAAGGATGCTATGAAATCATCAGAGCTGGCTGACTGTGTACTGATGTATAGATTTTTATTTGTGCTTGCATAAGCACTAATGGCATAACTCTTTAGGGGTTTCTGTAATGAACTCACTCCATGACAGGTCATAAAGTTCTGAGCTGCTTGTGGGTGTCTAGTCTGTTCTAGAACTTTCTGTAAGCCATTGAGAACACAGATGAAGTCTGAGATGATTTATCCCTTAACTCCAGACTATTTAAACCACTTTCTAGGAAAAAACTTTTGTTTCCCAGAGAGTCATCTATTGGCTTCAAATGTCCCGTTAGCCTATTGATCATCCTTAAACCGAATGCCCCTCTACCAGCAAACACAGGAGTAAATGTGGAGTCACATTCTGAGGAACACACAGCATTTAGCAGGTGAACTAGTACAAAGATTTGGGTGTCCTGGAGCTCAGCAGGGTGTTTCTAGTGGAGCAGAGATATTTCCCCAAAGGCAGGTACCCGAGGTCTTTTATACTTTTATTTATTGGGAAAATAAATACATTAAACATGTGACTTTCTGTAAATATTCTGGATGCTTTTTCCACTGACATATGTTAAGGTTCAGATAGCCCTGCCCCCTCACCAACAGGATCCTAAGGACTTCTCATGCTCCTGAGAAAAGGGAACCTAGCTGTTAAGCACCTTGATCTTTGAAGTCAAGAGAAGCAGACTTTTCTCCACTGTTTGGCCAACACAGCAGGCTTCCGCTTTGATCTCTAAAGAAGACAGGTTTTAACAGTCCTGCTCTCCCACTCCCCCCCACCCAACTAAAAAAAAAAATACATCTTCCTGCCTTCTGCAGGAAGCAGAAGCCTCCCTTTTAAAAAGACCCCAGCTCAAGACCTAGCCAGACATTTTCCCTGCCTGGAAGGGAATCTGTCCCATGTGTTCCTTTGCTAATAACCCTATTTTGATGGAGTTTTAGCTGTGCCTCGGTGCCTCATCATCCATTCTGCCGTTCTCCGCCAACTTTTTACCTATCAATATATTTCTTTCTTTGTACTTTTTTGTGTGCCTGCCATTCTGTCCGTCTGTGTTTAAGAAAGAAATATGTTTCCGTTATGACAAGTGGCCAGGCTGCCTTTGAGTTGTATGTGAACTGTAACTTCCTTACAGCAAAGATGCTTATTGTTAGGGAAGCGAACGTGCGTAACAAATAAAACTGGGAGAGACTGGAAGGAAAGTGGGGACAGAGGGACATCTATATTGAGTGTATTTAAAATGTCGTTTTTCTTTAGAGGCCTGCATAGCAAACGAGCCGCTCAGAGCTGTGCTCACAGGCTAATGAAGAGCAAGGCTTAAAAGCCCTTCAGAATTTATGGCCTATTTCTTACTCCCTTCTTGAGTGGTTGAGCTTAGGAAATTAGAGCACATAAATAAAAGGGAGAAAGGAAAATGGGAGAAAATCACTTAGAATAAAAGTTTAAATGGGAGGAAACTGACTAAATTCAATTACACTGAAATACAGCTCAAGAGCTAAAATAACATCAGTTTTGGAAAAATAAAGAAATATAAATTTTGGTACATCCTAGTTTTAGTGCATGCTCTATGAAATTTATATATGCACATTTAATAACAGATCCAGAATAGCCTCTGCACCATACATAGCTTCCTGAGAGCCTGTTCTGTGTGAGACAAAAACATCTTGGTAAATGTCCCCAAAGAGAATCATCTCCAAGGTACCTAACACCTTCAGAAATGTAGACTAGAAGGCTCACACTGGCTGCTATATCAGAAAAAAAAAAAACTAAGTTCTTCATCTGTCAATGACAAGTTTCATAATGTCAAAATCTGATGTTTATTTCAGGTATATACGGTATCTAGTGGTACTCGTGTGTGTGTGTGTGTGTGTGTGTGTGTGTGTGTGTGTGTATGCATTAAGTACATGATTAAGAAATATAACAGAGTATCATGAAGTGATAATCATGACACAGCTGAAAAATATTAACATTTCTTAATCACCTATGTCCCAGTTTCTGTGCTAATCGTTCTATATCTTAACTCATTTACCTGATGATGATCCTTTGGGATGGTAGGATTATTATCTGTCTTTTGCAGAAGAGGAAATGGAGACACAGAATGTGAATACCATCTTGAGAGTCAAGGAGTCAATATGATTGAATGAGTATTCAAATTTGGCGGTCTGCCTCCAGGGTCTGAGCTCTAACTTCTGAAACTTACTGCCTCCAAGGGGCAAGCAAATGGAGTGAAATGTGGACCAAAGTCCTCTGGGTGGATTCTTGGTAAAATCAGGTTTGAGAGCTCAGGTAGACATGTGAACAGGCAGGTATGCATTGCTAGAACCAGAAGCCAGAGAGGTTTTCGCGGAAGGAACAGCAGGGGGATAGGAGACTCCAAAGTAGGGAAGCAGAGGGGCATCAAGGAGACATGCTCACTTGGAGGCCAGTGTGTTTATTTCGAAAGAGAAGAGCTCTGGGGACATAGTCTTCTCAACTCAGTTTCAGCTCAGTTGCTCACTTGTCTGATCACCTTCCTTGAGCCTATGTAACTTGATCTGTGTGTTGGAAGTCAGTATTCTGCTCACAGGGATGTGAGTAATAGAGATTATTTGTATAGCTTCTATTACAGGAATGTTCATGTAGCTGGTGTTCAATAAAAGGAAGCTATTATATTAAGAACTGAGTTAGAAGTAGGAAGTTGTACAGGATGGGAAGATGGGACTAGATCACACAGGGTCTTTCTCGTAAATCATGAGCAGAGTATAAACATGTCATGGTAGCCATAAGGCATGTGAAATCTCTATCTTTAGGCCAGTGTACCTCACACAGAGTTATGTTTGACCTATTAATGGCAAATAACCAATACAGTGGGCAGCAACAAGTTTTTCTTTAAACAAAATAGTTAGAAATGAAATTTCACAGCACCTCATAGAAATACAATATTGTCTCAAAGCAATTTGGTGTAAATATGTGTGTACTACACACATGTGCATGTTTTAGATGCTTGTATGTGCAGGGTCACTACATAAAAATGACCACTTTCCTTGGGTTGAGAAGAAAAACTTTTAAAAATAACCACTTTAGATAGAATCCTTCTCTAATGATCCTAGAAGTCCTGATAAACAGCATGTCAGCAAGACCAGAGAAGCTTTGAAATGAGTGACATTACAGTAAGTGTGTAGATTTTACATCATGACAGAGTAAGACTGTGTAGGAAGTTTTTCTTGGCTTTATCTTTTGGAGCTGTGGACAGGATAGTGCTGCATGCCAAACCGCACTAGAGAAGTGGAGTTCCATTGGAAGAACCACTCTATTGTTTATGACTCCCAGAACACAAGTAGAGAAACTTATTCTGGACTTGGCTGACAACTTACATGTTTGTTGGAAATTTGTGTCAGTCTAACTTCCTAAAGAAAATAAACCGACATGCAGGAAACAATCCGTGTTATAGAAACAGTACTTTTAATTTTTCTAAATTAAAAAAAATTCTTCAAAAACTGTCTTTCCCTTCCATCAGCTGTACCTTCTAACCTATTTGGCATGTTGGGCCTGTAAAATTTCCTCATTCTTAGCAGACAAGAGCTGGTTCTTGAATTGTTGCCAATAGCAACCATGAAAGAAAATGTGGAAAGAAGTTGGAGGAGGAATGTAAAGAGGTTTAATAATTACCAGTTAACAATGTCAATCTAAAAATAATATTGCCTAACATTGTTTTATAAGTATCCTTTTTTTCTTTCTTTCTACCTGACAGAGTGTCATTTCCTTCATCAGTCCCTGGCAACATAATAATTTTATACATGTGGATTAAGTTTTAGAATGATACAATTTTAGGAACAGTTGGTTAGCTTATATTATTAAGATCATTTTTTTCACTTTACTTTTTATGTGTCTACTAGAAAATTTAAAATGACATTTATAGCTTGCATTCTATTTCTAATAGCATTGATGAGAATAGAAGTTAAGTGAATTGATAAACTTTAATATCCTCTGTGTCCCTCTAATTAACCAAAAGTGATTTTATTAATTAACATCATGCTTGGGCAGATGACTATGGCATGGGTTGCTCCTGTGTACTTGTCTATGAATGTTCACTCTGCTTACAGTCCAAGCTTTTCAGTGGTGCTCACTGAGGGTCTGTCCCTTCAGTTCAAAGTCAGTCAGATATTTTAGTTTGCACATTCATGTCTCACTTTCTTGTGGGCTCTGTCTTAGTCTCCTCTTATGGTACACTGTCTCCCTGAGACCAGAGTCAATGTCAGCTTGTTTCACAACAGGTCCTCCGGAGACTGTCAGCAGGGAGCTTTGGGCCCTGTAATCCTTAGAAATGGTGCTAGAGTCCCTGTGGTGAGAAAATCTCCATATACATACATCTCACCCACCAACCCCAGGATCTAACATCTCCTTAGCTTACCTATTTTGAATAAATTCTTCAGACATCTAACCAAATCCTGGGTTATGAATCTTTTAAAATAGTGAATGAAGCAGAAAAAGCTTTTATTAAAAGGGTTATTTTGCTTATTGTAGTGTTTTTTGTGTCAAATGTTTTATTTTTATTAAAAAAATGAAATTCTCATCCTATGTACTTAAGGCATCTGATTACACATTTCCTTGTTCACTAATTTAGTGTTGGCTAAGCAATAGGCTGTACAGGTGACTCAAGTAATGCATACTCCTTTCTCTTAAAGCATCCTTTCAAGCCATGACGTGGATGTGAATATGTCTTTCGAAAGTACAACAATATTTTTCTTGGGATTTGAAGTGGAAAGAACATTTACTCCAGGGTGACCAGAGGAAACCTTCAAAACGGAGATAGAGTTTGGAATGAACTTTGACAGATCAAGAGAGAGTATTTCTTTAAAAAAAGATGTTTGGGTCACAATAAAGGGCCAGTAGGAAAGAATATGAAAATCTTTTAAATTGCTTTAAAATTTTAATTAATATGTAGGAATGTTTTGTCTGCTTATATGTAAATGTACCATATGTATACAAAGACCAAAAGAGGGCACCAAATCCCCTGAAACTGCGTACTGGGAACTGAACCAAGGGCCTCTGCAAGAGCAGTAAGTGCTCTTAACCCCATCTCTTCAGCCCCAGAGTATGAGATTCTTTATTGGAGGAGCTGGGACTGAGGTCAGGAAAGAAAAAAGTGATCATATTGTATACAGTGTTTAATAGTAAGCTGATGAGTTCTTTCAGTTTCTCTCCCTGATTTTTCTCAAAGGATGTTAAGGGGAGCAAAAGCAAACTGATTTTAGCAAACATGCTCAATGAAAAAATAAAATATAAATAAAAACTGTCAGTTTAGATGAAATGAAAGTCAAAATAGGAATGGATGGCAGAGCTGAGTAAAACTTTATGTTTACTTGTGGCTACATCAAGAAAGAATGTGAGATTGCTATTCAGGGATGGTTGAATCTGAGATGTCTCCCACAGATTTGTGTTTTTAAGGCTCTGTCCCTGGCTTGTGGCACCATTTTGAAGGCTGTGGAGCCTTTAGGGGGTGGTACCTGGTTGGCATTCACCAGTGCCAGGCCTGTGAAGATTATGCCTGTTTCTGGTTCTGGTCAGTTCTTTCTACTTCCTTGTCTGGGCCATGTGAGGGGCTCTAGCTTGTTTCCACCAGTTCCCTGTCTAGAACTTGTAATGCTAATTACTCTTGCCTTTAATTCTCCTTCACATCTCCTATTCATGATTCAAGGTCTTTCTTTTCCCCCTGGAGATAAGAGTTATGCAATTTGGGAGTCTTTTAGATAGACCCACTGAAGGGGTACTCCAATTGCCTCATCCTGCGTCCTTGTTCAGCATGGAAGAAGCCAGAGCCTCTGCATCCCAGTTCCCTATCCACAAGCTGGGTAACCTCTTCAGAGGATGGTGAGATAAGAATAGGAGTTTCCAATCCTGTGACCCTAACCTATTCTCACTGTACCATTCTGGAATAGTGTTGCCAATGGCAAAACTGATGCCAGACAGTTACAATGCAATGCTGAATGCCTTCATGGCAGCTAAAAGAAAAAAAGCCACACTTACCAACAGCACCCCTTTTTCTGAAGACTTCCCCTGGCGTATCAGTCACTTTTCTGATGCTGTGATAAAACACCATGACTGAAGTGACTTCTGGAAGGAAGAATTTATTCTGGCTCACAGTTCCAGAGAGTTAAGAGTCCATTATGGTAGAGAGGCATGGCAGTAAGCAGCATCGCGGAGGAGGCTGGAGCTGGAAGCTGAGGGCTCACCCCTTCAACCACAAACACAGAGAAGAGAGCATGAACTGGAAGTGGGGTGAGGCTGTGGATTCTCAAAGCTTGCCCCCCAGTGACACGCTTCCTCCATCAAGACCACACCTCTCAGAGATTCCATGACCTCCCCAACAGCTCCACCAATTGGGGACCAAGTGCTCAAATATTTTATCCTATGGAAGACATTCTCATTCAAACCACCACACTTGTTCATGTGGCACAGGTTGTCCTGTTCTTTAAGTTAGCGTGACATTGGCTGTCATTTGATCCTGATTACATGTGTGCGTTGGAGCATAACTGTATGTTTTTAATAATGTGTTTTATTTTTGTAATGTAGATACTGAAGAGTTTGCTGCATTTTGGAATTCCAAAAGTGAAGACAGTATGTCCAAGACAAAAACACACTTTATGAATCAGAAAAAACAGATTTTCTCATTTATTTGTGTGTGCATGTGTCTGTGAGTTTTTGCACACACATGTGTGTGGATGTAGATGCCTGTGAACACATGCAGAGGCCAGAAGAGGGTATTGGGTGCTATCCCTTATTACTCTCAAGCTATTCTTCTGAGGCAGGATCTTTCCATTAACCTAGGGCTTATGTTTTCTTGGCTAGGCTGGAGTTTAGCACCCCATCAGTCCTCCAGACTCTGTCTCCTTTGGAGCTGGATTTATAGGCATGTGTGGGATGCCTGGCTTCTACCTGGGTGCTGAGATATGGACTCTGTTTCTCATGATTGCATAGCAAGTACTCTTAAGCGCTGAGCACCTAGCTGGTGCTTTTGACATACAACATGTGTGGAACTTCCTGAGACCTTATTAAAATGGATAGTTCCTGATGGGTCTCATCTCCTGTCATTTCTAGCAAGCTCCCTGCCATGCTTGAAATTTTGTTCTCTATAAAACTCATGTTGAGATATTGTTCCCATTGTATCTATTCTAAGAGGTGAGACCTTGAAGCTGTACTTTGGCCCTAAAGGCTTCACCTGTTTGCCATGTAAAGCATCAGCTTCTTCTCTCACCTTTGGAGGACACAGTGTGCACAGTGACATCTTGGAAGAGAAGAATAGCCTCATTAGACACCAACCCCACTGGGCTCTTGACCTTAGATTTTCCAGCTTCCAGAATGGCAAGGCCAATAAATTTCAGTTCTTTATAAATTATTGTCTCAAGTATTCTGTTATAGCAGTACAAAATGAGTGAAGAGTGTCCATGGATGCCACTGCTGATCTGCAGAGTATATTTTAGGTAGAAAAAGTCAGTCATTAGAAAAATGTAAGCACGAAATCATAAAAAGGATGCATGTAATATTTATTTTATTGTAGTGTATATAAATAGTGTAACCAGGGCTGGAAAGATGGCTCAGCAGTTAAGAGCACTGACTGCTTTTGCAGAGAACCCGGGTTCGATTCCCAGCACCCACATGGTGGCTATGAACCGTCCTTAACTCCAGTTCCAGGGGAATCCGAAGCCCTCTTCTGACCTCCACGGCACTGCACAACATGGGTGCACTCACATACATGCAGGCAATACATTCATACACATAAAATAAAAATAATAAATAAAAAAATAGTGTAACCATTTAATAGCCTTGATGTAGAGACAGGACCTTCTCTTCATGATGCAGTCTAGGTGAAGTATACTTCTAAATTTCTACATTTCTAGGAATTTTCCAGTTTTATAGTTTTAAAAGTTTTACTATAATAGCAATTTTTAGCACCTAATTTACCAAGTACATCTAAAGTAATTGATTAAATTTTCATAGAAACAAGTAGTCTTTCTTGATCCACATTTTGATCACTTATATAATATTTAACCAAATTATTGTTATTATTTTCATTGCAGCTTTAACATATTTGGTAACAATTTCCAGAGCAAGGATGCATCTCTTTCTAAAGTGGCTGTAAATTTTTAGGTTCACAGTTGAATTAATACAGTTATACAATATTTAACTAAATTATTAAATTATCATAACAAGATTAGCCTTGAGGTGTTTTGAGGAGAAATAGAGTTCATTCTTGGCAAGCAAGCAACCAGGGAGACAGGATTGTCCAGATTTGCTAACTGCAAGCACTCAGTGAGCCCAGGGCTTTCCTCTGTGTGCTTTAAGTGAGAGCATCTGTTAGATAGCAGGTGAATAATGGGAGGTTAGATAGTGTGACTCAAAGAACACAGAGGGCAAGAATTCAACTCTCTGAGGACTGGACTGCATTTAGTGGATAAAAGTCTGGATGGATAGCATACATGCTCATGCATGGATACTGTATCTTGACTTTTGATAAGCAGCTAATTCTACACTATGTTCTCTGCCAAGGCCTTTGAGAATAACAGTCCTGAGAAGATCCTGGGAAATTTTCTTATTTAGAGGCAGTTACATGACTGATATCTACAGATAGAAGGAAGGGTTCTAGAAAACCCAAATGATCTGGAACAGGGTAGTTTGTAGTGAAATTAAATCCATAGAACTTCTGGTCTGTGCCAGGGCTATGCTCACTGAGGATAGCAACATATTCAAGTTTAAGTTCAAGATTTTATGACTAAACAATGTGCACAAAAAAGAGCAAACCATTTTTAATAAGGTTCAAGGACTACTACCAGGAATGTATCAAAAGTTCCCCCATATAGGTAGGAAAACACACCCAGCTGCCACTGGGGCAAAGTATCTGAGCTGATAACTTACTCAAGACATTCTCAGAGACAGTAGATAAAGACGAGCCACTGGAGTAGCAAAACTTTAAAACACATATACTATCCTGTGTTAGCAAGGCTGTGGATCAACAGACACATAACACAGTGTTGTGACTGTATAAACGGACAGTCTTTTTCAAGAGTAATATCATAAAAATGGTCTTGAGTGCTCGAAAGAGTGCTCAGTTTCATTGGTGTCTGGGGTACGTATGACACCACATAAGACAGGCAGCATACCAGCAGAAGGTGGGACATTTTGATTTGTTCCTCTTGAACATCTGTGAACTGTAGAAACTATATGTTCAGTAATCAATCAAAGTAGAGTGGACTGGCTGATACATGGGGTAGGCAGTAGGACATAAAGGTAGGACAGAGTAGAGTTCAGACCTCAACTCCATTACTTAACAGCTGTCACTTTTGTTAGTGGGAAAATAAACAGGTCTCCAGGCACCAGCTGGGATGTTATTTACATACATCAAAAGAAGAGAAGCAGCAAGCCGACCTTCTTTGCTATGCTGACATGTGCCTTAATAAGCTGTACTGCTGGTTCTCAGAAAGTGAAGAGACTTAGCTGTTTTCCTAGATTTCTAGGAAATGTAAGTTTATACATCTCAAGTGACCAATTAACTTCAAAATAAATTACATTTATTAGTGCCTTAACATGTTTGCATCATACTACAACCTTAACACTTTTAAGTTTCCATGAAGCAATTGACCATTTCTGACCATTATACATATCAGGAGTGGATGACATATTTAATTTTGCTGAGTACAAATGTGAAGTGAGCTGCCTGAACTCCTGTTGAGGGATAGAAAACAGAATTTTCCAATATTCCTCGGGTACCCTTTTTCTTACTGTTTCCTAAATAAAGTTTCTTCTTTCCATTTTAGAATAATGTTGTCAAGGGTTCTGGTCTGGAAGTACTCTTCAAAGGCCCTTGTGCCACAGGGATGGTTGGTTGCTAGCCTCTGGCACCATGGGAGGTGGTGGGACACATAGGAAGGTTATCAATAGCATGCCCTCTAAGGGAACACTGGGACTCTTTTTCTGTTTCTATTTTTTTGCTTCTTGACTACCATGAGGTAAACACAGACTCCTGCCATGATGTACTGTGCTTTTTCAGGAAAGGGTTAAGTTGTCATGAACTGAAACCCAAACCCAAAGAAATGTTTCTTCCTTTTATGTTAACTATCCTATGTAAATTGTTACAGAGATGGAATGTCAGCTAACACACCAAATTATAGGCAGGTGGCTCTGCCAGGGTTACTGTGCTTTAAGAGCTTTGAAACAAGGCCAGGTGCATTCACAGAACACCTAGTTGATTGTCATAAACCCCACCCTGCCAGATCCCTCCTGGGGTGTGTGAGTGGTCACATGGCCACATGTGAAGCCAAATTCAGCAGCTTTTCTCATCCTTTAGTATTTCTCTTCTGTTTTCTTTCTATTAATCTCCCTCTATTCTTTTCTGCTCAGTTCTTATGTCCATTCTCTACCACTGCTCTGAGCATTTTCTGTATTATTTCTCATCGTGTTTCCTGTGTGATACACTCACCAATAAAATGTTCATAATTTTATGTTTATTTTAAGATCACTAGGTGCAATTAGAACAGGCGTGTCTGCCAGTATTGTCTTAGATGAAACTAAATTGTCATGCACCAAGCTGTGACAGGCTTGGCTAGACTTCCTCTTCCCTGTGAATATTATCGACCATCATTTAAAAATGCTTCTCAGTGTTTTTGAGAAATACCATCTTTGAGTAAGAGCCGATTTTTACTGAGAAAAATTATATTTAGTAAATACTTAAGCGCTCTTATGATAAAGGAACCAAGCAACATTTTCCTCTGTCTCTGAGCCATCAAGAATTTAAACATAAATTTTATGCATAAAAGTGTTTGTGCAACTCTGGAATTAAAGTGCTTCTGAGGATATTGGGAGTTCTTTGGAGGTTCCTCTGCTAATGATTCTTGCGGCAGATACTTATCTGTTCTGTTCTTCACACTGCAGCTTGTACAGTGGGCACAGGGTGAGGCTACTGAAGTGTGAATGCAAGAACAGCGGCTTTATGACGCTCATTCGTCGTCCTTATCAAGACTATAGCATGTATTTATTTATATTAGTGAGTGTTTAGGGAAATAATCTCGCTTTCTAATTAGATGAAATTAGAGGCTTATTGCTGCAACCATAAATGATCTTTGAGGTGTTACTCATTCAACTAAATCTCTGATGCCTGATTTGTGCAATCCATTGATAATATTATTCAGTGAAGAAGGGTGGGGAGATGGAGGTGATTAAGAAAATTTGTTTTGATCGCAAGCTAATGAAAGCCCTTGAGGGCAATGTGTGAACAATAGCAACATCTACAGTCAAGACAGGTCATCCAGCAGTGAACTATCAGTCAGCTTAGTCGCTAGGCTTTGGGCCATTATGTGTTCAGCTACACAAAGAAGACATATATTACTCAATTGTGCTATGAAGAGTAATACTCTAGTCTAGTGTTTAGGCTGTTCCATCTTGCCACAATACAAGACTACAATATGATAATTCCGGTGTGTTGTTTTTTCGGGGTTTCCAGATGGTCTCTCTCCAGGGAGCACTGGTAGGAAAGAAGCAAAAACAATCTGCATGTGTTGTCCCTGACTCCGTGGCATCAATTATGTAAGCTATGAGGTCTTGCTTTTCTTTTTCTCTGTCCACACAGTGTCTACATCCTACATTGATTTTCTCAGCTTTCATTCAGTAAAATTAGTCATTCAAAGCAGTACCATGAAAGAAATGAAGATACGTACACACACACACACACACACACACACACACACACACACAGAGACAGAGTGCATTTACGTAGTTTAGAATCAAAGCAATTTAAAGATATGGTCTGAGAAATCTCATCACCTCCTCTCATCAACTCCATTTCTCTACTTTTATCAGTCGAATTCTTGTTTATCCTTCAGGGTTTCTTTGTCACACACACACACACACACACACACACACACCCCTATATAGGCTTCTTACTTTGTATAATGTCATTAATATTTATTTTTCCATAGCAAAGTTGCCTTTCCTAGAAAGGTGTCTATCAAAACAATCAGTTGAGAGACTGTTGGACAATGATGGTCCCAGAGTCTGGGTTTCTTCATAAGCAAACTGAAACCCAATTCAAACAGTAAACAGTAAAATGGAATTAAAGCTTACCCAGTTGCACCTTGCCAATTACCCTGTAACTTGAGACTTTCTATTTGAAACAAGCAGACACTTTATTTTTCTTGTTTCTGCACTTAGCGGAGAACTGCTTGTTATCTGTCTCTGCCCAATTCATGAACAGCTAAATTTTCAAACTCACTAAAGTTTTAATGTATCTAAATTGTTTTTCAGTAGGTAATTCCTTATTGTTACTGGAATCAGAAGCCAGAACAGTACCTGGCTTTCTAGTAGAGGAATTGAAAGCAGGTTTTGGAACAGATGCATGTCTGCCAATAATTAGGGTAGAATAGTTGCTTTTCCTGTTGCAGTGATGAAATATCCCCCCCCAAAAAAACAACTTAAGGAAGAAAAGGTTTATTTTGTCTCACAGTCCATCTTGGTGGTAAGTCAAAGCAGTGGGAGGTTGAAGTAGCCAGTCACGTTGCAGCCACAGTCAGGAAACAGAGAGCAATGAAGCTTGCTACTGCTCAGCTCTCTTTCTCCACTTACATAGTCAGGATCCCAGCCAGGGAATGGTACCTTGCACAGTGTTTGAGTCTTCCCACCTCAGCTAATGCAGTCAAATTAATCCCCAACAGGCATGCTGAGAAGGCCCATTTCCCAAGTGGTTCAAACATCTACAAAGCTGACAGTTACCACTAATCATCTCCCAGGCCATGGTCCTTAAATTTGTTTTTATTTTTGTTTTTTGAGACAGGGTCTCATGTAGTCCTGGCTGGCCTGGGACTCATTGAGTGCTAGGATTAAAGGCATGTGCTATCATGCCCAACTTGGTCCTTAAAAATTTAAAGACTCCTAGCTTATACTTGATAACTCAAAATACCTGTCTACCAGTGCCATCATGATGTAAGTCTCTACTTTTTTTGTGTTCCTGAGAACTATTTTATGTAGTATTACGTAGCTTTAATTAAGTTTACTTTTTAATAAAGTATTTGCCATATTTTGTGCTGGGTAGTAGAAAAATTTCATTTGCATCTTGAGAAAGATTGTCTTTAAAGTTATGCACAGGGCTATTCAGGTACTCACTACAAACAAGGCTTGAGAAGACATGCCTTGCAGATTGGCTCTTAATGGAATAAACTTAATGTCAGAAGTGACATGAATATGTGTCTAGTGAAGAGAATTCTACTTGCAGAACATAAAAGTTTAAAAAAAGCCAGGTGAAGAAATGTGCAGGAATGACTTATGACATTTGGACATAATCTGAACTAATGACTTTTATATAATCTTGCAACCAAAAAAGTTACTATTCGTAATGTAAAAAAGCTCACTGAATCATTGACTCCTCTTGTGACCTAGGCATATGACATTAATCCCTCCGGATCCCTCCTTGCCCTCCACCCAGGATAGTGTAAAATAGAGTATGACTGCAATGTATATGCATGATTTATATATCACGGCCCTGGAAGCAGTGCTTTTATCACTGAAACAATGAGAAAACTGAGAAGTCTGTTTGTAATCCTGTGTGTGTGTGTTTGATATTCTAGGCCTAGAGATCAAAGGGCAAGATTCTCTGATAAGCTCAGGTGAGTACTACCCTCTACTTCCCCAATTCATGCTGGAGATAAGAAAAAGAGTGGAACCTGGCTGGAGAGCGTGATCTCACGAAACACCTGAGGGAACAGGTTCTCAGAGTTCCAGGCCACTCTTGTCCTTAAAATGAATGTGGGATGGCTCAGCGGTTAAGAGCACTGACTGCTCTTTCAGAGGACCTGGGTTTGATTCCCAGCACCTACATGGCAGCTAACAACCATCTGTAACTCCAGTTCCACGGGATCTGATGCCTCCTTCTGACCACAGGCATTGCATGACACAGGTGCACTTACACACATGCAGGCAACACACACACACATACATACACACACACACACACTAATAAATAAAATGAACACCAAGAGTCAGGCTGTTATTCAGGCATAACTGTAATGTGGCTTAATAATGCCACAAAAATTGTGCATGATATGCTAATTTTTGTGTATGACTAGGGCAGAAAATGAAAACACATGATTTGCTTATATTTTCAGAAAGATACCATGGAAGGATACTAAATGAATCTGACTAGTAAATGGGGTCAGTGGGAGAGGGGAATAGGACTTCTCAGTGTCTAATTTTTTATTTCTTTGATTTTGAACTATGTAAATGCATCACTCCCAGCCCCCCTTCTTTTCTTTATCTTTGAAATAGAATCTCCCTATGTAATTCAGATTGATCTGGAAGTTATTATGTAGCCCAGACTGGATTCAAACTCATGAATTTTCTAACCTCAGCTCCTCTAGTACTGGGATTTCAGGAGTGTACAATGCCACCCATCTTGCATTACTTACTTAAAAAGTTAAAAGACAGGCTGGAGATATAGCTCAATTGGTAGAGTGCTTGCCAAGCATGCATGAGGTCCTAGGTTTGATCCTTGGCATTGCATATGTAGAATTTGGTGGTGTACACCCATTCTTAGCACTTGGAAAGTAGCGGCAGGACGATCAGACATTTAAAATTATCCACAGTTAAATAGTGAGTTTGAGGTCAGTCTGGGTTACATAAAACTCTGTCCCTCCCCTCAAAAAGTTAAAATACAAAAACTTGAGTTGATATTTTGGGGAAACAAACCAAATTGGATGTTTCTGTAAAATACGAAGCACGACACTGAACTTGGGCACGTTGAACTGACGTTATGATTAATATTATTCTGTATAAACTTGGCAAATGTAGTGTTATTTTACTTTTAAAAACTGATGATGGGAATAACCTTGCTGAAGTACCTTTAAGCTCTTATATAATTCTTGCCCACATATAGGACTTGTTTCTCTAATGTTATTAGAAGAAAATGGAAACTGTTTACTTACCCACAGTCACCTGTTAGCTGTTTTCAATTCAACTTGGTTCAGGTAAGCTAATAGCAAGAAAAAAGTTCCGTTGCTTCTCCAAACACTTAAATCTGATATGTGTGGTACTTGAACAAATTATCGGACACTTTATACGGTGACCACTATTTCATTGACAGTTCTTTGTTTGGATTATAGAATGAGTATAAGAGGTGAGTAATAAAGAGGCAGGAAAGCAATAAACCGTAACCCTAACCCAAACCCAAACCCAACCCTAAAACTAACCCTAACCCTAAACCTAACCTTAAACTGTAACCCTAACCCAAACACAAACCCAACCTAACCATAACCCTAACCCTAAACCGTAACCCTAACCCAAACCCAACTTAACCCTAACCCTAACCCTAACCCAACCTAACCCTAACCCTAAACCTAAGCATAAGCCTAACCCTAACCCAAACCCAAACCCAAACCCAACCTAACCCTAACCGTAAACCTAACCCTAACCATAACCGTAACCCTAACCCAAACCCAAACCCAACCTAACCCTAACCCTAACCCTAACCGTAACCCTAACCCTAACCCTAACCGTAACCCTAACCGAAACCCAAACCCAACCTAACCCTAACACTAACCCTAACCCTAACCCTAAAAATAACCACAACCCAACCTAACCCTAACCCTAACCCTAACTGTAACCCTAACCGAAACCCAAACCCAACCTAACCCTAACCCTAACCCTAAGCCTAACCCTAACCCTAAAACTAATCATAACCCAACCTAACCCTAACCCTAACACTAACCCTAACCCTAACCCAAATCCTAACCCTAAAACTAACCCTAACCATAACCCTAACCCTAACCACAACCCTAACCCTAAAACTAACCATAACCCAACCTAACCCTAACACTAACCATAAACCAACCTAACCCTAACCCAAAGCCTAACCCTAACCTAACCCTAACCCTAACCCTAAACCTAACCGTAACCCTAAAACTAAACCTAACCCTAAGCTTAACCCGAACCCGAACCCTAAACCCTAACCTAACCCTAACCCTAAGCCTAACCCTAACCCTAAGCCTAACCCTAAACCTAAACCTTAACCCTAACCCTAACCCAACCTAACCCTATCCCTAACCCTAACCTAACCCTAACCCTAACCCTAACCCCTAACCCCTAACCCTAACCCGAGCCCTAACCCTAATCAAACCTAACCCTAACCCTAACCCTAACCTAACCCTAATCCTAACCCTAAACCTAACCCTAATCCTAACCCTAAACCTAACCCTAACCTAACCCTAACCTAACCCTAACCCTAACCCTAACACCAACCTAACCATAACCCTAACCTAACCCTAACCCTAACCTAACCCTAACCCTAATCTAACCCTAACCCTAACCTAACCCTAACCCTAACCCTAACCTAACCCTAACCAAAAACTTAACACTTTCGCCTAACCTGGAACACCTAACCTTAACAGCAAAACTGACCCTAACCTAACCCCAAACTTAACCCTAACCCTAACTCTAACCCTAACCAACTTCCAGTGAATGATGAACATGATTTTGTGATTCTTTTATTTTTTCTTATTTCCTCTTTGTATGTATTACATTTTACTTTTATGGCTTTTGAATCCAATAACAAAAGATTTAGGCCTGAGTTTTGTATGTCTTTGCTCTATTTCATTTTTCTAGAAATTTATTTATCTGTAAGCTTTGATTTGATCCCAATGTGAGCCACTAGGAGAGTGGCAACTCCGACTATGGTGCTTAGACGTGACCAGGATTAGAGAAGATCATCAGACTGGGGCATAACTGAGTACTGGAGGCTCTATAGAAAGAAAGAGGGAAACCTGGGGACACAAACCTGACTTGATAGACCTTAACATATATGACAGGAAGAATGAAATCTGATGGGGGCTATGGAGGATGCTGATAGGGGAAAGGGCCTAAATATGATTAAGATGTATGAAATGCATAAAAATTCAATTAAAGTACATATTATAAAAAAGAACACACAGACACAGCAGACCACACACACACACACACACACACACACACACACACACACTCCTCACATATAAATGTGTCTCTTATAATGTCATCTCAGGATTCTGCCAGCAAGAAGTAAATCATGAGATGAGGCTCCTCACCTGTGGATCAGAACTATGAGCCAAAATAAACCTCTTTTCTTCTGTTATATGTGTTATTAACAACAGAAAAATGGACTAAGACATTATATTTTACATGCATACAAAGAAATATATTTGTAAAAGATTAGAAAATGGAAACTCCTTCAACTATGGAGAGCTTACTCAGGTCTGTCCCTGACTGCTGTGCTGTCCTCTCCTGTGAGCAGTCCAGTGGGAGGCCAGAGGCTTGCACACAAAGGCACACCTCATACAATGATGTGCTGACCTTGACCTATGGTGAAAGGAAGCTCTCAAGCTAATTTCTCGCTAAGCTGCACTTTGAGCTTAGAGAGAAACCTGGCAGGTAGGGAAATGACAAAACATTCTGGTGGAAAGGTTTAGCATTGATATTTTAAGTTAGACATATTAATAGAGTAGTATAGGTATAATTTTCAATTGGGAAAAATAGCAAATATAGCTAATTTCCAAATTAAATAAAGAAAAAAATGTGACGAAGCCAGGAAAGTCATAAAAATATAAAAGAAGGAGTGAAGAAATGACAGTAAACAAAATTAGCAAGTTCGTTCTGCAGTTGGAATGTTTGATTTCCTCTAAAGTTTCCTTTTAGAATTTAACCCAAGGTGCAACACTGTTGAGAAGTGAAGCTTTGGGGAGATGTTCAGGCCATTAGGAATCTGCCCTCATGAGCAGGACCAGCCCTTTATAAAAGGCTGATAAGAGCTAGCTAGGCCCCTCTTGCCCTTCTGTCCTGCCCGCCATGGGAGAACACAGTGCTCAAGGTGCTGTTTTGGAAGCAGAAAGCCAGGCCCTCAGCAAACAATCAACCTGAAAGTACCTTTATCTTAGACATTCCAGGCTTCAGAACTCCGAGAAATGAATTTCTATTATTTATAAATTAAGCACTTTGTGGTAGTTTGTGATGACACTATAAACTGACAAAGACTGTGTATTCTTCCTTTTGTGTGATGTAAGTGGCTAGATTTATTAATGAAAGGATGGAAAACTTCAGTTTGAGTTAAAGAGATATCATATGCTGTTTACACGAAATTCACACACTGCAAGGTGGCCAGAAAATTTTGGAAAGTTCCTGTAGATGCCGATATCATGTAGAATGGACACCATGTTGCTGACATTGTCTAGTTTTATGAGGCAGGTTATCCAGTGATGAATTTAGATGACAAGGCACATTTTAAATGAGCAAAATGATTGGAAAGGGGTCTTCTGTGATTCTGCCTCAGAACATCACTCTTATTGAGTGGGGAGTAATAAGAGAGATGGGAGGAGAATCGGCTCCTTAGGCAGTGCCTTGCTGAGGAGGCAGCCTTCCAGCCAGTGGGAAGGAACCCTGGGGTGGGGTGGCCGGTGGGCAGATCCTGGGGCAGTTCTACAGCCTGCTGTTCTCTTTATGACCCATGAAGGAACCTGTCCCAGCAGGCCCATTTGCAGCAGAGCCTCTTGGGAAGCATCAGTACTTTCCATGCCCCTTAGTTCTATTCCTCTGGAGGGCAAGAAAGGCTCATGTACCCTGATTACACCACCTCCCAAGTCTCTTCAGATCCAACAGTGATTCAATTTGCATTGCCTGTCAACACTCAAGCCACAACTGTGGATGATCCATGAATACCCTCCTCTTCCTCGGATGATTCCTCCAACTCCTCTAAGTTCTCCGGATATTATAATAATAACAAAAATAGAAGCCAAAAAATTTGGCCACATCTTCTAGCCATTATATAATATGAATCTAGCATAAGCCAAGCTAAGGGATCTGACATGGAGGGCAGCATTTTCTTTGGATGCAAAAGAAAAGCACACAACTGATGTTAAAAACAACTCTGTTTTACATCTGTCTTTTCTTTGTATCTGGTTCTGTGATGGGTATATAATGGGTATTTAATCCATGGTATTAAGTTAATGTCATTTAGAAAAGAAAATTATATCCACAAACTTGATTCAGAGGAGAGATATAACTCAAAGTTGGGTTTTGGTCTGATCTATAAATAAAAACTAAAATTATTATATAAGGTTAGTAAAAACAGAAATCAAATGTGCCCAATTAGAGTCAGATAAACAGATAAGGCATTTTACTTTTCTTATTTTCATGGTGCTTGAAGACATTAGTAGGCGGTACTGTTGATGAACTTATAACCTAAAATGGCTTGTTCTGCATTTATTTTTACCTTTTTTCTCTTGCCTCTGTAATCCCAGTCAGTTACAGTGATGGTAGGTCTTAATGCTCACACAGACAGAGTGGGGTCTGTAAAATGTTCATTGAAACACCTGAGCATTTTCATTCTGAATTTTCTGATATTAGATGTGTATTTTGAATGTAATGTAGATATTCGTTGAGTGTGAAAAATGCTCTTCCTTTTTAATAGGATGGGTTTGTCCTCGCCCTGATCACCGCCCACTCTATCCTTGGGGTGCATGTGCAATGGATAAATTTCCAAACACAAAGCCACAGCTATCCATGGCATATGTCACAGTGGCCTCTGAACTGGAGATGGTAGAGCAGTAACATCAGCAGACTGAAGGCATCTTGTGACATTGCCATATTGTCTTTTTTATAGAAAGTTACCAAGAACAGACTGTATTAGACAGGCATTAGACCCAGGGACCTGGAAGAACCAAATGTTAGAGGAGAATTTTCACTATAACAAAGGAAATGCTTGAGGCTTGTCATCTGGCAGGTAACAGGGGTGTGGAGAGTCCCCAAATGGCAGCCCTTGTTAGAACCCAGCGGTTCTCTCAGGATATTGTGGGCAAGTCCCAATATCCCACCTTTTCTTTTCTGTACCTTTAGGTGAGTCTGTACTGTAATCTCAGCAGTGTTCCTGCCGGAAAGAGTCTTCACATGTTTTATTATGTTTTTGTCTACCTAGTTCCCAAGTCACAATAACAAGGCTGCAAAATAACATATTGCCATTAGGTGTCACTGTCGGACATAAAATGTACTCAATGAAATTGAAGCACTTAATAGTGTTTTAGAAACCACCCATTTGGTAGTATAAGACATTAAGTCTGTAGATTTTGAAAGCCTCCCCCGATAGATAAGGGAAATAGTCACTGAAGAATAATTGGGGAAATAGTCAGTCATTTTTAAGTAAATGAAATTTCTAAATTTATCTGCTGAAGAGATTGCAAAAGAAAATCCCAAGCCCTTTAGACTGACATTCACAGTTTTTTCCTTTTCAAACTTAAATTTTCAAAACTGCATCTGCTGCACGTCTTTTTCTACTCCACGCTTCAGTCAAGTGGTGCTATCTGTCATTTATTGGATGTTATTTCATTTATTAGAAATGTCCTTCCTTCACCCCCAGCTTCATCAGTTCTAAATATCCTTGCTGCTACAGACAAGCTCAAGCACTGAGCCCTCTGTGAAAGTACCCTCGGTCTTCCCAGAGTGGTCTTACTCCTATCTCTCTGCTGTTACAGTGCTCTTCTACCACAGTCTTTCATAAACCTTAGCTTAAGTATTTATTCCTGATTCGTCATGAAAGTAAGAACTGTGATAGAGTAGCTGAAAGTTTACATGTGAGTACAAAGAATGAATTAATCATACAAAATAGATAAAGGAAAATTGCACTCTTGTTGACTTTTGAAGAATTGCTAGTTTACTAGGTACTGGAAATTGGCCACACAATGATAATTAAAGAGTAATGATAAATGGCAGCACATCAGTGTGCGATGAAATGTATCGCACTCTGATGTGGGGAGCCAATCAGTATGATTGATTTTCTAACCATGATAATTGATGACATGAGAAAGTAAACAGCTTGTCAATGCCTTGGCAGATCTATTTAGAGCATCTTGCTTTTTATCTACACTGTTGTGTGTAGTAAGAATATAGTTAAAATTCAATATACTTTGTATTCCATTTAGTGTTTTTATCATATTGATGTTGAAAATGCTTAGGGGGTCTCTTCATTTCATTTCCTGTCATGATAAATACTCTGACAGAAGCACCTTAGGGAGAAAGGGTTTATCTTAGCACATAATCCCAGGGTACAGTTCAACCGTAAGCCTGGCACCTTTTAACATCAGGTTTTGACTGAGCACCAACATGATGCTAGACAGTCACAGAGACACAGACCTAAGAAGGTGCTTCATACCTTTGGGACTCCTGAGAAAGGGTTTTTCAAGATTAGTGAGGAAATGTTTTGTGAGCAGACCATGAAGATGGAGCTGTGTGTGTGTGTGTGTGTGTGTGTGTGTGTGTGTGTGTGCACATGTATAGAAGGAGATCGCTACTTCTGACACCATGCCTGGAGTTTGAAGTAACTTCTTTGTTTTCCAAAGACAGACAAGAGACTATCACATGTCTATCTTCAACAACTAAAGCAACTGTGTATTAAGATAGTAGAAGTAGACTATAAATGTATGAATTGAAAAACATGTGTGCACACATAGTAGGACATATGGGGTATGGAGTATAGGAGAATAAATACGGATATAAATATACACATGCACACACACAGATATGTACTCTTCAGTCTCCTTTGTCTTCAGAGATGATATAGAGCCAACGGCTGTTCAGCAGTCGTGAGCATAGCCAAGACTCAGATCTGAATTTCTAAATATTATTATCTAATGAAAAGGGAATATAGCCTTTTGTTAAAGGAATAAAGAATTTTTGGATCCCAATTCCAGGTTACAGCCCACCACTGGAGAGACATCGAGGTGGAAGGGACTGCCACATCCAGATCAAGAGCAGAGAACAATGAATGAATGCACACAAGCTAGTACTCAGTTCATTTCCTCCATTCTTTTTCTTTATTGACTTTTTAAAATTGAGCTTTTAAAATTTCATACATTTCCCATTCACACCCAGACCCCCTCCCCCAACCATGTCCCCACCCCCCACCCACCGAACCCTATCCACTCTGCCACCCATGCTGAGTCCTATTCATTCAGGTGTTTGTACCCAAATGTCCTTCAGTGTAAATGCGTCCACTGGAGTCTAGTCAGCCCATCCACTCATGGTATGTAAGTCATACTCTCCTTCAGCCAGCAGCAACCAGTCTCAAATGGTTCTCCATCTAGTGCTGACCGCCACCTATTTCTCACCTCCCCTTTGGGCCCTTGTTTAATTGAGCTGACATGGGTCCTACATTTGGTGTCACAGCTGCCTCAGGCGCACATGAGCAAGCCTCCATTGGCCTGGAAGCCTCCACCTCATACGTTCATGAACCAGCCCTGGTTCTTACAATATTTATTTCTGCCTCCTCTTCTGCAATGGTCCCTGAGCTGTGGGTGGGTTGAGGTTCCACAGAGGAGTCCTGTCCTACACTCTACAGTCTCTTATTCTCCAAAACTTTGCCAGTTGTGGCCTTCTGTGTGTATAGCACTCGGATGTACATGGAAGCCTGACTTCTGAGAGTTAAGTGGTGCATTAGTTCTCTCTCTACACTTTATTCCACTGTGTTCCATGAGCCTTAGTTGTAGATATTTGACTGCAGATGTGTCACCCACTACCAGGCATCTCCCAGGTGTATGTTCTCTGTGCCTGGCCAGATGTGCAACTCCGCAGTGGCCTCCATCTGTTGCAAAAAGAAGCTTCTTTGATGAGTGCTGTTCAGCATGTTTGTCACTTTAAGGGAGGTCTCTTCTACCTGGCACCGAGTTCCCTTCCAAGCAGCTCCCAGGTATACATCTGCATTAATGCTCAGACACTCTATGTGCATTTCTCATAGGGTTTCTAGGGCATCACGTTTCCCTCTAGTTTCCTAGACCCTTCCCCCGAGACTCACTCAGCTCCACTCTTTCTTCTCCCATCCGACTTCCCTCCTCCTTCTGTCCCTAGTCACAGTGCCCCCATTATCCCCACCCCCAATACCTCCTGACTCCCGCCATCTTTCTTCTCCTGACTTCTCTCCCTCCCCCAGATCATGGTCCCTTGCACGTCCCTCCCTCCTCTCCTCCCTGCCGATTACTCCCACTCTTTCCACCTCCCTCAGGTACCATCTGTTCCCCACTGTCCCCCTTTCAGGTTGTTTCTTTTCCTTTACCTCCATGTATCCTTTCCCTTTACCTGGCTCCTGGTGTTACATCAGAATTTATATACTCACATATAAGGGACTGTTGCTGCAATCCACAAATGAGGGAGCACGTGCCTGCTCGCTTGTCTGCTTTTGTGTTACTTCAGTTAGTGTAACAGTCTCTAACTCCATCCATTTATGAAAATTTCATAGTTTCATCTTTTCTTACTGCTGAGTAGAACTCCACTGAGTAGGTGTACCACACTTTCATTAACCATTCATCAGTTGAGGGACATTTAGGTTGTTTCCATTTCTTAGCTATTGTGAAGAGACCAGCAATAAACATGGATGTACAGGTATCTCTACAATAGAAGTGAGGCTTTTGGGTATATGCTAAGGAATGGTATCAATGGATCATATGGTAGGTTTTTTTTAGTGTGTTGAGGGTTTTCCACACTGCTTTCCATAATGGTAGCACAAGTTTGCATTCCTACCAGCAGTGAATGAGGGTTCCTGTTCCTCTTTCTCCACATTCTCTCCAGCATTTGAGCTCTTTCATCTTTATTGAATCTTTTAGTCTGTGTTCATTTCCATTTGGGTTTTCTTCACTATTTCTATCTCTTTAGTGAATGTGCTTTTCAAATTATGAATTGTTTCTGATACTTCATTAAGCCACACATTTGAATATTCTTGGGCTTCCATCAAAAGTTTATGCCTTTCCTCTTTGAGTTCTTTGAGTTATCTGTGTTTTCTTGAAGTTCTTTGATCATGTTTATGATTGTTCTTTTAACTTCTGTGTCCTGGGGTTCTATAGGGTGGTTCTTAATGTTGTGTGCTTCCGCAGGGCTCTTGGGTTTTCTTGGGGACACATTTTCCTGTTTTTTCATATTGTTTGTGTCATTGCACTGCTGTCTGGGCACATGGATGTCCTTTGTCAGTTACGTGTTCAACAGGAGCCTCTACTCTGCTTTTGTGTAATTTCATTTTGGTTCTGTTAATGTTGTTTATGTAGCTTAGCTACGTTTTGTTTGGGTATGGAAGACTAATTGGTGGGTATTTCGGGTTCTTGCTGTGCAGAAGACTGGTCAGGGTCCTGGCTAAGCATGTCTGTCTGTCTGATTCCGAGGCTGGGAATTTGGTGGGGAGGGGACTGCCTCAGTGAGGACTTAGGGATCTATGGTAGGGTGACAGATTAATCTGGTTTGGGAAGCTAGTCTTGGGATCTGAGGTAAAGGAATTGGAGTCTGCCTGAGAGGCCAGCAGGGACAGGGATGCGAGAAATGGGGTAGCTAGTCCTCCTCTGGTGAATGAATTGGAGCTCGTCTGTGAGAGAGGCCAGCAGGGGAAAAATATGGAATGCTTCTTGAATTTGCTTGTCATCCTTATGCAGGGGCCATGCTAATCTCCTCTGTATAGTTCCAATTTTAGTATATGTGCTGCTGAAGAAAGCACGGAATATAGCCTTTTAAATAAATACTTTAAGTCCAGGTCTAGGGTAGGAACAATACAAAAAGATCATGTAACAACTTGTGGTATTAAAAAATGAAAATTAAAAGATATTAAAAGAGAAAAAAAACAGCATACTCTCCCAATGGAGAAATTTGTGACATTTTGAACAATAAAATATATGATACTAACAAATTATAACAGATAAATAAATATGATGACCCATATTTATATAAAATAAATAAATTAAGAAGACATAGCTCATTACTATAGAAATTTAGAAGCAATGATGTAAAAGCAAATAATGGTAACAAATCACCCTTAAACACACACCAAACTAATAATTGTTGCAACAGGAATCATTCATGAGTGCTAGAATTTTTGAGTATAATGAAAAGAAGAAAAAAAAAGAGGCAAAGAAAAGGAAAAAATATGATGAAAACCAGGATTTTTGCATTATTCTTAAGTATCTTCTAGAAGGTACTAATTAGTTAGTTACAATTTAGAAAATGCTGAATTTACAGAAGGATGTCCTAGCAGGCATCTGCATAGCAAAGTGGCCCAAGTTATCATCTGTGATGTCAACATTATGTACTTAAGCTTGCAGCCTAATTTCTGTGGCATTTAAAAAGTGCACATTCTCAATCACTAGAAAAGAACACAAACCTCAACTAGAAAGTACCACAGAATAGCTTGCAGTACTGTCAAAGCTTCAGAGTTGCACAAGACTGAGGGACTTTGACAGATTGCAGAAGATGTGACCATTTAATGCAATCTCGGTTTCTGTGATGGTTCCTAAAGCAGAAAAGATTATCAGTGTCACCACTGGTAAACTTAATCATCCTGTATCAATGTTAATGTCATGATTTCAACAATTAAACTATTTAAGTGTAAATTTCAACATTAACAGATTCTAAGTAAAGTACATAGAAACTATCACATTCACTTTAGCATGTTTGCTGAAAAGTGAAATTATTTCAATATACAAGTTATTTTTTTGACAGGGTCTCCCTAGTCCCAGCCCACTGGAAGTCACTATGTGGACCAGGCTGGCCTTGATCTCACAGAGATTTGCTTGCCTTTGCCTCCCTAGGGCTGGGATTAAAGGTGTGCGCCACCACGCCTGGCATTATATATTTTTTTGTATGCTTTTTATTGAGTTTTTGTGTATTTCATACACAACATCCTAATCATCTTTATACTTTTTACCCATCTGCACTCACCAGATTTCATGCATCCTGTCCTTTATGTTAAGACCTATGGGTTAAGTTTGTGTCCACAGACATCACTCAGTGCAAGCTTATCTACTGGGGTCTAGTTAGCCTATCTAGAGTCACTC
Organism: Nannospalax galili; assembly: GCF_000622305.1. Taxonomy (NCBI): domain Eukaryota; kingdom Metazoa; phylum Chordata; class Mammalia; order Rodentia; family Spalacidae; genus Nannospalax; species Nannospalax galili. Next base: position 1,097,978 of record NW_008338112.1, read on the forward strand.
CCTTAAAGAAGATCAGCTCTCTGTCAGGTCTCCTTCACCCAGAACAAGTTAAGGTTTTATAGTAGAAGAGTAGAAATCTTTGCCACAGAGTTTGTGAAGATATGTTGTCATACATATGTCTGATGAGGCTTGTATCCATAATATGTAAAGAGCTTTTATAAATTTATGAGGAAAGAGGTAGAAAATTCAGATAAAAATGGAAAAGCCATTGAACACATATTTAACAGAAGATCTTCAAACACTCCCCCAAAGCATATGAAGTAGTAAAACACATATAACTACATGAATGGGTTGACTAATAGTAACACAATAAGACTAAAACCCATGGAAGATTTTGTACAAGAATTCTCATGCACTGCCTAGAAAACTGCTGGGTGGAAGCTGTTAAAGCCATACATACACATAAATTAGGATTCAGCATGGTGCACCAAAACACCTGATTAAAGCTCCAAAGTGTAAACAGTCCAGATGTTTCTCCAACGAAGGAAGGGGTAAGTAGTTGGGACATTCGTATAATGGAATCTCATAGAGAAATGAGAATCAATATTCTCTGATTACTTAACAACACAGATGGATGGGTCCCATAAACTCAAGCCAGCCAAAATTCTGGCATAGACAGGAAACGTCCTTATCAGGCCTTAATGAAGAGCTACTGGCAGTTGATAGCTGCTGGGGGAGGGAGAATCATTTCTTTTGAGGGTGTTCTCATGGGTAGGTTTCCTGGGTTCCAGTGCATGCCTCACACCCACAGATACATGGGCAGCATTAATTGGACAAAGGATTATTTTTTAAAAAAGACATAATATTGGGAGGGGACAAGTTGGGTAGATATGGGAGGAGTTGGAGGAGGGAAATTGGGGTGAATATATTATATTTAATTGAATATATGTATCAAATTCTCAATAATAAAGAAAAATTATAATTAAAAGGAATAAAGTATATTGACATATATATATATATATAATGTTGAACAAAGAAAACTAGATACTAGATACAAAAGATTTCTCATAGTAAAATCTTTTATATAAAGTCCTCGAAAGAATGAAGCCAATCTGTGATGATCCAAATCAGAGTAGTAATCTCCTTCAGGAAAGATTAATGATTACAAAGGGGTGTGAGGGCAGTATCTGGGGTGTGGGTAATGCTTTAATTATTGCTGATGGGAACACGGGTATATACACTAGGTAAAATACATCATGCTTCACATTTAAGATTTGTAAAAAATTCTCTAGTTATATTTCAATGCAGAAGTTGATATTAAGCAAGAAAAAGTAAATGAGGGCTAATGTGAGATTTGTATCTTCTTAGCACATTAAAAGTATGCATGCTTGTTCAATATACAGGGGAGACAGAGGTGCTCATAAAAAGGCCTATATAGAGGCAGAGCCAGACGTAGTGGGTACTACAGACATTGAGGCAGGAGGATCATGAGTTTTGAAGCTAGCGTGGGCTGTGTAGTAAGAACCCCAAGAAAGAAAGAAAGAAAGAAAGAAAGAAAGAAAGAAAGAAAAGAAAGAGACACAGAGAGACAGAGAGAGAGAGAAAGGAAGGAAGGAAGGAAGGAAGGAAGGAAGGAACACAAGGATGTATGGATGGAAGGAAGAAAGAAGCTTATATAGGATCAGGCTACCCAACATTTATGCTTACTATAGATCTGACATTAGGACTAGGTCCATAGACTCCCCCAGATGTGCACCTAGAGAGTTTGAACTCGACCATATTCAGCCAAACGCCCAAGAGGAGACTGCTGCAAGAGCTGGACAACACTGAATATGAACAAAGAAATGACTGTCTCTGCTGTTTGTCTGTCACCAAACCTGGTTAACATTTCTTCCTGTTTAAACATGTGCAAACAAGGAGAAAAAAAAAAAACACCAATCAGAGCCTTTTAAAGAATGCCGCACTAACATGAAAGGTAGGACCAATTGCTACAAAGTACTGTTCAATATGCATTGAACACCATAGTGAAAGAACATTTAGAATGCACCTGCTTTGATATTTTTAAGGGTATCTATGAAGGAGTATTTACAAGGGGAGCTACCAATGTTGAGAAAAGAAACCCTAGGAATTAGAACTCCAATTCAGAATTAAAGTTCATATATAGAATAGTTAGTGCACAATATTCTGTATGAGGAAACAAAAGAAAAATTGCAAGAAAGATGTTAGAGTGAGGGCTAAAATATGAAACTGTGAATAATTGGCACTCTGGAGAATGAGCCTAAATGGAGACTAGAAACCGTAATTAAGTGTACAGTCAAAGATATAAAGAAGAATTCCTAGATCTGAAAAAAAAAATACCTGGGACTATGGACTGAGGAAAATGTTCCTCACAAAATGAATAAAATGAGGAGCCCTAGGTATTTGGTAGTGAAAACTAGAATTAAACACTATTAAAACACTTTATTAAAACATTTTAAAGTTTTCAAGTTTATTTGTATGAACACAAAAAATAGGTAGGTCCTAAACCACCCTAGAGAGAACGCAGCTGCAGAGGAGTCCAAGCGGGTGCTGCTCATGAAAACAGAGAAGCTGAGTGGGTGCTAAGGGTGGAAATAGAGAATGCTTTTTTATGTCGGTAATGTTTTAGGTTGTGCTGGTAAAGGTTGAGAAAGAAGATGATAGTCAATGTACATTTATCATTGGAAAAAAACAAGTTCAAATATAATTTTGGGAAGGTTTATGATGGTCATTAAAAACTAGCTGTACATTTTCTGACTCAATAACGTGAATAGATACAGAGATCTCATTAGAAACATGTATATGAGAGGTTTCCTCTAGTCATCCAAAATGAGAGTGGATTATGACATTCTTCCTTATGATGTTATGTTTTATAAACAGGAAAGGGACATTGAAATCCATATCAGTCAAAGTAATGCTATTTGTCCATTGCGGGGGGGAAACAGATCAGGTCACTGCTGAAATAGTCAGCAAGGTTTGTTTTCTTACTGAGTCTGTGGATAATTATGGACATCAAATAGGAATCAAGCAGAAAAATCTCTGAATCTGTTTCAAGGTTCTAAAGATATTGACAATACTCCAAGTTTGTGTCTTGTAGAGCCTTTAGGGTTGTCTTATGTAATGCTGGTGGATGTGTCTGTTTCTACTTTCTTTAAGGCTAGGCTGGTTATCTGTAGTGATCAGTCTCTTAACTGCATTGGATTGTGAGGGCGATATGTAAGAGATTCAGGCAAAGATACACTGTAATAGCCAGAGGTTCAATTCCAAATTTAAATTTAATCCTCCTGTGAACTGAGCCATACCACGATGTATTCCGAAATGATTTTAATCTAGAGCACTTAGACACAAATGGTTGAGAAAAGCAATAACCATACCAGCCATCCAACTGCAACCACACAGGTAAGCAGCACTTTTGGTGTCCGATCCTGGAGCTCACAGTGCTAGCTGTCTGAGTTTTGCCACACAGTGGGTAAGAGAAAAACAGAAAGTCTACCCAATAAGTCTATGAAAGCCAGATAGGAGTAGAATTCACTGCAGGGCCCCTAGAAGGGGCTTTTCCTTACAGGTCTAGACTCGGGTTTCTACTGGCTAAGTTGTTTACAAGTTTGTAGTTGGAAAGATTAACCTGTAGGTTTCTGTCTGATAAAGATGAAAATATTTGTCTGGAGGAACAGGTAACTTCCAATGATACAGTTCACAGCCTCTAAGGCATTAAATAATTTTGTGTATGACTCAGCAGTTTTGTCTTAATAGCCCAATTATTTGCTGTTATTTTGTGGGTATGAGTATTTTGCATGAATGTATGTCATGGAGCCCAAGGAGCTCAGAAGAGGGTGTTGGATTCCCTGGAACTGGAATTATGGATGGTTGTTAGCTGTTGTGTGTTTGCTGGGAACCAAATCTGGGTCCTCTGCAAGAGCTGCCAGTGCTCTTAAGGCTGAGCCATCTCTCCAGCCCCTATACTTACTTTCTTGAATCTTTAAAAAAAATTACTAGTTTTCTCATTATTTAGTGAGGCACTGAGAAACACTGATAAGCATCCATTTTGTATCACACGAGAATCATAGCTTTACCTTTTGAAAATGATTCCACCAAGCTTTCTGAGAAAAATCCATTAGATGCCCAGATGGCACCTGAAAGATTCATCTTGCTAGAGAGGTGGACCTTGGTGAACTTTCACAAGTTCAGGCTGTCTCTTTTTCTGCCTCCTGGAGTGAGTCCAATCCCAGATAGTAACAGGAATGTAACTGCTGATGCTCTGCTTCCCTTTTCCCTTCTCTATTGATTTTTGTTGTGCTGTTGCTGTTTCCTGAACGGTCAATAAAGATATTCCCACTGGTCAGAGCAGTGGTTGGGATTTTGGTTTTATAGTCTGACTGTTGGGGATCTGAGTCAGTAGATGATTGAAATTTAGTCTCTGACTACTTAGAGCTGACAGCATTTGATTTGTTAATCTTTTTGGTGTTCGCCTACTTCTGAACTCAAATCAATTGAAAAATATTTTCTGACCACTGGGAAGGCAACTGCGCTTAAGATTTAGACTAGTGAGTTTTCATGTCCCTGGGTTTACATTTGACCTACTGTTGAAGTTGTATAGTTGAGCTGAAAACTCTACATGAAAGTTGGAAGTATTTCTTTGTTATGTGTGAAAGTAAAATACTTTTTTATCTCTGGAAGGTATTAATAATTATTATATTGGATATCTATTCTAATTGGGCTTTAGAGATAAGAAAATGCATTTATAAAACAATTATTCCCCAAACTTATAAGAAATAAAGCTTCTAATCTTTTAACACTTTAAATGCTCCAGAGTTTTGAGAAAAAATCCTTCTTACAAAAATTTTTTTCTGAGAAACATTTTAGGAATCTAAATTCACAAGTGAGCCTTTGGACAGTTTAGATTCTATTATTAATTTTCTTTGATTTATTAGTAATTAATATGGTCTAAAATATTTTTATTTGTTTTTAAAACATGATCTAGTATATTTTCTCATATGATTGGTTATACATGAATGTCTTAAGCTTTTTAAATTGAAAAATGACCAAATAAACTAATCTTTTTTTAAAATAAAATTTTTATTTAATTTTTGTGTATTTTATAAGAACATGTCAATCAGTCTTAATTCCCCCTCCCCCACTGGCCCCTCCCATAGCACCTCCCACTGGAACTCATACATTCTGTCATTTGTGTTAAGGCCTACTGTGTCGCGTTAGTGTCCCTAGACGTTCCTCAGTGCAAGTTCATCCACTGAGGTCTAGTCAGCCTATCTAGAGTCTCTCACTTTAGAAAGATCAGCTTTTCCTCACTCAGCAGTAATCAGTTACCAATATTTCTTCAACTAAGGTTGGAGTCTGCAGTCCATTTCCCCAGTTCTATGCTGGGATTTTGTCTGCTTCTGTTTGCATGCGTGGTCTTGTGTATACTGACATCATTGCTGTAGGTTCATATGAGCAGGGTCCAAGGAGACTGTAGGACTCTATTTCCATACGGTCACGCACCTCCTCCCTGGCTCTTACAATCTTTCTATACCCTCTTCTGCAATGGTCCCTGAGCTCTGGGTGGGTGAAATTTAATATAGGAGTCCTGTCCAAGGATCAGCATTCTGCAAACTCTTAATCTCTATGCTTTGGCCACTTGGGACCTTTTGTGTTCCTGACCCTCTGTTGCATGAGGAAGCTTCAATAATGAGAACTGAGGTATTTATAAGCATCCTCTTTACCCCTTGTTCTATGTTCTGTGAGCCTTAGGTATAGAGGCTGCATTGTAGATATACCATGTAGGCTTGGGCAATTTATAGACAATGTCTGTGTGTGACCAGTTTTGGTATTCTGTAACAGTGTCTGGTGCAAAAGAAGCTTCTTTGACGAGTGGTGACTGGGATGTTTGTGTGTAAATATAAGGATATATAGTAAGAAATTGTATTATTCTAGGAATGTGACAGTCTTGGGGTTACCTCTAAGATCTATGACCTCTCCAGCCATGTGTATTTGGCTATGCTTACAGCACCACACATGAGTTTCCTCTCATTGAGTGGGCTTTTAGTCCAATTAGGTAGCTGTTGATTACCCCCAAGATAAAAGAGCCACTACTGTACCAATGTTGTATGCTGTGCTGGTCACTGATGTGGTTGTTTGGTTTTGAATCTGGTGTTGGACCATGGATTAATGTTCTCCCTTAGCACCTTGCATAGTACTCTCCAAAGATACAACAGCTAACCTTCAAGAGAAGTGGCTTCCAGGTCATTTCCAGCTCCATTGCCTCAAATCCTGTGTCTGAAGTATGTATTTGTCAGTAGGGCCTTACATTCAAGTTCTGGGAGGCAATCGAGGGCTATGGTAATAGTCTGTGTAAGTCTGAGAGTCTCTTGGATTACCCTGGCCAACAATTCAAAGGAAGCTTTCTCTGTCTGGCACTGTTTCTTCTTATGTAGCATTTAGTTATATACATGGATGGACTCATATAGAGACACTGTATGCATAATTTGTCATTAGGCTGTTGGACTGATATGATTCCCTGGGTTTTTTTTTTAAACACTAGGTAGGCATTATTTATCTCTCCCCTCTCTCTCTCTGTCCAACCCTTCCACCATGGCTTCCCCATTTAAAGTGTCCCTATTTTCCTCATTTCTCCCTTGATAATACAAGTCTTCTATGGTCCCACCTCTCTTGAGCTCCTTCTTTCCCTTTATCCCCAAAGTTCCTTGTATAACCCTTCTTCCCCCTCCCATTTAAATACCCCATTTTATCCTACTGTTCTCTCTCAGGATCCTTCTTTCCCTTTAGCTCCCCAGTTCCTTTTCATTATCCTGGTTTCTGCAGTTATATAAGGATACATGCTCACGTATAAGGATTTGGTACTAGGATCCACATCTGAGGGAGAACATGTGTCATTTGTTTTTCTGAGTCTGTATTACTTCATGGTATAACAGTTTCTAGTTCCATCCATTTACCTGCAAATTTCATGATTTCATCTTTCTTTACTGATGAATAGAACTGAATTCCATTGTGTAAATGTACCACATTTTCATTATCCACTCATCAGCTGAGAGACACTTTGTTTGCTTCCATTTTTAGCAATTCTGGAGAGAGAAGCAATAAACATGGATGTAAAACTATCTCTGCAATAGGATGAGTTCTTTGGGTATATGCCAAGGAGTGGTATAACCAGGTCAAATGGTAAGCTCCTTTAAGTTTTTTAAAGAGCTTGCCACTCTGCTTTCATAGGGGTTGCACGAGTTAGCAATCCCACTAGCAGTGGATGAGTGTTCCCCTTCCCCCACATCCTCTCCAGAATTTAGTATAATTTTTTCTCTTGATCTTAGCTAGTCTGACTGGGGTAAGATGAAATCTTAATGTGGTTTTAATTCGCATTTTCCTAATTACTAATGACGTTGAACACTTTTTTGGGAGTTCATTTTTTATTGAGCTTTTGCAACTTCATATGACAGCTTTTAATCAAATTCAGGCCCCCTCCTCATTCATGCCTCCCCCATACCCCCCCACTGAACTTCATGTGTTCTACCGTACATGCTAAGTCCTATTCATTCAGGCATTTGTACCCAAGTGTCCTTGGGTGTAAATGGTCCACTGGAGTCTAGTCAGCCCATCCAGTGGTCATATGTAAGGCATATTCAACCTCATCCAGCAGCAATCAGTCTCAAATAGTTCTTAGTCTAGTGTTGGCCTATCACCCGCTGCTCTCCTCCCCTCTGGGCCCACTCAACTGAGTTGACATGGGTCACATAAACACTTTTTAAGATGTTTCTTAGCCATCTTTATTTCTTCTTTTGAGAACTCTCTGTTCAGATCCTTAGCCCATCTCTTAATTGGGTCACTTGCTTTCTTGATTCTTTGTTGAGTTCTTTATATACTTTGGATGTTAAATGTCTGTCAGATGTGTCACTGGTGAAGATTATCTCTCATTCTGTGGGTTTTTTCTTCACTGTCTTGGTTGTTTCTTTTGCTGTACAGAAGCTTTTTAGTTTAATAAGGTCCCACGTATAGATTCTTGACCTTAATTACTGAGCAACTGATGTCCGATCTAGAAAGTCCTTTCCTACACCTATATCTCATAGGTTACTGCCAGTGTTTTCTTCTAACAGTTTCAGGGTTTCAGGTTTCACATTGAGGTCTTTGATTCATTCGGAGTTGACATTTGTGCAAAGCGAAAGATAAGGATCTAGTTTCATTCTTCTGCAAGTGGAGATCCAGTTTTGCCAGCACCATTTTCTAAACACACTGTCTTTCCTTCAGTGAGTGCTCTTGTCCCCTTTGTCAAATATCAGGTGGCTGAAATTGCATGTACTCATGCTTGAGTGTTCAATGACATTTCATTGAACTACAGATCTATTTTTGTGCCAGTACCATGCTGTTTTTATTAATTTTACTCTAATATAGTTTGAAATCTGGTATAGCATTGCTCTTTGCGTTTAGAGTTGATTTGACTATCTGGGGTCTTTTGTGCTTCCATATGAATTTTACGATTTTTTTTTTTTTTTGGTCTTTTTGAGACAGGGTCTCCCTGTAGCCCCAGCTGTCCTGGAACTCACTATGTAGATCAGGCTGGCCTTGAACTCAGAGATCCTCCTGCCTCTGCCTCCCAAGTGCTGGGATTATTCTGTGAAGAATGTCATGGGGTTTTTGATTAGCATTTTATTGAATCTATAAATGGCTTTTGGTAGGATGGTCATTTTCACAATATTAACTCTTCCAAACCATGGGCATGGGAGGTTCTTCCATCTTCTGGTCTCTTCCTTAATCTCTTTCTGTAAAGATTTTAAAATTTTCATTGTGGAGATCTTTAATGTCTTTGATTAGGTTTATTCAGAGTAATTTTATCTTTTTATTTTGAGGCTATTGTGAATGGGAGGATTTCCATTTACTATTTCTACAATTGATTATTATTGGTATATAGAAAGGCTAATGCTTTTTGTAGATTAATTTTATAGCCTACCACTTTACTGAAATTCTGAATCATTTCTAGGAATTTTCTGGTGGAATTTTTGGGATCTCTTTGGTATAATATCACATAATCTACAAAAGAGCTAATTTGACCTCTTCTTTTCCAATTAGTACTCCTTTAATTTCCTTCTCTTGTTTTATTGCTCCAGCAAGATTTTCAAGCAATATGTTAAAAAGGAGTGGAGATAGTGGACAGCCTTGTCTGGTTCCTTATTTTAATGGAAATATTTCTAGTTTTTCTCCATTTAGAATGATGTTGGCTGTGGATTTATTGTCTGTAGCTTTAATTATGTTGAGGTATGTTCCCCCCAGTTCGATTCCCTCTAGGACTTTGAACATAAATGCATGTTGAATTTTTTCAAAGGTCTTCTTTGCATCTATTGAGATGACCATGTGATTTTTGTCTTTGAGTCCATTTGTGTGATTTATGACATTTATTGACTTATGTACATTTCTGGAATAAGGGCAACTTGATCATGGTGAATGATCTTTTTGATGTGCATCTATATGCAGTTTGTAAGTATTTTGTTGAGAACTTTTGTATCTATGTTCATTAAGGATATAGGTCTTTAGTTTTCTTTTTTATTGTATCTTTACTTGGTTTGGATATTAAAGTAGCTCTAACTTCACGAAGGAATTTGGGAGTTCTCCCTTTATTTCTATCTTTTTGAATAATTTAAGTATTATTGGACATAGATCTTCTTTAAATGCCCAGTAGAATTGTGCTGTGAATCTGTCTGGGCCTTGGCTTTTTTTGTCAGGAGGGTTTGTATTACTGTTTCAATTTCCTTATGTGTTATGGGTTTGTTTAAGCTGTTGATCTCTTTTTAGTTTAGCTTTGTTGATTCCCGTGATTTTAGATATGCAGCCATTTCTTTTAAGGCAGAAAGAGCACATGTAAATGGTTTTCAAATTTCATAGCATATAGGTTTTTAAAGTAATCCCTTATAATGTTCTGGATCTTTGTGTTGTCTGTAGTGATATTTTCCCTTTCATCTTGGATTTTGTTGATTTTGAGTTGCTCTTTCTTTCTTTTGAATAACTGGAATGAGGGTCTGTCTATTTTGTTTATCTTTTCAAAGAACCAGATCTTGGATTCATTGATTCTTTCTATTGTTTTCTTTGTTTCTATTTCATTACTTTCTGGTCTGATTTCTGTAATTTTTCTCCTCTGCTGGGTTAGGGTTTCAATTGTTGTGTTTCTATAGTCTTGAGTTGCAATACTAAGCATTTATTTGTGCTCTGAATTTTTTAATGTAGGCACTTAGGGCTATAAATATCCCTCTTAAGGACTATTTTAAATATGTCCCAGAGGTTCTGTTTTGTTGTATTGTCCTTTTTCTTTAATTCCAGGAATGCTTTTATTTCTTTCTGAATTTCTCCTTGACCCACTCATCATTCAGGGGTGTATTATTTAATCTCCATAAATTCATGTAGTTATTAGGGCTTCTTCCGGTGTTGATTTTAAGCTTTATTGAATTGTGGTTTGATAGAATGCATGGAATTACTTCAATTTTTGTAATTGTTGAGGTTTGTTTTATGCCCCAGTATATGGTCAATTTTTGAGAAAGTCCCATGGGGCGCTGAATAGAAAGAGTATTCTTTGGTGCTTGGGTGGGATATTTGGTAGATGTCTGTTAGGTCTATTTGATGTGTGGTATCATTTAATTCAGACATCTCTTTGTTTATTCTTTGTCTAGTTACCTGTCTAATGGAGAGAGTGGGGTACTGAAGCCCCTACTATTACTGAGTTGGGGTTAATCTGTATTTTAAAGTCCTGTAGTGTTGTTTTTATGAATTCGAGTGCACCAGAGTTTGGTACATATATATTCATGATAATATCATCTTGGTTAATTTCCTTTGATCAAAATGAAATGACATTCTTTATCTTTTCTGATTAGAATTGGTTTGAAGTGTATTTTGCCAGATATTAGAATTCAAACTCCTACTTGTTTCTTAGTGCCATTTGCTTGAAATATTGTTTTTCCATCTTTTCACCTTAAGGTATTGGCTGTCCTTGAAGGTAAGATGGGCTTCTTGCAGACAACAAAAAGATGAATTTTGTGTCTTAATCCATTCAACTAGCCTGCGTCTTTTGACTGGGGAGTTCAGTCCATTGATATTTAAAGTTATTATTGAAAGATGTGTATTGGTTGCCATCATTTTAATTTGTTTGCATTTTTGGTCTAATTTTATTTTTCCACAGTTATTCCTTCATTTACTTTCTTTCTGTTGTCCCTTGGGTATAGTCATTCCTTTCTTCAGCTCTTTGTATTGCTTCAAGAATTCTCTGAAAGACTTGTTTTGTGGACATGAATTCTTTCAGTCTATTCATTTCTCACATCATAGAAGATTTTTCTTTCCCCTTGAACTATAATAGACATTTTTGCTGGGTAAAGTGTTTTGGGTTGGCATTTATGATCATTTAGAACTGTGAATACCTTGGTCCAGGCTCTTCTGGCTTTCATAATTTTCATTTAAAAGTCAGTTGTAATTCTTACGTGTTTTCCTTTATATGTGACTTATTGTTTTTCTTTTGCAGCTTTCAGTATTCTTTCTTTATTCTGTACATTTAGTGTTTGTACTATGATGTGCCATGGGTTTTTTTTTCTGGTCCTGTCTATTTGGTGTTCCATGTGACTTCTTGTATTTGCATGGGCATGTCGTTCTTTAATTTTTGGAAATTTTCTTCTACAATCTTGTTGAAGATCTGGACAATACCATTACTCTGAGATTCTTCTCCTTTCTATGATGTGTAAATTTGATCTTTTCATGGTGTCCCACATTTCCTGCATATTCCATTCCTGTGTTTTAAAAAAAATTTCATACTTTTTGCTTGAGTGGTCCAATTCTTCAACTTTGTCATCCAGTCTTGATATTTTATTTTCCATTTCATTCATTCTATTGGTGACACTTTATCCTGTCATTTCTAATTGGCTTATTGAATGTTTCATTTCCTTCTTAAGTTTAGCTTGAGTTTTCTTCAATATTTTTCTTTTGTGAATTCAGTAAGAGTTTATCCCTATTTTCTTTCAGTTCTTTTATTTGTTTGTGTGCTCTTTAAAGTCATTGAATTCTTTGATCATGTTTATGATTGTTCTTTTAAGTTCTGTGTCCTGGCTTATCTTTAGGGGATTCTCACTGTAGAGCTCTTCTAAAGGACTGGTGGTGCTTGGTGGGAACATATTATTTGGGTTTTTCATATTATTTTTTTTTGTGATTTTGTCATGTGGATTTCTTTTGTTGCTTGTGATTCTGGTGTGAGTCTCAAGCCTTCCTTTGTTGAGTTGAAGCTCATTTCTGTTTGTATTCTTGATGTGCCTTGGTGGTTTTCTTATTAAGAGTGAAATGATTGGTCCAGGCTTCAGGGTCACTGTTTTGATTTTATATTGTAGGTACCAGCTAGCTCTAGTCCAGCTATTCAGGGGTTCCCATAGAGGTTCATGTCAGGCAAGAATCACATGCTCTAAGGCATTCTCCTAAAGTCTGGGTTCCTCTAGTCAGCAGGCACAGCACAATTTGGGAAGCTTGTTAGGTGGAGTCTGGATTCAGGTAATCTCAGGCAGTCTGCAAAGGTCTGGAACCCTACTAAAGGGCAGGGAAGCCTAGCCCTTCAGCAGTGGGAGGAGCTGTAGGTGACCCTAATGTAGGGGAGAGGACTTGAACAATTTAGAAAGCTCACCACCAAGCAGAGGCTGGATTCAGGCACTTTCAGGCAGTCTGGAAAGTTCTGGGCCCCTACTAAAGGGCAGAGAAGCTTATCGCTGCAGCAATGGGAGGGGCTGCAGATGGTCCCCATGTAGAGTGATGGGCATGGTGTGATTTGGAGAGCCATCACCATGCAGAGCTAAGAGGGTACTCCAGAGATCTGGGTGCTAAGAATGAAAGTGGGTCTGTGCCCAATGCTAGAAGGAGAACAGGATGTGGGTCAGGGATATTGCAGTTGCTCAGGCTGTAGGGGAGTCAAGGCACTGGGATTAGACTTAATCCTGGGGATTAGATTTAACCAGGAAGAAGGTTGGTCTTGGGAATCCTAGGCAAATTGTGGGTGGGGACAGCCAGAATAGAAGGCTGGGCTCAGGAGTGCAAAGGCAAAATTACAGTTTGCTCAGGAACGCAAAGTGCAAAGTTGGGGGTGAGGACAGCTTGTGAAAGCTCTAACAAACTAGACTGAAAAATTGATCTGGACTGAGTGCATGGGATCAGGATGCAGTGGGCACATCTGGATTAAGAGGATACTTCAGAGATTTGGGGTGCCAAGAATAAAAGTGGGCCTGTGCCCAAGGCTAGAAGGAGCCCCAATAAACTATTCTTAGCAGATATATGACTTTTTAAATTATTAAAGTGTTAAATTTGTCTTGGTAATTTTCACAAACATTTTTATGCAGTAATTATTTTTTGTAGTGTGTCAGTTTCAATATAATTTCCTTAGGTAACCGGAAACATTGGAATTTTTCAAATTATATGAACCCAAAAATTCACAGGTAGTAGATAATTTATAAGTAGTATTGACATAGAAATATTGTGAAGTAAGACTTCAGCCTCATGAAGTTTGAACTTTGACACACTATGCAGTGGCCTGATCTCTGGAATAGTCATGTTAATGAATGTTTTGTTTCACCACTTTATGAAGATTTAAAGTGATGTGGAAAAGTTTTCTTATCAGTATTCATGAGCCTTGTTAGCCTGATAAAATTCTTAATTATGACACAATTTCAACTTTATATCTTCCAGTTTCTCTGTGAAATAGAAGTTATTGTTTTAGTTAAAAGTTTTAATTGGAGCCTGATTGACCCGCCAGCGGTTATACAGCCGAAGGCATTGACTTCTCTCCCCTACAGTTCATCTAGACTCCAATGGGTAGTTCCAAACTCACACCACACAGATGGCCCTGGTTCAACTCAATGAGTCACAAACAAAGCAAGAAGACATGAATGTGGGAAAGGGTCTTGTAGGGAGGAGGGGAGTTTACAGCTGTAGGAAGGAGATACGAGAGGATAGAGGGTGGTCAGAATGCACATGTATGAAATTGTCAAAGAGCAAGTTCAATAACTGCTATAATTAATATGTATCTAGACCATACTTGGGGCCATGGTGAGAGGGGACAGGTGCTTTTCTTTTTCAAGCAAATTATTTGTACTGCCAAAGTCTGATTTACTTCTGGAATATGAGACAGCACAGTGAGGCACTAGATCTCAGCACGTAGGACAAGTTATTGAGGTTTTGAGCAAAGAGAATTTTATTTGCCAAGAATTATAACCAAATCAGAAAAGAAGCTATGAAATGGATTCAAATTTTGTCAAAGTTCCTTTGTTTTTAGTGGGCTTATTCACAGATAATTAAGAAACAAAATGAGTTTCTGATTTACTTCCATATATCAATGAGAAAACTGGAATTTAAATTTCTCTTCATTAAAATGACAAATTAATCCTGTGTTTTGAATAGGACATAACCAATGTTACTCTGTACTCTGAAGTCTGTTTAGTCCTCGAAGTATTCTTTGTTGTGTTGACTTTTACAATGCCCTTGTTTTTTCAAAAGTAAAACCAAATAACTCAACAATGATTCATTTGTGGAAGATCTACAGCTCCTTATAATATTGCCTATTGTTTATTGTTTATTCATTTTTATTTGTGTGTGTGTATGTGTGTGTGTGTGTGTGTGTGTGTGTGGGTACCCAAAGAGGCAGAAAAGGGAGTTACAGTTGAGCTGCCCGATGTGGGTACTGGGAATGTGACTTTATGTGAACTACATGTGTGCAGGTCATATTCCCTGGACCTGGAGTTACAGATGGTTGTTAGTAGCCATGTGGGAACTGGGAACCAAACCTGGGTCTTCTGCAAGATCAGTAGTTTCTCTTAATCACTGAACCATCTCTCCAACTCCAAATGTTATTTATTTCAAAATTTTATTGCTACTGATTTAATAGATAACCAAGCATTATTTCTCAGCACTCACGATGCTTTACTTTTGCTTTTGTGCTTGTTTTTGAGACATGTTCTCATACTGTAGCCCAGGCTGACCTTGAACTTATAGTATAGGTGTGGATGACCTTCAAACCTGATCCTCCCTCTAGCTCGCCAGTGTTGGCATTATAGGCATATATCACCCTGCCCCGTGATACTGTCCTAGAAAAGTATCAAGATCTCTTCCAATCACTCTTTTGATTTACTATCTCTGTCAGTTCCTAGAGGGCCCCTGAAAATTTCACAAGGGTGTATCATTTCATCTTATAAAGAAGAATGTTAGAAAAAAATATTTGGGGACTGGAGAGATATCTCAGTGGTTGAGAACACTGACTGCACCTGTGGAAGATCCGGGTTCAGTTCCCAGCACCCACATAGCAGCTAACAATTGTCAATAACTCCAATTCCAGGAAGTCTCCATGGGTACTGCACACATGGATGCACTTGCACACTGTGTTGGATAGCTTTAATGTCAACTTGACACACCTGGGTAAAGGGAGCCTCAATTGCTGAATTGTGTCCATTGGACTGGTCTGTGGGGCGTCTTCTTGACGAAATGTCTGTGGGGCATCCTTTTGATTATTGTGTCCATTGGACTGGCCTGTGGGGCATTTCTTGATGAAATGTCTGTGGGGCATCCTTTTTATTATTGAGTGGTGTGGAAGGGCCCAGTCTACTGTGGGTGGTGGGCCTATGTTCTGTAAGAAAGCACATTGAGCAACGGCCAGGGGAGCAAGCCAGTCAGCAGCATTCCTCCATGGCCTGTGCTTCAGCTCCTGCCTCCAGGTTCCTGCCCTGAGTTCCTACCTTGGGCTCCCTCAGTGATGAACTCAGGAGACATAAACTGAATAAACCCTTTCCTCCCCAAGATGGCATTGGTGAGAGTATTTGTCACAGCAATTGAAGGCAAACAGAACACGTACACACAGGCAAAACAGTCACACACATAAAATAAAAATACTTCCATAGTTTACCACTGCTTAACATTGTTGTAAGAAATATGTGAGGAGAACTGTCAAATTAAAAGGCATGCTTAATCTCCCCTTGTTAAGTTTGGATAGGTAAAAAAGCTATTGACAGAAATATTTCAGGAACTATACATTTTATGAGAACTCCCTGGAGACTTGTAAGTGTTCTCATTAATTTTGTCAGCAGAGAAAACACTGAGCACCATTTTAAAACAGTCATGTAGTGTACTCCCATTAGAGGTTATTATTTTCTTTTATTCTGCTTCCATTGGCCATTGTGATGAACTGACTATACTCATTGTTTCATCATTAAATAACTTCTAGCTTACCTTTGATGTTTATCTGAATTTTCTTCTATATACATAGAAAAATATAGCATATTTGCGACAAAGGACAGCTTGGTAGCCTCATGAGATGAGCAGTAACAGGTACTTTTTATTGCTGATATGTCAAAGAGTAGACACCTGGAAGCTGGGGAGATGGCTCAGTGAGTTCAAAAGCACAAGTCCCTGAGTTCAGATTTCTGTCACCCCCTTGAAAAGCCAGATGTGGCACATGCTTCTAATTCTTGTGCTGGGGAGGCAAAGACAGTAACATCTCTCATGCTTCATGACTAAGCTAGCTGAATCAGTGAGCATTAGGTCCTGTGAGAGGCCCTGTCGCAAGAAAAATATAAAGTAGAGAGTGATTGAAGAAGGCACTGGACACGACCTCTGGCTTCCATATGCAAATGTACAAATATACATGTGCACCCACAGACATGTTCATAAACGTGCCATGTGCACATGCATGTGACTATACTTATATATGTATACAATGAACACACACACATACATGCATACAAAGAAACACAGATTTGGATATATAATTCTGAGTTCTTTTAAATATCAATGGACAGAGTTGGGAATTCTTGGACTCACTCCAGACTGAAACAAGAACACTCAGTAAATACAGAATTCAGACTCTTACCACAAGGTTAAGTGAAACAAGGGTGAATTATAGTTATGTGTCAGTTAACAGCAGAGATAAATTCTGATAAATATGTTGTTAGGTGCTTTCATAATTGAATGAGTACCAGAGTATACTTATAGAAACTAAGATGGCTGTGAAGTCACTAGGAAATATCTTATGGAACCACTGCCTTACATGCAGTCCGTCACTGGCCAAAATATTATGTGGTGGATGACTGCACATAGGACTGGATAAGAGTGATTAATTGTAGTTATTATTTTGAAGTATTATTGATGCTATTTTAAATATTCCATTTCAATGAAAATTTTGTTTTTTTTAACTGAATATTTTAGTGGTATCTGATACTTATTGGGCCTTCTGAATTCAGAAATATTTCTATGGAGTGTTTTTCCTTTAACAGCAAAGGAAACATTTGCATAGATTTGGCAAACATCTATCCTTTCACTAGAATATAATTGGGCAAGTTGATTATGAAGGTGAGTTTGTACCTGGAGTGTCATATGTGAGAATAAGTCTCATTTAGTCATGTTATGACAAGCCCACTGCTAGGAAGCAGAGCTTGGTGTGTGATGAGGCGCCTATACCATTTGCTATTTATTACTTTGAAAATCACCTGTTAAAAGGCTCTAATCAAACAACAGCAACAAAAAGAACCACAAAAACTAAAACAAAATAACATTTGAGAAAATAATAATCAGTTCAAATTAAGTAGAAGTAAGCTGTCTGGAAATGAATTAACAAGAGCTAATTTGGGATTCCTGAATTATAAGAAACTCACCACAAGAAAATTAAAGAAATAGACTAGGAAAAAATATCAAAATGAAGCACATGATTTAAGTAACAATGAGAATGAGAATGCCCTCCCCCACTTCCGTACATCCTCTTCTCAACCCCTCTTCTTGGGCCTTGGGCCTACCAGCCCTCTGAGAAGCCCAGACAGTGCCTGACTGCATCTAAGGGAGATAGCCTGCTTTGGGGCCATCTACTTCCTTTCACTCTTCTAGGACTCAGACTTCCTTGCTGACTAGTAGGGGTCATCACATCTTCCCATCCCCTCTCCTTAGGCCTTGGTGGATTCCTCTGAGATGGCCTAAGAGTGCCTGCCTCATCCTCTAGCCTCCGGGGGTGATAGCCCAAATCCTGCAGCACCCATCCCTCTGCTTTGGGACCATCTGTAATCCCTACCACTCTCCTGCCAGAGACCTGAAAACTACCCTGGTAAGCCAGAGTCCACCCACCACAGCTAGATTCCCCACCACCCTGAACAACTCCATTCTCACCATGAACACTGTCCCCTTTCCAGTCTTGTGTCCAGGCCCCCTCCTGCTCTTCCCACCTCAGATCTCTGGAATAGCCTCTTAACCCATAACCTGCCCACTGTGTCCTGGACCCAGACTAGTTGCATTCTTCAGCTTCGGGGCCCACACCATTTCTGCATAGCTAGTTAGACCCTCCCCACATTGACCCCACCCAAGCTTCAGCTCTACCACCCCCACTGGATCTTTCTGCCTGAGACCTCCTTACTAGCCTGCCATAAACCAGCCACTGGACCCCATAGCCTTGAATTCCCTTTGCCCCACTGGAGAGCACTTCACTAATCACTTTGGAATCATCCTGTCCCACAAAAAAAAAAAAATCCAAACCAAAAGTGAGACTGTGACGCACACACAAACTATACCAGAAAGTGACCAAGTTACATCAACATAAGCAGGACCAAACTTCAAGTCAATAAAGGTAGACTATAATTTCACATCAGATACACAACCAACAAAAATCCATATGCCCAAATGATAATGCAAAAACACAAATAATATGAAAAACCAACAGAATATGTCCTGAACAAAACCTACTGGTTCTATTGAAGTGTATTACAATGAGGACCAACCAGAAGAAAGACAGGACACAGAATTTAAAAGAGCAATCATAAAAATGATCAAATAACTTAAAGAACACACCAACAACTCAAAGAATGCAAAGAGAATAGCAATAAATTCTTGACTGAAGCTCAAGAAAAAATGCAAAATATGGCTGAATGAAATGACAAAAACAATTCAGTACTTAAAAAGTGAATTACCAAAAGAGATAGAAATATTAAAGAAAATCCAAGCTGAAATGAAGATGGATTTGAAAAATTCAATTTGGAAATGACAGGAGAAAGCCTCACAAGCAGAATGAATGAAACAGTAAATACAATATAAAGCCTGGACAACAAAGTCAAAGATCTGAACTGCCCAAGCAACGAATATGAAAAATTTTGAACAGCACAGGAATGGAATACATAGGAAACATGGGATACCACAGAAAGACCAAATCTATACATCATGGGCATACAGGAAGGAGAAGAATCTCAGGTCAATGGCATTGACCAGATCTTCAAGAGTACTGTTGAAGAAAATTTTCCCAAATTAAGGAAAGACAAACCTATACAGATACAAGAAACACACAGAAGCCTGAAAGACCCGCCGCAGGCCTCACTCCTAGCCACAGGCCTCTCTCTAGAACCAACCCAGATCCTCAGTGCAGGCCCCAGGAGTCCTTGGAGCCTCTTCCCACCCTATCTGCCTTTGCATCTCTGGGTGTCATGGCCACCAGCTGCCCTAGACCAGCATCCTTCCTGGGCCAGGCTCCCAGGCCAGTCCAACCCAAAAATTCCTGAGAATTTTTGTGTCTCACACAAGAATCAGAAACTACAAAAGAAATTCACATGTCAAAA
>NW_008338112.1:1118609-1122363 GCF_000622305.1 Nannospalax galili
CACCTTTAATCCCAGCACTCGAAAAACAAAGGCAGGCGGATCATTGTGAGTTCAAGGCCAGCCTGGTCCACATAGTGAGTTCAGGTCAGCTGGGACTACAGGGAGACCCTGTCTCAAAAAGGCAAAAAAAAAAGAAACAAAACCCATCTTTTTGTTGTCTACAAGAAACTCATCTCACTTTCAAGGACAGACAATATCTCAAAGTGAAAGGATGGAAAAAAATATACCAAGCAAATGGCACTAAGAAAAAGCAAGTATACCAGTTCTAATATCTGAAAAAATAGACTTTAAACTAAAACTAATCAGAAGAGACAAAGAGGGACACTTCATTTTGATCAAAGGAACAATGAATCAAGAAGACATTACAAACACGAATATATATTCACCAAACTCTGGTGCACCCAACTTCATAAAAACAATAGTACAGGACTTTAAGACCCAGATTAACCCCAACTCATTAATAGTAGGCGACTTCAATACCCCACTGTCTCCACTAGATAGGTCAATAGGGCAGAGAGTTAACAGAGAGACATCTGAATTAAACAATACCATATATCAAATGGACTTAACAGATGACTACCAAGTATTCCAGCCAAGCACCAAAGGATATACTATCTACTCAGCACACCATGGAACCTTCTCCCAAATCGACCATATACTGGGGCACAAAACAAACCTCAACAAATACAAAAAGATTGAAATAATTCCATGCATTCTATCAGACCACAATGAATAAAGCTTACAATCAACACCTGAAGAAGCCCTACTCACCACATGAACACATGGAGATTAAACAACACACTTCTGAATGATGAATGGGTCAAAAGAGAAATTAAGAAAGAAATAAAAGTATTCCTACAAAAATCAGAGAAGAAATCAATGAAATAGAATCAAAGAATCAATGAGACTAAGAGCTGGTTTGTTGAAAAGCTAAACAAGATAGTCATACCTTTAGCCCAGTTAACCAAAAGAAAGAGCAAATACAAATCAACAAAATCAGAGATGAAAGAGGAAACATCACAACAGACACCCAAAAGATCCAGACCAATATAAGCAAATATTCTAAAAATGCACACACTATTAAATTTGAAAATCTAAAGGAAATGGATGGATATCTAAAATCATGGGAACCACCAAAGTAAAACCAAGAAGAGATCAACAGTTTAAACAGATCCATAACATATAAGGAAATCGAAACAGTAATACAAAGCCTCCCAAATGAAAAAACCCCAGGCCCAAATGGATTTACAGCAGAATTCTACCAGACATTTAAAGAATATCTACATCCAATATGGCTTAAGTTATTCAAAAAGATAGAAATTGAGGGAGAACTTCCAAATTCCTTCTATGAAGCCAGCCATCACCTAATACCAAAGCCAGGTAAAGATACAACCAAAAAAGAAAACAATAGACCCATATCCTTAATGAACATAGATGCAAAAATTCTCAAGACACTCGCAAGCAACATACAGACACACATGTAAACTATCATCCACAATGATCAAGTCGGATTTATCCCAGACATCCAGGGATCGTTCAATATATGTAAGTCAATAAACATCATAAATCATATAAATGGACTCAAAGACAAGAACCACATGGTCATCTCAATAGATGCAGAGAAGGCCTTTGACAAAATTCAACATGCTTTTATGTTTAAAGTTCTAGAGGGAATTGGACTGGAGGGAACATACCTCAACATAATTAAAGCCATATATAACAGATCCACAGCCAACATCATTCTAAATGGAGAAAAACTGGAAGCATTCCCATTGAAATCAGGAACCATGCAAGGCTGTCCACTATCCCCACTTCTCTTTAACATTGTGCTTGAAACTCTTGCAAGAGCAATAAGACAAGAGAAGGAAATTAAAGGAGTAATAATTGGGAAAGAAGAGATCAAATTATCCCTTTTTGTAGATGATATGCTGTTATGTCTAAGGGATGCCAAAAATTCCACCTGAAAACTCCTAGAAATTATTAATATGTTCAGTAAAGTGGCAGGTTACAAAATTAACCCACAAAAGTATATAGTCTTTCCATATACCCAAAACAATCAATCAGAGAAAGAGCACATGGAAACACTCCCATTCACAATAGCTGAAAAAAAAGTATCTTGGATTAAACCTGACCAAAAACATTAAAATCCTCTACAATGAAAATTTTAAATCTTTAAAGAAAGAAATTGAGGAAGACATTAGAAGATGGAAGGATCTCCCATGGTCATGGATCAGAAGAAATAGCATTTTGAAAATGATCATCCTACCAAAAGTCATATATAGATTCAATGCAATGCCAATAAAAAATCCCCACGATGTTTTTCACAGAATTGAAAAAAAACTATTCTAAGAGTCATATGGAAGCACAAAGTGCAATACTAGGGGGATTACTATACCAAATTTCAAGCTGTATTACAGAGCTCTAGTCATTAAAATAACATGGTACTGGCACAAAAATAGACCCACAGACCAATGGAACAAAATTGAATACCCAAATATGAGTAAATACAATTTCAGTCACCTGACATTTGACAAATGGACCAAGAACATTATTTGGAGGAAAGACAGCATGTTCAGCAAATGGTGCTGGCAAAACTGGATCTCCACTTGTAGAAGAATGAAACTAAACCCCTATCTTTTACCCTGCACAAAAGTCAGTTCCAAATGGCTCAAAGGCTTCAATGTAAAGCCTGAAACTCTGAAACTATTAGAAGAAAACATTGGGAAAAAAACCTATAAGACATAGGCATAGGAAAGGATTTTCTAAACCAGACATTAATTGCTCAGGAAACAAGGGCAAGAATCAACAAATGGAACCTCATTAGACGAAAAAGCTTCTGTACATCAAAAGAAGCAACCAAGGAAGTGAAGAGAAAACCCACAGAATGGGAGAAAATCTTCACCAGCGAAACATCTGACAGAGGTTTAACATCCAGAATATATAACGAACTAAAAAAAAAACAAAGAATACAAGAAGCAACCCAATTAAAAGATGGGCTAAGGAGCTGAACAGAGAGCTCTCAAAAGAAGAAGTAAAGATGGCTATGAAACATCTTAAAAGATGTTCAACATCACTAATAATTATGGAAATACAAATTAAAACCACTTTAAGATTTCACTTTAGCCCAGTCAGAATGGCTAAGATAAGAGAACAAATGATACCAAATGTTGGAGAGGTTGTGGGGAAAACTCATCCACTGCTGGTCTGGCTACAAACTGGTTCAACCCCTATGGAAAGCAGTGTGGAGAACTCAAAAAGCTACAAATGAACCTACCATTTGACCCAGTTATATCACCCCTTGGCATATACCAAAAGAACTCATGCTATTGCAGTGACACTCGTACATACATGTTTGTTTCTGCTCTTTTCACAATAGCTAAGAGATGGAAGCAACCTAAGTGTCCCTCAATTGATGAGCAGGTAATGCAAATGTGGTCATTTACATGATGGAATTTTACTCAGCAGGAAAGAATGATGAAATCATGAAATATGCTGGTAAGTCGATGGAACTAGAAACTGTTATACTAAGTGAAGTAACACAGACTCAGAAAAAAAAAGTATGTTCTTCCTCATATGTGGATCCTAGAATCAGACTCTGATAAATAAGTATGCAACCAGAAATAACTACAGGAACCAGGATAATGGAAAGGAAACAGGGAGGTAAAGGAAAGAAATAACCTGAGAGAAAAGAAGAATAAGAGACAAGCGTTACTAAGGGAGAAATGGATAAAAATAGGGGGGGGTTTAAATGGGG
>NW_008338112.1:1122558-1167542 GCF_000622305.1 Nannospalax galili
GGAACCATATTAGTCCAACAACCTACTGACAAATTATACATAGCAGATCAAGAAATATGGGTCTAGGTAAGGTTTATCTGAGAACAACAGATCATTGCCTAAGATTTAGCTACATGACACACAGTAATTAAAAATATCAGACCGGTGGAACTAAACTTCTTGAGTGTTTGACAGACATACTTTGACGTCTATAATAATTTGGTCAGAGGGACATAAAGGACACTTTTTGCTCCTTGCCCTCCTAGGCCGACTAGTTCCAGGGGACTATGAGCATCTCTCAAAATGTCCTATAATGGTGTTTGGTCACCTATCCTCTTGATCAAGGAGGCCAAGGAGACCCCACCAGATGGACTTGAACCAGTGTCCAGTCTATAAAGAGGAGAGTCAACACAGAGGAATCATTTCCACCATGCTTCCAAGCGAAGCCAAACATGGTCAAGCAAGACCTTCGACTTATCCTCACATAGGTGTAACTGGTAAAAGAAAGGAGCCAGGGGTTCCTCCCAAGTCCATGTGACCCCTGAGGAACAGATCCTCAAATGACCTTAAGAATAAAAATAAATTGTTTTATCTGGACCAACTGTATGGCCATAAACACCCAAAGAGAAAGTATAACCAAAGATTAAAGGAGCCAATATAATTTCATAAGACTCCATATGTATAGCTAAAGGCTTCATAACAAGCAACAATGCCAGACAAGCAATACTTTCCTGTTTAGTTGTTGACGAGGGTGGCCAAAGGGATTTCCAGATAGTAACCCAGCATAGAAGTGGGAAATTTAATAGCAGACCCCAATCTTATCCAAAGGAATATTGACAACTAATTACTGCTAGATGAGGGACAGCTGACCCTCCTAAAACAAAGACCTCTAGATAGACTGACTAGATTCACCAGAAGGGCAAGTAGTGGGGAATCGCTGGGGGTGTTGACAACACAGCAGACAGTAGCAGGGATATCAGAATATAAGGCCTCCTGTCGGGGGAGGGAGACTATGGGAAGGTGCTACCTGGGAAGTGGGCGTATAAATAAATAAATTTAATAATAATGATTCTTCAAAGCATAAAAATTTTCTCCTTAATAATTAGTAGATGTGAAAAACATTACCATTGATATCTACCTGATGACTTTATATCCATGCTCATTTGCCATGGAGCTCAGAAAGTAACTGACAATGACTAGTAATAATGAGATATATAGAGGTTAGAAACACATGTGCATCTTCATGTCAATTTTATTAAAAATGAATTTTCTGCATGAACCTGTGTATTTTAATAATGAAATAAGATATTTTTTAAAGGTTAAAACCTCATTTAATTTTATATCCTATAGGGTTTGTACGGAGTACTATATTGTATAACTGTATTAATTCAACTGAAAACCTA
Source organism: Nannospalax galili (assembly GCF_000622305.1). Taxonomy (NCBI): domain Eukaryota; kingdom Metazoa; phylum Chordata; class Mammalia; order Rodentia; family Spalacidae; genus Nannospalax; species Nannospalax galili. The sequence continues at coordinate 1,123,941 of NW_008338112.1, forward strand.
AAACATTGCAACTAATTTTGAAAGAGATGCATCTTAGCTCTGGAAATTGTTATTGAATAAGTGAGTGCTGTTGTATTGAAATGCTTCTTCTAATTATATGGTTATTAAATAAAAAAAAGAGAAAAAATCAAAACAAGAAGCACAGAGAATACCAATTAGACAGGACCAGAACAGAAACTCCCTGTGGTATAGCATAGTAAAAGCACTACATGTACAGAACAAAGATAGGGTACTGAAAGCTGCTAGCAGAAAAAAAATCACATATAAAGGAAAACCCATCAGAATTACAGCTAACTTTTCAATGCAAACTATGAAAGCCAGAAGAACTGGGAGCAAAGTATACCCAGTTCTAAATGACCACAGAAACCAAGCCAGAATACTTTATCCAGCAAAATTATTTATCAGAGGCAAAGGGGAATGAAAAATATTCCATGACACAAAAACAGCTGAAGGAATTCATGTCCACCAAACTAGCCCTACAGAGAATACTCAAAGTAATACAAAGGATTGAAGATAGGAATGACTATACCCAAGAGGTTAAAGGAAGAAACCAATTGAAGGTATAACTATGGAAACACAAAATAAATTAAAATAACAGCAACCAATACACATCTTTCAATAATAACTGCAAAATCCAATGGTCTCAACTCCCCAGTAAAAAGACACAAGCTAGTGGAATGGATTAAGAAACAAAATTCATCTTTTTGTTTTCTGCAAGAAATTCATCTCACCTTCAAGGACAGACATTACTTTAGCAAATATCTTAGAAGTTACATTCCCTGTAATCCTATGAAATTAGATAAAAAAGTTGTTCAATATTTCCTATAGGAAATAAATATTCATTTTTGTAAGTATTATAACTGACCAAAAAGTAAAACAATAGGTATCATTTACATAGAGATCACTTTCCTTCTTTCTTTCATTGTTTTTGATGGATTTATTTCTAAATACAGTAGACTATACTATAACTTCTACTTCATTATTAAAACTAAGTAATAAACAAAAAGGAAAATATTGGTCCCTACAGATTTAAGAGATCAGTGGGACAGAACAGAAACTGTGATAACAACCCCCCCCAAAACATGTAAGAATTTAGTGAAATAGGATTTTCCAGCCTTAGTGATAGGCTAAATTATCCAGCTATTCTTTTTTTGTGATGAAATTAGCTTTTTAAAATAATTTTTTAATTAATTTTTTTGTGTATTTCATACAGAACAGCTTTAAAACTCTCAATCATTTTTATACCCCTGTCTGAACTGGTACCTTCCCCCCTCCCTTGCCTGGAGCCCATATCCTCGGTCATCCCTGGGTCAGGCCCACTGGGCTGTCAGTGTCCCCAGCTGTTCCCCAGTACAAGTCTGTCCACCAAATCTAGTCAGCCTCTCTAGAGTTCCCTGTTTTAGGAAGATCAGCTGTTCTTCATCCAGCAGCAATCAGTTGCCAACATTTCTTCAGATAAGATTGAGGTCTGCTGTTCATTTTCCCATTTCTATGCTGGGTTATTGTCTGCCTGAATTTGCATGGGACTTGTGTATGCTGACACCGTTGCCATAGAAGCATATGAGCAGGTTCCCAGGAGCTTGTGAGACTCTGTTTCCATATGGTCATGAACCTCTTCCCTGGCTCTTACAACCTTTTCACCCCCTCTTCCCCTATCGTTCACCTTGCACAAAAGCCAACTCCAAATAGATCAAAGGCCTCAGTATGAAACCTGAAACTCTGAGAAGAAAACATTGGCAATAACCTACAAAGTATAGGTGTAGGAAAGGATTTTCTAAACCAGACATCAATTGCCCAGGAAATAAGGTCAAGAACCAACAAATGGGACCTCATTAAACTAAAAAGCTTCTGTACATCCAAAGAAGTAACCAATGAAGTGAAGAGAAAACCCACTGAGTGGGAAAAATCTTCACCAGAGATACATCTGACAGAGGTTTAACATCCAGAATATAAAAAGAACTCAAAAAACAAAGAATCAAGAAAGCAAGTAACCCAATTAAAAGATGAGCTAAGAATCTGAACAGAGTTCTTAAAAGAAGAAATAAAAACCTTAAAAGGGAATAAGCATTGCTTAGTATTCCCAGGAAAAGAATTCTCGCAATAGATGGAAAATTTATTTGTAAATGTTATTATGTCTCACAGTTATTAAAAAAAAAGACAATGAGAATGTAAAACATGTTAAAAGTATATGGGAATGGGAATATTTTCCAAAATAGAAAAAATGAGAAAGCCTAAGCAAGTGATGTCTATGTAGGTTTGTTATGATACATAAAGGATGAGATAAAAATAATATACACATACTCTTAAATTTTCTAAGGCCATAGTTTAGTCAACTAGTTTAAGGAACAGAATATATATCTAGTCATTGTTTATCTGAGAATATTTGATTTTTCACCCAAGCTTTATCTACATAGTACATGGTAATTAAAAGTACCAGAGTGGTGGAACTAACCTTCTTGGATGTTTAACAGACATACTTTGAGGCCCATACTAATTTGGTCAGAGGGACTTAAAGGACAGTTTTTGCTCCTTGCCCTCTAAGGTTGACTAAGTTTCAGGGGACTATGGAGCATCTCTCAAAATGTCCTGTAACTATGGTAAATCACCTGTCTTCTTGTTGAGGGAGGCCATGGAGACCCCATGAGATGGACTTGAACCAGTGTCCAGTCTACAAAGAGGAGAGTCAACTCAGAGGAAACATCTCATTTATGCTTCCAAGTGAAACCAGACATGGTCAAGCAGGACCTTTGACTTATCTTCACATAGATGAAACTGGTAAGAAAAACTAAATAAATAAAAAAGGAGCCAGAACTAACAATTGTCTGTAACTTCAGTTCCAGGGGATCTGATGGCCTCTTCTGTCCTCTGCGGGCATTGTGTGACATGGGTGCACTTACCTACATGCAGGCAATACACTCATACACATACAATAGAAATAATAAATAAAATATTTAAGAAAAAGAGCCAGAGGCTCCTCCAAAACCAATGTGACCCCTGAGGAACAGCTCCTCCAATGATCTTAAGTATAAAAATAAATTGATTTATTTGGGCCAACTGTATGGTCTTAAACACCCAAAAGGAAATAATAACCAAGGAGTAAAGTCATCAGTATATTTCTTTAAGAGTTCAAGGGATTACACTTCCCAGAAATTAGGCTTAAGTCCATATAAAAGTTATTTAGACAATTATTTCTCATTGATGATTTTGTTCCTAATCAGAAAGTGCTGCTCAGATGTAAGACTTCAAATCTTGATCTGCAATACTGTAGTACCCACCTGTAGCTAAGGGAGACAACCAGCTATTATTCTAAAATGATGGATGAATTTGTTTTCTCCCCCTATCTAGAAATCTTTGAGAGGGAACTGACAGTGATTCTAACCACTCTAACAGCTATCAAAATACCTGAAAGCAAATCCTGAATCCATCACTCTCAAGTCCAGCCTTGGAAGACAAAAGAAAAATGAGGAGGAACCCAATAGAGAGATGCTTTTGGAAGCCCTTGTCAAGAAATTCCAATGGACTCTCATATGAACACTTGATAACTGCTCTGTTCATTTTTCTAGTTCCTTGTTTAGAACTTGTAATGCTAATTACTCTTGCCTTTACTTCTCCTTCACATCTCCTATTCATGATTCAAGGACTTTCTTTTCCCCCTAGAGATAAGAGTTATGCAACTTGGGAGTCTTTTAGATAGACCCACCAAAGTGGTACTCCAAATGCCTCACCCTGCATCCCTGTTCAGCATGGAAGAAGCCAGAGCAGTCTGTGTCCTATTCCCTATTGCCAATTTGGGTAACACCTTCAGAGGATGGGGTGATGAAAATAGGATGTGGGAATTGGCTAGGCAGTTAGGGAAAAAAAAAAAACCCAAAGAAAAGTAACCAGTTTCTTGGCTAAAACTCACAATGACCTTGGGTCTCTTAGCAACCTACTCAAAGGCCAAAAATGTCAAAAGCATTTGGGAGCTTTTATCTAATCCTTAAAAGATTTTAGGGTTACTTCTTCAGAGGGAGAAATGTTAAAGTAGCCAAAAGCTCTGTAAGAAGAATAAAGAGTACATGAAAACAACAAGAGCAACAACAGCAACAACACAAACTAGAGGATCTTATCGGAAAAGAAGTCTTCTCAAGAAATGTGAACCAACATTTTAGGACCAACTTCTCTTTTTCAACAGAATCTTTACAGAACTGTAGATAAGACTACAAGTCCTAGATCTAACTTGCTATTTACTATCCCTCAGAGTGATTGTATAATGAATTAATACATGTAAATAATTCAGTGTAGACCTTGTTTCATAATATATGTTAAAATATCTGCTTTTACTAAGAAAAAAATATAAAAAGTCAGAAACCTGTTAGTAGATCTCTTCCAGTCTTTAATTACCTGAGACAGTTCTGTGGAGAGTCCATGGAAGACAGTTTGAAAATGTCCTAAAATTTAAAATGTTCATTAATGTTTATATGGAAAAGAAAGAAGAAATAAAGATGGCTAAGAAGCATCTTAAAAGATGTTCAACATCATTAGTAATAAGGGAAATGCAAATTAAAAATCACTTTAAGATTTCATCTTACCCCAGTCAAACTGAGTAAAATCAAGAGAACAAATAATACCAAATGCTGGCAAGGATGTGGGGAAAGGGGAACACTCATCCACTGCTGGTGGGATTGCAAACTCATGCAACACCTATGGAAAACAGTGTGGAGAGCTCTTAAAAAACTACAAATGAACCTACCATTTGACCTGGTTATACTGCTCCTTGGCATATACCCAAAGAACTCATCCTATTGTGGAGACACTGGTACATTCATGTTTGTTGCTGCTCTTTTCACAATGGCTAAGAGATAGAGGCAACCTAAGTGTCCCTCAACTGATGAGTGGATAATGAAAATGTGGTACATTTACACAATGGAGTTCTACTCAGCAGTAAAGAAAGATGAAATAATGATATTTGCAATTAAATGGATGGAACTAGAAACTGTTATACTCAGTGAAGTAACACGGACTCAGAAAAACAATGTATGTTCTCCCTCATATGTGGATCCTAGCAACCAAATCCTTATAAGTGAGTATGTATCCAGACATAGGAAAAATGGATAAAAATGGGGTTATTTAAATGGGAGGGGGAGGGAGGGTTATACAAGGAAACTTGGGGATAAAGGGAAAGAAAGAGCTCAAGAGAGGTGGGACCACAGGTGATGGGTATTATCAAGGGAGAAATGGGGACAATGGGGACACTTTAAATGGGGATGCCATGGTGGAAGGGTTACACAAGGAGAGAGAGGAGAGAGATAAATAATGCCTAGCTAGTTTAAAAAACCCAGAGGGAACCATATTAGTCCAACAACCTACTGACAAATTATAGATACATTATCTCTACATGAGTCCACGTGTATAGCTAAAGGCTACATAACAAGAAACAGTACCAGACAGGAGATACCTTCCTTTGAGTTGTTGGCCAGGGCGGTCCAAGAGACTCCCCAGATTACTCAGGCTATTGCCACAGCCCTCGCTCAGTGGCCAGCACAGCACATGTCATTGGTGCAGTACTGGCTCTCTTATCTTGGGGGCAATCGACAGCTACGTAATTTGACTAAATGCCCATTCCAAGAGAGGAAACTCAAGTGTAGTAATGTAAACATGACCCAATACACATGGCTGTAGTGGCCATAGATCTTAGCAAAAACCCCAAGACTGTCACATCTCTAGACGAATGTGATTTCTTACTATGTACAAAGCATGTATCCTTATATTTAGAGAATAATAGTCTGTGTAGTCAGCACTCATCAAAGAAGCTCACTTTGCACCAGTCAGAGACTATTACCAAGTACCCAAGTACCTCAACTGGTCACACACAGGTCTTGTCTATGAATTGCCCAGGCAACCTCTATACCTCAGGCTCATGGAACATAGAACAGGGGTAAAGAGGACACTAATGAATCTCTCAGATCTCAGTAATGAAGCCCCCCCCATGCAGCAGAGGGCCAGGAACACAAAGTCACAAATAGCCAAAGTGTAGAGATTAAGAGTCCGCTGAATGCTAGTCCTTGGACAGGATCCCTTCATTAAACTTTGCCCACTGAAGGCTCAGGGATCAACAATTCTTTTAGGAGAACAAACAGTTGCCTAATATTTGGAAGTAAAGCATGGGTATCAAAATAATTTATTGAAGGAATTAGTACTGAGGAAAAACAAAAATTAAACTGCCGAAGTGGTAGAACTCCTCCTGATGCTCAAACATTCCTCTCAGTGGTTAAATGTAATCATATTACATGTTCTTTCAATGTTCTGTTTCGTTTACCTAAGTATTTCATTACCTGCCTCTCTATGTGCTATTTATCAAAAATGTAATCTCAATAAGAATATCTGTGGTTACTTTAAAACTTATTAACTACCATATACCTGATTTGTGAGATGTATGTATGTGTATGTATGGGCAGGTATGTGTGTATAAACATTTTAAGGTAAAGAGGTGTTTCGCTTAGAGATGTACAGTGATACCTTAGAATTTACAAATAATCTTAATATATTTTATTAGATCATAAATGTAATTTATCCTTTACAGTGTGTTTGGGATCATAACTAATTTCTACATGCAGTATGCTTTCCTCAGTCCTCATTTAAAATGCAATTGCTGTAGTGACAAAAGCTGTTTTCAGGATTTAAAAACAAAATAAAGAAAAATATCAGATGAAAAAGAGCTGTAGATGTAAAAACATATTTCTGACAAAGAAGGTTAAAGAAAGTAGATAAGAAAGTTCTTTGTATATTAGGCAAAGAATTGTACCAAGACAGAAACAGATGAGAACAAAGTTAGAAGATTAACGCATTTTGTAAAAAAGTTTGCAAAAGTTGAACCTGGAAAGGAATGACATAATTACAATCAAGTTGATTAAAATTGAAATATATTAAAATTGCTAAGGTCAAAATGCAATACAAAAAACAGATGCTTGATTCTCTTTTTACAATAACATTTTCTTAAATATTAATCTGATCTTTTTAGTAGGCAAATTAACAGGGCGTGGTGGCACATGTCTTTAATCCCAGAACTTGGGAGCCAGAGGCAGGTGGATCTCTTTGCGTTTGAGGCCAGCCTGGACTACATAGTGAGTTCCAGGACAGCTGGGGCTACAGGGAGACCCTGTCTCAAAAAGACACACACACACACACACACACACACACACACACACACACACGCACACACACACCACGCACGCACACACACACATACACGCACACACGCGCACACACATGTATATAAGCAAATTATCTAAAACTTAATAATAATTACACTTCTGTACGTGCTGTTTGCTTTCCCATTGTGTAAAACTTTTACTTGCTGGATAGCCACTGAGCTAGCAGTAGGGAAAATTCTATTGAAAATAAATATTGATACTTGAGCATTCTTAAAATATGGAATTGGTTAAGGAGTCTTTTTACAATAAACTCTCTTCTGTACCACCCCACAAACCAAATCTGGTAATTTCATCAATGAACACTTCATTTGGTCTGGAGAAACAGTCACTTCTAAGCAGCTCCTGAACTGCAAAACTTCAGGGTGAAAACTCATATTTTTCATCTCAGGCTTGGGCCAGTTCCTCCTGAAAACAAATCCACATGGACTTGAGATACAACAGATTAGAGACTAAAAAGTCCTATGACATGTTGACACTTCTTAAAGTAGAGATAGCCAAAGGGTTTGGTTAACTCTTCTTATCCAAATTATACCAAAACCATCAATCTCTAAAAATAGCAATATTCATAATGCCTTATACTTTAAGAGGTGATTTAAAAAAATTATTTTATTCATTATTTCTATTTTATGTGTATGAGTGTATTGCCTGCATGTAGGTAAGTGCACCCATGTCGTGCAATGCCCATGGATAGAAGCTATTGGATCCCCTGGAACTGGAGTTACAGATAGTTGTTAGCTGCCATGTGGGTGCTGGGATTTGAACCCGGTCTTCTGAAGGAACAACAAGTGTTCTTAACTGCTGAGCCATCTCTCCAGCCCAAGAGGTGATTGTTTTTTTAAAAATATGAGTATTTAAAGCATCCTATGGTACAATTAGCTGGCATTAGAAATAATTAAAAAATATTCATATTTTGCTAATAACAAGAAAGTACATGGCTGGGGCAGTGCTTAGTGGCTACTTCTTCACCCGCCCTGCAAGCATGAGGACCAGAATTTGGATTCCCAGGTTCCATGAGATGCTGGGTTGACATGGAAACTCACCTGTAATTCCAGCTATAGAAGGTGGATACAAGGGATCCCCAGTGCAAGCAGGTTAGTGAGACTAGCCATACAGAGCTCTCAGTTTGATTGAGAGACTCTTCCTCAATGAATAAGGTGGTAGAGTGATCTAGAATCATTCCTGACATCAACACACACACACACACACACACACACACACACACACACACACAAATGGAAAAACTAGCTGAAAAGTAAATGAACAACATCACAGTAACTTCTACCAGAGTACATTTCCCTTCTTGCTGTTAAAAGACAGACTGGTTGCACCGACAAATTCTGATTTCTTATAGTCTTGACCTCTTGTTTCTATCGCTGTTATTAAAAATTATTTTGTCTGTGAAAACAGATGATCTTGTTCAAAGGACATTTACATTAATATTGTATTATTATGTTATTTCTTCTGTAACATGAGTTTCCATTTACTTCCCCAAACTAAAATCTAGTATACTACCAAAATAATATGATGGGCCACATTATTATTCACAAATAAGTTATAATATTTAGATATTAAAAACCAAGTTTTCATGAAAACAGCTTGCTACATCACATGAGTTATGGCTATGGAATCAAATTGGCAAATATATCTGTTAATTTCATAGAGCAAAAATAATTATAGATACAGAGTAAAACATGTAGCTAATCTAATTTAAAACAATTTCTTAGGGGTTGGAGAGATGTTTCAGAGATTAACATCTCTGGCTGTCCTTGCAGAGGATCCGGATTTGGTTTCCAGCACCCACAAGGCAGCTAACAGCCCTCTGTAACTTCAGTTACAGATATATGATGCCTTCTCCTGGCTTCTGGGGGCATTGCATGCATGTGATGCACTTATACACTTATATGTAGGGAAAAGCACTCATTCATGTAAAATAAAGATAGCTGAGTATGTTTTTAAATCTATAATTTTTACTTGGCTAAAACCTCTGTTTCCCTCGTTTGCTGCCTTCACCTCTTTTAGGCCATATGACATTGCTGACTATTTTAACTTCAGATATAATTTCCCTATTCATGACCTATACTAATGTCCTATCAGAAATAAAGAACAAAATAACAAATCAGATCTGGATCATGATATCTAATAGATTAATATGATCAAGGAATTTCTTTCATAATAATTTTTGGAATAATTCCTCTCTTCTCAAGGTTTGACTTCTGACCTATCTCAGACCCTACCAATAAGTTTCCTAGCCATGTAGGACATGAGAAAATATTTGCACATGTGCAAATTATGATGCTTGGCCAATGAGGAAACTATAAAGTTTCCAGAACTAGTTGCACCTGCATTGCTGGAACTTCAACAAGACACACCTGTGTTGTTAGAAATTTAGTCATTGTGGAGAGTTATTATTATAGATTCATGTATGAAATTATATTGGGCTGTATTAGTACTTTAAGTCAGTCTATTACCTACCTGTGTGTTTGCTATAACATTCTGTGACAAGACCTCCAAAACTACTTAATGGGATTAATTTTAAGGACACCTAAAACAACCCTGTGAAAACCTGTCTTTCCTCTCTGATGCCTTCCCTATAGTCTCCTCTAATCTATCTTAATTATAAAGTGTTCTGCAAAAAAAGTGTTCTGTAGGGAGTCAATAACATTAATATCTTAAATCTGGGGCTGGAGAGATAGCTCTGCCATTAAGAGCACTGGCTGCTCGTGCAGAGGACCTGGGTTTGATTCCCAGCACCCACAAGGCCACTAACAGCCAACTAATTCCAGCTTCAGGAGATCCAACACCCTCTTTTGACCTTCATAGGCACTGCATGACACAGATGCAGTTACTTACATGCAAGCAATACATTCATATACATAAAATAAAAATATAAATAAAATATTAAAAAATCTTGAATGTTATGAAATCTTATGGGCATTCATCCTCTGATGATGTCTGTTCTTATTAATTCTTCATTTAACCCATGATCCCCTCTTCCCAACAGATCCAATTCAAAAATTTTTCAAACCTCACATGGACCCTTTGGCTCATATCTGTAGTTTCTCTTTCAATAACCATTTTGATTCTTATATCCATGGGCTCCTCTTTGCTTCAGCTGTTAACTTACTTCATCTAGACACCTGTGTCCACACCGCATGGACTCGTGGAAAATATCCTGATGTGTGGACACAGATGCCAGTCTCTGTCTCAGACATTCTGAGAAGGGAAGGCTTCTTAACTTCATCATCACCCCAACTCAGCATGAAACAGCCAAAGATTAAACAATGCCAATTAAAATCATAAAGACTGTCCTTGGGAAACTTTGTCATAGGATGACCAACTTTAATTATAACTGGAGTCCATCAAGGCAACCCAAGACCACCCCCTGATTCCTTGCTATGATGTACAAAGTATTTGGGGAAACTCCATTTCAACTTCCTGTTTGCACTTGGAAACCTCATTATTTTCTTTTATGTGCAGATTTAAAGAGGTCTCAAGTCTACAGAACCTCAGTGGGACGAGCTCTATTCATAGGGGTTGACCATGCTCACCTTGACTTTCTCAAATGAACTGTTTCTCTAATCCTAATTACACATTCAAAGACACCTGGAATTGACACTGATGCTTTAACTGTGTCCTGTCTTATCCCTTGACTCCACAGCACACACAACATCTTAGCGACATTTCCTTCTCTTCATGCATATTGTTGAATCACAGGAACCTTTCACAGGTTGAATATTTTGCTCTTTCTCCATCAGAATTCTTGCTTTTGTAGAATAATTTCATCTAAGTTCTGGACTGATAGTCTACATTTTCTATCATTTCCATTTAAAAAACCTACTACATAGATACACATAAAACATCATTTTGCTTGTATTGTATTTTTGCAAGTATTTTAAAAACTACTCTTACTGTCTTATGTAAGCATGAAAGATGGAACAGTAGGAACACGATGTTCTTAGATGTGTCATCATTGAGAATATGCCCAGGAATACATCTTTAGCTAATGAATAATACAGTGCTCTATACTGAAATGAACACATACGACCACCATTTAAAGGCAGATGTGTTTGACAAGCTTTTGACAAATCTGTGCTATATAAATAAAAGTTTTAGCAATGCACTATCATATAAAAGAAGATATGCAACCGATAGCATAAGCTTTTTTCTTTACTTGTCAACATTCATAAGTACACTTAAAAAATATTGTGCCCTTTTTGTAGCTGCATACTTACCACAGTGTGAAAGTTAATTGATACTGCATGTTATTTGGTAAATGAATGATTGATAGGTTGAACCAGTGAACGAAATCATTACTCATTCACACTAAAATTCTAGAGACAATGCGGTACCTGGACTCTGCTGTGAACATTCTAAGGAGATCACTATGCAGGACAAAAATGGGGAAGGGTAGGGACAGATAGTCTCTATGCGAAGAGCATATGACTCTTTGGATTGATACTAAGACGACATCTCATGATTCATTTTCTATTTTGGAGCACCAGAATACTTGTCAGGCCTTCGAAAGAATATGCAAATATTCATAGCTACAAATATCCCAGAGATTTGGCGAGAATTTGAATGACCCCCTTCTTAGTGAATGCAAGTGACTGAAAATCATCAGTTGCAACAAGGATGGCAAAGGTTCCAGACTGATACACATTTGAAGAACCTAAAACAGGCACACTACATGACACTTTATTATCTGATGTGTTCATTAAATAAGCCTCCTATCTGGATGACTTTGTTAATATTCCAGGAAACTTGCTCATGAAGATAAAGTTGCAAAAACTTTATTGTTTTACGAACTTTCCCATAACCTATTGATCTGAACACTAGACTATTCAGTTCACTCTCAGAATCGATATCCCTTTTCAGGATAATAGCATGAAATGAGTATACATTTTTAAAGATTCATCCTGAAGCCTTGCTTTGCTACATCTACTTACTCTAAACTATTACATCAAAAACTTGGCCCATCTTACTCTAGTTCCTGGTTATCATAAAAAAACCTTGGAAGGCAGTTATGCTTACCACTGTTCTACCAACACCACACTGCCTGTGCCAAAGTGTGAGAATAAGTTACTAGGAGTGCTCAGCCGTAGATAGGTCATCTATATTAACCTCCCCACATCCACGGCTCAGGGAACATTGTAGGAGAGCAGACAGAATGTAAGAGCTGGAGGATGAGAAGAGCTGTGGAACAATTTCTCCTGGACATGGCATGCTGGCACACACATCAGTTTGTAGAAGCTGTGGTTGCTTACACAAGACTCGAATGAGATGAAGTCATTCAAAATTCCAGCACAGATGGAGAAGGGGTTCCTGGTGCCCCACCCTTAGCTGAGAACTGTTGACAACTGATGGTTGCTGAGGGAAGGAGCAGTCACTTTTCTTTGTGAAAGTGGCCTCTGGTAGGTTGTCCATTCCCCAGTGGATGGCCTCACACTCATTTGCACACAGTCAGCATTAACTGGCATCAGGGAGCTATTAACAATAATAACATTAATAATAATAATAATAGAGAACATGAAGTCTGGTGCGAGATGGGTTGATTGGTTTGGGAGGGAGTCAGAGGAAGGTTGTGGGAGGTGTATAAGATCAAAACACGTTGTATAGATGTTTAAATTTTCAAAGAATGAATAAAAGTGAAGCAACAACAAAACTTGCTGAGACCAGAACTCTCGAATGGCCCATCTTTGTGGTTCTGTGTCTGAGACAGTGCTATGATGCTTTCAAAGTCGTGATTTTCCTACCACAGTCAAAGAAACACTCAACTTTACCTTTCGGAGAGGTTCTTTTTGTGGCATTTCCAGGAGCCAGTGTGTGACACTACGGAGGATGAAACTTCGCCTGTGATTGGACTTACTAAGTTACTTAAATGAAGTTTACTTTCTGAAAGGAGTTCTTAGGCTGTTTAATTATGTGAAGCTGATGTGAGGCAGTCTGCTTGCATGGGCTCACACTGGCTTAAAGCCAACTGTTAAATTATTAGGTATTTTGCAAGCTGGCTGTTACACCATTGGTACTTTGAAATTGACCACAGTAGGAGTACTTACAGCATAGAAATGGGCAAATATTGCAAATGAGGGTTTTTTGTTTGGAGAGCTGGTATCCAGCATTCCACTAGCTTTGTGCTGGATTTAATCTGTGGGGGGATCTTCAAGGGATCCTTGGGTCACATTGGGAAATAAGAATGAAAAATATCTCTTTTGAGATAAATGAAACCTTTGTAACTCCATTAATATCAGAGATGCATTCATATCTTTCCAGCACAAAAAATGTCATGAGCTGCTTGGGAGTATAGCTCAGTGGTAAAGCATGCGTGAGACTCTGAGATCTATCCTTAGCATGCCACTGACATAGATATCAGTATGAGAACATGCTAAATGTTATATCTCGTTTGATTGATATCTCCCTAATTCTATTATCACTGTTAGTGTATTAGTGATAAAAATTTTAATGGAGGAAAATGAATGTATAACAATTCTACATTTCAGGGCTTTAACTTACTCTACGTAGTTCAGAATTGACTTTAAAGGAGCAAATATATAAGAAGACAACAAAATGGGAAGTGACTGTTCGTGCTGGTCAGTCCCAGTGGAGAGGCCAAATTCCCTCATTTGCCAAGATCCAGGTGGCCAAGTATGCTTCCTGACTTGTTTCCTCTGTGTCTAAATTATAGGGTATACTGCTGGTCTCAGCTCTTACCTAGAGAGAGGAGGTTGGGGGAAGGGAGCTCTGACAGTTAAGACAGGTTGGAACTTTAAAAAAGTTATATTAATATTAATTAAAAAGCAAAAATATGTAAATAAAGAAGAAGAGCTTGGTGACCCTATGTCTGCAGTTTTCAGTCTGAGAAGAAGATTCCACCTTTGCGTCCCTCGATGCTTGTCTGTTTCTCATTCTCCATCTTCTTTGCTTTGATGTGGGGGTAGGGCTGGAATGGGGATTGGGTAGATTCCTCCTCCTTGATGAATGCTGGATGGTAAGGACACAGAAGGGTTATTCCTGCACTGTTTGCCCCTCCTCTAGTGTGTACTGATTAAGAGAATAGGTGGCATCAGTGACCAGGCCGGTCTTGGAACTTCCATTTGTCTTATTTTGTCTTTGCTCTAGGGTGTTTAGTTATTGCTATGAGATCAGTAGTTGATTCTGGGGGAATTTGACTGATGAAGACCTTAAAATCCAAGCATAGTTATTGTGTCTATAACTCTTCTTGAATTTGTCAGCAGAACAAAGCAACTTCTCTTTCACTGAGTAAGTGTAAATAAAAATGCCTCGGGGATCCCTGGGCAGATGTTCTTTTGTTCTCCTGTCCTCCTTTTTGGATTTCTAATTGAAAGAGTGAAGTAGGAGAAAACAGCACTGGCAGAATTTTATAAAATTACGGAACATGAAGAGACCTGGGGGTAAGTATACCAGCATCTTAAACTTCAGAAGGCTGAAGTCTACCCTCAACATCCTGGTGTGAGCAGCACAATTAGAAGTATTTAAAAGAAGTGAGATTCATGTTAGGAGGAATTAAAGACTGAAAATCTCCTTGATTTTTGGTAACAGTGACTGCTGTAATGCTAGGAATATAAATTTCTTTTTTAAAAAAAATTGATTAAAGAATTTCATACGGTGTATTGTGAACACAGTCAGACCCCCTCCTTCCTCTTCACCCCACCTTACTCCCCACCAAATTCATGTCCTCCATTATTATTTTTTAAGGCCTATCAAATCTAATCTGTGTTTCCTAAGTCCTCCTGGGCGTGGGCCAATCTTTTGGAGTCCTGTCAACCTATCAGGTATCACACCAGTAAGGAAAATTGACTCTCCCTTTCCTAGCATCTATCAATTGCCAATAGATCTTCAGCTAGTGCTGTGGCTTTCAACCCATCTCTCCAGTCCTTGTTGGCCCCTACTTGGTTTAGGCTGCAGTCTTGTGCATGCAGTCATAAGTGCTATGGTTCATATGCATACTTACCCTGTGGTATCCAGACAAAACAGTTCCTTGCATTCATCTATCTATCACCCCTGGCTCTCACAATCTTTCCACCATTTCCTATAGAAAGCTTCTTTCAATATATACATACAATATCAAAAGGAGTTTAAATGTAATTACCCTGTAACGGGTTCAATGATTCTAGTAGACACCATAGGCTAGCAAATGAAAAACTCAGTGCCAGGAATGACAGCTCCCTTAAAATTTTTTTGAATTAAATTTTTGTGGTTTTCATGCAATATAATTTGATGGTATTTAGGGTCCCCTCTCCTATCTGCACCTTCCCTTACTGCCCAACCCATGCAATTTAACATACTCTATTACTATATTATATACATAGCCTATGGACCCTAATTTATGTCTCCCAAATGTCCCTCAATGTGGGCCCAGTCACTGGAACCTACCAAGAGTCCCATTCTTGAAAGGGACTGTCTCTCCATCTCCCGGAAGTCATTGGTTGCCAAATTTTCCTTAGATTTGTTGGGGTTTCTTACTCACTTCCCCATGTCTATGTCTGGTTTGAGCTTGCATGGGACTTGTGCATGCTGTCACCTTTCCTGTGAGTTCATATGAGAAACTGACCAGATGTCTGGAAAACTCTGTTTCCTTATGGTTATCCACCACCTCTGGCTCCAACAATCTATCTGTCATTTTTCTACAATGATCCCTAAGCCTTGGGAGGCAGAGGTTTGTTATAGGTGCCCTGTTCAGGGATAAGCACTCTGTAGCTTCTTGTTCTTTGCACATTGGATAGTTGTGGACTTCTGTGATAATCACCAACTGCTGCATAAGGAAACTTCTCTGGTGAGAGTTGGGAGATGCAATAATCTATGGGTATAACAGTAAGTCATTAGGAGTCAGTTTAATTCAATGACTATTTAGTAGAATAATAGTATTGGGCTTTCCTTGTGCCCTGTGACCTGTCAAGTCTCAAATTCCTAACCCCGATATCAATGTCCAGTATGGGTTCCTTCCTATGAAGCAGACCTTAAATCCAATTAGAGAGTGGTTGATTTCTCCCATAATATTCATGCCACTATTGTACTACTGAGCATATCTTGCCAGACCAGATGTTGTTGTAGTTCACAGGATTCACAGCTGGTTAAAGTTGATGGTTATTTTTCCCTTCTGGCAGCATGCATAGTATCTCCCAGCACTATGAATGCTGGCCAGTAGATATGAGGCTCTGAAGTCGGTACTAGCTTGATTTCTTTTTGTGTTTTCTACAGTTTATATATGTAGTGTCTTCAGTAATAGGGTCTGTCTTAGTTACCTTCTATTGCTTTGATAAAAACACTAACTAAAACCAACTTGGGGAGGAAAGGGTTTATTTTACCTTACATCTCCTAGGTCATAGTTCATCATTGAGGGAATTCAGGGAAGGAACTCAGGGCAAGAATCTGGAGGAAAGAGCTGAAGCATAGACCATGTGGGAACACTGCTTACTGGCTTGCTTCTCTGGCTCATGCTCAGTCTGCTTTCTGAGCAGGGGGTGGTGGCACTGCCCACAGTGGTCTGGGCCCTCCTACATCACTCAACAATCAAGAAAATGCCCCATGGACAAGCCAATACAATGGAGGAAATTCCTCAATTGAAGTTCCCTCCACCCAGGTGTGGCAAGATGACAACTCAAGCTATCCAGCACAGGGTCTTGTCATTAAGTTCTGGTGGGTAACCACAAGCAGAGGCAATAGCCAGTGTTGTTTGAGGTTCTATGGGGCCCATGGTCAACACCTTCAAGAGAAGGAATGGACTCTCTCTTTTGTAGTTGGTGGCCAGAGAGATCCCAGACACTCAAACAATACTGGTTCTTGCCATTGTACTTGGTTACCCACCAGAACTTGATGGTAAGACTTAATTGATAAAGATACTATATATACGAGTCACAGAACAAAGAAGGAGAAATCAAGCTGGTCCTGACCTTGAAAGTACATCTCCATTGGCTAACCTTCTTAGTGCCAGAAGGTGCTATGCATGTTACTGGCATAGAAAGATAATCATCAATCGTGGAGCTATGAATGCTACAAGCTACAATAACAGCAACTGGCTTGGCAAAATATGCCCATTGGTGCAACAGTGACATAAATATTATGGTAGTAACCAATCACCTTCTAGTTGGATTTAAGGCCCACTTCACAAGACACAGTCCATCCCTGACACTGTTATCAGGGCCAAGAACCTGTGACTAGACAGGTCACAGATTGTAGGGGTGAATCTAATAATTTCATTCTGCTAAATAGACATAGTATTTTACTTTTAAAAAGCTTTTTGAATTTCTTGAGAATTTCATGCATGAGTACTCTACATCATTTCCACCCCCCGGCCTCTCTAATTCTTTCCATACCTTTACTCCCTCTCAAATTACTGACCTCTTCTTTGATAATGATTTTTATATACACACACACAAACACATACACATGTATAAATATATACAATGCACTGAGCCTATTTAGGAGTGCTTGTATGTACATATGTTTAGGGCTGGTCACACAGGAATGGATAACCTATTAGGGGCTCAACCCTGAGGAAAACTGATTCTCCCTCCCTTAGCAGTTAGTGATTGTCTGTAGCTATTCATGTAGTGGTGGGACCTTGTGAAACTTCCTATATCCATACTGGCATGTCAACTGGTGTTGTGTGTGCAGGTCTTGTTTAGGCAACCATATAGTTGAGATTATATGAGTGCAGCTTTCCTATCATCTATCTATCTATCTATCTATCTATCTATCTATCTATCTATCTATCATCTATCTTATCTATCTATCTATCTATCTATCTATCTATCTATCTATCTATCTATCTATCTATCTATCTATCTATCTATCTATCTATCTATCTATCTATCTATCTATCTATCTACTATCTATCTATCATCTATCATTCATCATCTATCTATCATCTATCCATCTATCTCCTATCTAGCAGCAGGCATCTTGGTCTACTGACTCTTACAGTCTTTCTACCCTTTCTTCCACAATGTTCTCAGAGTCTTAGGTGTGGGGATTGCATTGTAGATGTCTTAATTCAGAATAGGCTCCCATAGTGACTTGCTCTGCATTTTGATGAGTTGTAGAACTTTGTAATAGTCTCCATCTGCTGCGAAAAAAAGCTTCTTTGATGAGTGGTGAGAGCTACATAACTATATATTTCAGTATTCTCTTCTTTCTCCTCTTACCTGTCTCTTTGTTATCTTTTTCCTTTTCTTATATTTGTTCTTTTCTCCTTAAAGTTTGTGCAAGCCCTCCCCCCACAATAAACAACTTTAAAAATAAACAAAATTAACTTCATTTTCCTCTGAATTGTTTGAGGTCCCATGTTAGCGTCAAATATGAATTTCCATGCACAGAAATTCCGTCTGTACAAACCTATGCAAGTCATAAAGGAAAGTAATATAAGAGCCCTGAAATGAATTTTTCTGTATGAAACTGTGTGTTTTGACAACGCAGTGGAGATCTTTTTTAAACGTTGGAACCTCATTTAATTTTATGTCTTATAGAGTTTATAATGAGTAAAAGATTATATAAGGGTAATAATTCATCTGTAAACCTAGAAATGTACAGCCAATTTTGAAAGAGATGTACCCTAGCTCAGAAAAATGTTATTGAATAGGTTAATGCTGTTGTAATGAAATGCTTCTTTTAATTAAAATAAATAAAAAAAATTTAAAAAAATTTTCTTTACAACAGATTTTTGACATTGACTTCCAATAGGTGACACCCATTGTGTATTGATTTCAGTCTGGAAAGGCACACCCCACTGACTTGAATTATTGGTGCCTCCCCTGTGTTTCTAGGATTTAGCCATAGTTCTCCTATGAGTAAACTCTGCCTGGAAATTACTTTTGGAATTAACCACATTACCTCTTTCTACTCATTAGGGTGTCATTCAGCATGCTCTTCCATAAGTGTTCCTTTGTGGCTGGAAAGAATGAGGTTGAGAATGGCAGTAACTTATTTAAAAGAAGACAATTCTATATTGTAAACACTTTCATAAAGCAATTCCAATTTTAGATTTTTTTCATTTATCCCCGCAAGCATCACTGAACATTTACTGTGGGGAAGGCATTTTGCTGTTGGATACTGGTAGTGTCTGTGGGTGGCAGAGGCCATAACAGTGGGAGGTGAGATGTGCTGAAGAGGTGGTGGAGGTGGAGGTGTCAAAGGGGTTGAATGTGGTGTTGACAGTTGGGGCTGGGCTCACAGAAGCTTCTCAAAGAGAGTAATTTTACTGGATTGATCTCTGGAGGGTAAATGGGAATGAATCAAATAACAAGATGATGTGTTTTCTTTTTCTTAACACCACAAGCACATGTGCAAGGCCTTTTAGTTAAGAATTCAAGTTAATGTGAGAACGATTCAATGAGATCTTCCAAATTCCCACCTTTACCCCCAGCGTGGCTTCCCGGATGAGTGGCGTCCACGCCGTGCGTGCCGCGTTGCATCTCCCTGCACATTCCTAACCGATTCCACTGGACGATGATTTTTGGCCTCGTGTCATTGTTTGATTCAAAGCAGTACCTTCTCTAGTGCCTTTGCTCTACTAGGAAGCACACCATGCATCATCAGACCGCTCGCTAACACTGACACTTTTATATGTCCCTGAGAAATCATTTCTGTAGCTGAAAGGCTGAGAAGTTTGTAGAGCAGGATTTTGGAGAAATAAGCAGAATAAAGACAACCTGTTAAATTCTCCAGTGTTGATGCACATAACAAAAAATGGCGTTCTGCGGACGAAGGTCGCTGAGGTGAGAAAAGTGATGGAGAGGCTGTCACATAAATCTCATCTGTGCCCTATAACTTTTAATCTGCTTCAGATCTGTAGGGATTTAAAATGCCTGGCAAAGGAGTGGGCAGTCAGGATAATCCTCAAGGGAGTCTGACAAGAAATAGAAACCTTTTTATATCTTTCTTGCCATGGAAACCAAGAAACTGTGAGGTCATTCTTTTAAAAATGTTTTAATTTTTAACTGATGTATTAAAACCTAAAAATAATACATATCACTAGGGTATCTTGTAATATTCTGACACATGTATGTAATGTATGATGTTTAAGCCTTTAAAATCCATTCGTTTGTGCTTGTATATGTCTGTGTTTGTGTGTATGTGAGGAGGTGTGCACATGTCACAGCATGTGTGTGGCGGTCAGAGGACAACTTGCAGGACTTGATTCTTCTCTTCTACCACCTGGATCCTGGGAATTGAACTCAGCTCCTCAGACTTGGTGGCAAGTGCCTTTACCCTCTTGAGCTATCTTGTTTTTTTCAAGAGCACACTAAATCCAATTAATACTGCTCATATGTGCATGGGTGCGGGACCATCCACTGGAACGTCGAAAACCTAACAGTGACTACAACCCAAAGAAAAACAACTCTCCCTCCCCCAGCAGCCAACTGTCAATAGCCAATGCTTGGGCATGTTTTACTCAGTGACTTTGGATGGTATGCAAGTGTGAAGGAGAGGATTCCATTGACAGAAACAAATAAGAGCAAACCCTGTTAGTTAAGATGTATAGACTAATATGGAGACAAGTCACATAAACAAGGGAAAGGAAAAGGATGTTGAACATGTGGCTTCATTGTGGACATTTAAAAAGATCCAGAGGCTTCATTGTAATGATAACAAACATTGTGTGAGTCAGCAGCATGAAATGGTGGGGATAAAATAGTTAATTTGCTATTGAGCTACACAAATGGAAGTTTAATATCTAGGACAAGAACAGTGATAATGAAATTTAAATGTACTCTTTAGACCATACCTGTTGTATTGTATTTGGTTCTTTTAAAAACGATACTAACAAATGAGACCACAGTTATTGGAACTGAGTAGAAAGAGGATAAGAATTCATAATAGCGCAATTTAGGAGCAGTGGGAAAATAGGATTATTTTGTTTACAGAAAGAAAACTTGGTGGGTAGGGAGAAGAGGAGAAATAAAGGTGCCTGAATATTCAAAGAGCTCTCATGCAGAAGAGAATTAGATTAACTAATTTAACTAAAGCATGAAACCGAAGCCAACAGTGGCTACCATAAGAGGGTAGGATTCAGCTCAACAGAAAAAGAAAATGAATTGCATTTGCTTTGAAAAGAAGGAATGAACTGCTTTAGGAAGCAGGGGATTAGTTGTTGCCAGGGCATGAGCATGGCAATATCATTATCAATAGGGGTTAAGGTGTAACATAAGACAAGTGCTCACATTTAGGCCTTGACATTTGCAGGTACAACTTGGTTCTTAGCAAGGACATCATCTTAAGTTTAGGTTTCTAATGGAGGGGGATGTTTATCTTTGCTAGAAGAAGTGTTTGGAATATTAGAGAAAACTCTATGTAAATCACTTAATACCCGCTCAGATATTATGTTCATAGAACATAAATCTACATTATAGGATATATATGCAGATATACATAAACCTTTGGACACAATACATGGACTTATTTCTGGTTAGAGAAGAAGCTTATCTTTTTAGAAGTCAAGATATGTGTCTGCAAGACTTTAAAAAATTTGAACTTGCTTAACATATTTCTTATTACAGTTTTTCAAGGAATTTGTCTTATTTCTTAAGTTGTAAGAATTTGGCTACATAATATCCTTCTGAATTGCCTAGTGAATTATCAATCTTTACATGGAGGCACTAAATATAATTTTGAATTTTGGTAGTTACAGGAAAAGTAACTGGATTATCACCAAATCAAAGAGGAATGTCTGAATCTCACCTTGTCCTCTCACATCCTGCTCTCCAAAGTGTCTTTTGAGAATCAGTGTATTTTCTGCTATGGGGACAATGAATCATTAAAGGCTATAGAGGCTAATAGTCACAGCTTTCCAAGTCGGATAGGATAAATTCCGCTGTATACCAATGGTTAAATGTAGAGAGCATCTTTTGTACAGAGTGCAATGTTGATGGCTTATCCTCTTCCATGTAGTTCCTTCAACAGCCTCACTGAAGTGTTAGTCACAAGTGAGACATTGATGTCCATGAGGACAGAGACAGTGCCTCTTATGCTGATTACATTTACCTTCCAGGAGTAGCAAAATTGTCTGGCATATTAGGTATATATGTTTGTTGAATTAATGGATATAAGAATAAACAGATGAAAACATGGATTCTCAAAATGAACAAGCTGCCCATGAGGTCTTAAGGGTGGAAGCAAACTGAGACCCCTGTGGTAGTCTCTCTCCAAGAGCTGCAGAGCCTGCCCAACTTCTAAGAACTCTGCATTACTGAGAGTGTCAATATGCATATTTTTTGACAGGGTCTCCCTAGTCCCAGCCCACTTGGAAGTCACTGTGTGGACTAGGCTGGCCTCAATCACACAGAGATATGCCTGCCTCTGAGTCCCAAGGACTGGGATTAAAGGAATGCACTACCATACCTGGTAGGAACTGTGCATTTTTATACTGAAAAGGTATTGAGTCACTGGTAACTAACTGGTGCTGAGTAAATCTGAGATAAAATATTTTTACAGACTTTTTTCTGCTCTAGATACACTAATTTTATTTGCATGTACAATTCATTATTTAAAAGTTTATTCTAATATTCTTACTATATCTCAGATACTAATTTTAATATAGCCTTTTCTCTGATTATGAAAATCATAAGTGGGAAAGACGCTGAAATTACATATTCTTGGGTTTGTATTCTGATGACTATAAGCAGATAAGCAATGTAAAGCCAGCTACCTAATGGAGATGGCACGTCTTGTTCAGATTATTTTCCTTTCGGTCAGAATTACTTGGTGTTTTCTGCAATTTTGTTTCACATAATATCGTACATGGTAAGCATACAATACTTATAAGTCATTAATGAAGAATTACTAACAATCTGTGCTCACTGTAGAAAACTTGGAAAACACAAAAGTATTGAAAAAGAAAGTAATAAAACATCTATAATCCTATTGTAGAGATACCTGTACACCCATGTTTGTTGCTGCTCTTTTCGATAGCTAAGAAATGGAAACAATCTAAATGTTTGTCAACTGACAAATGGATAATGAAAATGTGATATATTTATACAATGGTGTTCTGCTCAGTAGTAAGAAAAGATGAAATTATGAAACTTTCAGGTAAATTGATGGAATTAGAAACTGTTGTACGTGAAGCAACACAGACTCAGAAAAATCAAGTGACTAAGAGTCTCCCTCATTTGTGGATTTTAGCACCAATCCCTTGTATATGAGCATATATCTTGATGTAACAGGAAAATGGAAAGGAAACATGGAGGTAAAGGGAAAGAAAGAACCCTTGAGGGGGGGATAGTAGGAAACAGATGATACCAAGAGGAAGATGGGGAAAATGAGGTTATTCAACTGAGAAAGGAGGAGAGAAGGACACACAAGGAACCCCGGGGGTAAGGCAAAAAGGGAACTCAAGAGAGGGAGGATAATAGGAGATAGGTATTATCAAAGGGGAAATGGGGGCACTTAAACTGGGGAAGGAGGAACAGACATTAGACAGAGAGAGAGAGAGAGAGAGAGAGAGAGAGAGAGAGAGAGAGAGAGGAAAGATAAAGTTTACCTGGTGTAAAAGGCCAGAGGGAACTGTAGTAACACAACCCCCGCCCCCTGAAAAATACACAGACAATATCTGAACATGAGGGCATGTGTGCTTGAAGGTTATATAATAAGGAACACAGTGCCAGACAGGAGAAACCTCCTTTCCAGCTAGTTGTTGGTCAAGAGACTCCCAACATAATGTAGGCTATTTGCACAGCCCTTGATTGCCTCCCAGAACTGGAAGACTTTATTGCTAAAGAGAGGGTATACTTCAGATGTAGGACTTGAAGCAATGGCACTGGTGCTGACCTGGAAGCCTCCTTCCTGAGGACTAGCTCTCATAGTTATAGAGGATACTATGCAAGCTGCTAAGGGAGAAAATCAATCACTGGTCTGACCCAGCTGTAAAGCCTAGTAACTACAACAGTGACCGACACAGCAAACTATCTCTATCAGTGCTGTAGTGACACTTTTATCTAGGGAGTAGTCAATAGCTATCGAATTGGACTTATAGTCCTCTCAGTGGAAGGGAACGCATGGGTGGCTCTGTAAATATAGCCAAACACACATGTCTGGAGAGGTCATAGATCCTAGAGAAAATCACATCTCTAGACAAATAAAATATCTTACTGTATGCTAAGTATAGATCCTTATATTTACAGACAAGTATCCTGTACACCACTCATCAAAGAAGCTTCTTTTTGAAACAGATGGAGGTTATTACAGAGCCCAGCCCAAAGTGACACATCTTCAGTGGAACCTCAACACCTAAGGCTCATGGAACACAGTGGAACAAGGATAAAGACAGTACTAACACATCCCTCAGCTCTCACCAGTGAAGCTTCCTCATACAGCAGAGTGCGATGCACACAGAAGGCCACAGCTGGCCAAGTTTTAGAGAATAAGAGACTGCAGATGTGTATCCCTGGATAGGACTCCTAGATAAACCTCACCCACCCATGGCTTAGGGACCATTGTGGAAGAGAGGGCATAAACATTGTAAGAGCCAGGGCTGGTCCATGAACATAGGGAAGCGGAGGCTTTCAGGCCTCTAGGAACTTGCTCATCATGTGAACTTGCATAAGATACATGCTGACTTAATCAGACAAAAACTCAGCATAGAACTGGGGAAATGGGCAGCAGGCCTCAACCCTAGCTGAGGAACTATTGGCAACTGATTACTGAGGGGTAAAAGAGAGTAGATCTTCTTTAAGGGAGAGAATCTAGATAGGCTGACTGGACTCCAGTGGATGAGCTTGCACCAAGGGACATCAGGGTACAAACGCTTGACTGGTTAGGACTTAACACACACAACGCAGGTAATCTGATGCAAGGGGGATGCAGGGGGTGCAGATGGGGAAGGGAATATAAATTTGATTAAGAAGTATTGCATGAAGTGCACAAAAACTCAATAAAATATTTTTAAAAATTAATGTTGTAAGAATACAGTTAAGGGGTTGGGGATTTACCTCAGTGGTAGAGAGCTTGCCTAGCAAGCACAAGGCCCTGGGTTTGGTCCTCAGCTCCGAAAAGAAAGAAGAAAGAAAGAAAGAATACAACTAAATTCCATAAACCTAAAAGTAAAAAACAAAAAACCTATAATTCTGAAAAATCATTCCCATGTATAATAGGTCGTGAACTTCTTTTCTCTCCGGCCCTGTGTAGCTTCTTAGTAGCTGAGATACTGCCACGTGCCTGACTTTGTGTGATGCCCTTTCTGTTTCTATCTTAGCAAGCGGTAACTAATTTGATTAAGAGATAAAAGCTGAGAAAAGTCAGAAGTGCCTTCTAAAGAGAACATTTTGAAGCTGTTCACAGACCCTAAGTGGGTTCTTCTTTGTCTTTTAAATTAATTTGTGCTCAGTGAGTGCTGAAGTTGCTGCGTGGCCCTCCAGCGCTTCTGGAAGGTGCAGCCATTCTGCTCGCTAATTGAAGAATAAATGGCCGCTTTTACTCTGTGCTTTTTGCAGGCCTGTGCTAATCAGGATGCTGGATCTTTGGGCTTTCAGATAATTACTGATGGACATTTTGCTCTGGTTCTTCAATAACCTTTCCTTTTCCTTGTCAATGCCTTCTTATTAGTGACCAAAAGAGACAGTTTAAAGAAGTGGAGAATCATTTATGTGGCTCAGATATAGTGTCTTATTTGTGAGTTACTGAAGAATTTAGAAATATTTTTTTTTGTTTAAGAGTTCCAGAACCTGAGAATGTTTAGCTTGAAAACCAGGTGCGTTTGTAGGGGTCAAAAAGGGTTTTCCATCAGCAGGGACAGTCTCAGATCCAAGAGACCAAGAGTGAAAATGTTACACAGCCACTTTCTTCCTGGCTGGTTGTTTCTCTTAGAGCTACCAACTCAGGATTCAGCTGCTGTCTGGAGCTGTGTGCGATGTGTGAGCTGTTGCTTTTGGACTTCATTCTGTCTAAGAAAGATCCTTTCTTGTCAAAATTGCTCCTGTTATTTTCAGGAGAGGGGACGATAGGGAACCAAGGCATTCACTAAATTCTCAGAGCAAAGATACTTTGGATTTTTAACTGTTCTAGAACCATACATATAAAATAAATGCAAGTAGGTGCTAAGAAGCAGTGTCCATTGGTTTTCTATGTGAAGTGTACCAAGAGCTGTATTCTCTACAAAAGTAGAGTTTTAAATTTCTAGTCATCGTTATCATTGTCTTTGCAGTGGTTGTTGTCCAGACTGTTGTTATCATTGTATTTGTGTGTATGAACGAGCAGGGAAAGAAAGCTACTTGCCTTGGTTTTTCTGTAAAGTCAGTTTATGTAGCATGTTATGGGTTGAGTTGACTCTCCAAATGCTCAAGGCCACACTTTTGGTTCCTGTGAATGTGATTTTATTGGGAAATAGTCTTGATTACATTGGACATGTAATTAAGATGAGGTCATACTTGACTGAGGGGCATTTCTAAATCTAGTACTGATGTCCTTATAAGGAGGTCATGAAACTCATAAGAAGGTTATGAAGATGCAGCAGCTGCAAACCAAGGGACACTAAGGACTGCAGACAAACTTTAGAAGGTAGGGAGGGGCACAGAAGATTTTCCCTTGAGTCTTCAGAGGAAACAATCCTGACAACATCTGGATTCCAGGTAGCTGTGAGAAAATACCAGTCTGTTCATTTGCAAGCGTGTGGTTACTTTTCACGGCATAGCATGGAATGGGCTGACCTTCTTCGGTAAATGCCTCCTTCTGTAGGTCTAGAGCTCATTCTGTCAAACTGAGCTTTAAGTGGCTCCCCAATCCTTAGTGCCTCCCACTGAAGACAATGCAGGAATTGGTGTGCTTATACTTTAGAGGAAGTCATGGGCATTTAGCACACTGTCTTAGGTTTGGTTTCCCAAGAAGCAGACACTGAGTACTTGTGTGTGTGGCTTTGGAGCTGATCCAAGGAAGCATTGATAAAGGAGAGGGAACCATAGATATGAAAGGGAAGGAAGCAAATGCAGGACAGATACTGACCAGTTTACCACTGTGCGCAGCTGGGACCCAGTGTCACTGGAGGGCTGTGGGAGACATTGGGGAACGCACCTCAGAACTTCTCAGGCATGGGAGTGGTGTTGGAGCTGTTTTGTCACAGATGCTCCTTTCCTCTGCCCAAAGATTCTGTCCTTGTTTAATGGCTTGCATTTAAAGTTTAGTTTTTTTCCACCTCTGTAGAGCTACCTTGATCCTCATATCTGAATTCAGAATCATGCCAAGAGTGCTGTTCATGGATAGAATCAAATAGAATTGCACGCACCCTCTTACTTCTTTGTTTTGGAATGTTGGCCCCTATTAGGCCCTCACGGACTAGGCATCCTTCCCGAGGAAGCCCACCTCCTGGGTTTGCCTCTTTGTTCATATGTCTTAGATCAAAATCCTTAGCCTGGCTCTTTTCAATATTGTGAGCCATGCAAGATACCTGGAGAAAGTCAAGAAATTAGATCCTCAAAGGGTAGCTCTAAGGCCAAATTTCCACATGTTTTGAGCTTGCTTAAAGCAAAATAGCATAACTACTTTCAGGACTTAAATTTGCAAATGACTTTCCAGATAGGAAGTCCTGTTTGTTTATTTGTTTACTTACTAATTTGCTTGTATTTTTGAGACAAGGTCTTTTGGGATCCAGACTGCCCTCAACTCATTATGTAGCCCTGACTGGCCTTGAGCTTCTGATCCTCTTACCTCTATACTCTAAGTGCTGGAATTAGAGGCATGTGCTACTACTATACTTGGCTTTGGCTTTACGTGACTTTTTCTTACTGTTTTATTTATTTTTGTTTTATGTGTATGAGTGTATTACCTGTATGTAAGTGCACCCATGTCATGCAATGACTGTGGAGGTCAGAAGAAAGCATCGGATTCCAAGAACTGGAGTTACGGATGGTTGTTAGCCACCATGTGAGTGTTGGGTACTGAACCCGGGGCCCTCTGCACGAGCAGTCAGTGCTCTTAACCACTGAGCCATCTCCTCGGCTCTACTTCTAGTCTTTTCTAGTCTTATTTTTAGTTGCTGAGTCAGAATGTCTACTTTAGAAATATATTTTTAAGGTTTGAATTTGATTTAGGAAAGAACATATGTGAGCAAGTTTGCAAAAATTATTCAATTATCTCTATGACTACAGATATATGTGTATATATAACATATGTTTTATATCTATATGTATATTTAATTCACAGGATAAACTTGCCTTACAAGATCAAGCTGTCCTCCACTCACAGAGTCCTTTGGGCACTACAAATTTGGTTAAAAAATTATAAAAGAAAAAGAAAATCTAGGTAGGCAAGAGAGAAAAGTTTTAAATCACTTCAAACAATAGCAAATGGCAACAGAACACCTGTCAGATGCACCTGGTTTTCATTGCAACATCAGCAGCACTGAAACTTCCAAGGTGTGATGAATTATTGCTCACCATCTGTTTTACGAAATGCTAATTCTTTATGAACCAAAATTACAGTCCAGCAAATGAGCTTTTAGCAAAGCAACAAGTCATTACTCACATGAGGCCATAGAGAAATCTTGAGCCGGAAATTATTAGCACAAATGATTTGCCAGAAACAGAGTGGAATCTTATTAAAGACCAGAGAAAATGGTGAATTGGATAATAAGAGGCAAAACAAGTAATCAGCTATAAGAAGAAGGAAGAAACGCATCTCCAGAGGATAAGCCAGAGCGTCTTTCTCAGGCTGCTCTAGCCTTTAGCAACAGTGGCTGTCTCTCACTACAAAATCTTTTCATGGCGTTTGTCTAGGGCTGTTCATCATGGTTCCCTGGAGTTGTAGAGCAGATTGTCTTAGGCTACTCTTTACTTAGAAATTTCAGTTAGAGCTCTCTGTAGGAAGCATGTATGTGTCCTTTTCAAGAGTTTTCTGAACTCTGCATACTACTGTTCTATTATTAATATATAACAAATAGAAGAAATGAACTGGAATTTAGGATAAAGACTGAAGGAAATAAGTCATTAATAATCCCAGCATCTACAAACAGCAATTTTTTAACATTTTGGTATGTATTCTTCCAATTATATAGTTTGAAACTGCAGATATACTTATTCTAATGGCACAGGGAGATGATCACAAAAGTCATTACCTTGAGCATTATAGGTTCATGTTATCTAGTAAGAGCCCAGTCTTTTTCAATTCTACACCATGTTATTTTGGGTATGTCCAGGTTCATTCACGCAGGCTTGTCGTGTGAGCATCTCCTCTATAGTCCCAAGAAACATCCTCAAGAAGTATACCTGCCTGGTCAAGGGTAGCATGAGATTCCCATCTTAAAATTTCAGCAATTAGAGTAGTAAAAGAAATATTTTTTTTCCATTTGGTGTGGCAAAAAGTGAAGATTCTGATTGTCCTGCTTTTAGTCAGGTTTAACAAACACACTAGCAAGAGGACAGGCAGCTCTGACCACAGCTGTGCTGCCTTCCTACCCAACAGCCTGGAGAGAGGTAAAGACTCATCTGATTGGCAAATACTTGAGAATTATGCAGTCAGAGTGGAGGATTTGCTTCCAAAAATATATTAGACAATACTGGAATATTGACTAAAATAAACAGATTTCTAAATTTTGTGATCCTAAAACTACTACTCCCTATAGGTGGGGTGTGGTTCTTTGAATAAATGTTCCCGACAGACTCCAAGTATTTGGATACTCGGCCCCCAGTTCATAGCAATGGTTGGGGAGGGTCATAGAACCTTTAGGAGATGTGGCCATGCTGGAGAAAGCAGGTCACTGGGGGCAGACTTTGAGAATTCTTAAACCTTGCGGAATTTCCAGTTTTTCTCTGCTTCCTGTGCCTGTTTGAAGATGTGAGTGCTCAGCTTTCTGCTCTGGCTGCCTCCTGCCACCATGCCTCCCCGCCATGATGAACTCTTAACTCTTTGGGATCATGAGGCAAATAAACTCTTCTTTCTATAAGTTGCCTTGGTCATGGTGTTTTATCAGAGCAACAGAAATGCAATAGGGTTTGGGGATGCTTTGTTTACTCATCTTGATGTGGTGTTGCATATTTAAAATGGTATCTCATTTAAGAATCTATCATTGCCGTGTTTCTAATGTGATTAAATACACTTCTTTGATATATTTTCAATATATCTATAGTACTACATTATTTGTAGTTTCCTTACTATTTTTCAACTTGTGAACTACTGTATTTTCCTAACTTAATTCCCGTCTTTAATGGTGCAGCTTTGGTTTTTGATCAATGCTACCCAGTAAGAAGAAAGCGTGCAATGAATAATGAGTTTCTTTTGAAGGTCCTTTGTTTTTCCTTATGAAATTGTATCAAATCATTTGAACATCACATAGTTTAGGGACTAAATTTATTTAGATCTCTATTCCTAAGGGATAAAAGGGATGATTGCCATACTAAGCCTACAGTGCTATGAGCATGAAGTATTGTTTGGCACATTCTGGGAATTCAATGCATATCTGCCAAAAATCATTTTTAATATAGTTTCATTGGATTCATCAAGTGGGAGGGGCTTATAGCCTTAAAGAAAAAGCTATAGGATAGTAATTAAAATTGTTTTTATTATCAATTATTTCACATTCAATTATTAAAAATTGTATTTTATGTATATGAGTATTTTGCCTACATGTATTTAGATGTATCACATGTTGTGCAATGCCCACAGAGGCCGGAGAGGGCATCACATCCTTTGGAACTGGAGTTACAGAGTGTTGTTAGCCACTATATGGTGCTGGGAACCAAACCTGGATCCTCTGTGAGAGCAGCCAGTGCTCTTAACTGCTGAGCCATCCTCCAGCCCCATAGTCAAAGATCTATGTTCTTCAGTATATTTTGCAAAATGCCGTTTTTGTCATGCTGAGCTCTTGTACATCATAACTTTACATTTGTGTTCCTTTATAGGGTCTCCCCTCCCCTCTCCTCCCCCTGTCCCCCTCCCTTTCTTCTTCCTCATGTCAGCACATCACACTTGTTACTTAGTTTTTCTAATGGTGGGAGGAACATTTTTAAGTGGGAAATTTTTGCAGGGAATGGAATCTGTACTGTGTACATCACGAAATTTCCTGTGTAGACCGCTTGAGCACAGGAGCTGATTAACCCTCCTGTATGAGTACTTTGTACTCAATATCATTTGACCTTCTAAAGCACTGAACAATAGTATATTTTTACCAAATTAGGAGTCTATCACTCTCTGCATGGTTGACCAGAAGCAGACAAGCCTGAAAGCCAATGATTCTGACTTTCAATTCACTATATTAGCTAGTGACTACAAAACAAAGCAATGGCCACTCAGAGTGATGGCTCCAAAACATGCACAGCTGTGGGAAATATTTAGTTACAGTATCTCCTAGGAAGAGTTTTTACTTGTGGAAGGAAGTTTGTGGGGCTTCTTCTTCCAGAGGTGAGCCCCTCAGGGTCAGGATCCTGTCTGACATAGCTTTATGCTTCCGTGTGCCTCTCTGAATGTAACCAAATATTTTCTGTTAGCCTAGAACACCTGTTTCCTTACTACCTCACAACCTGGAGATGGTAAAGATTCATCTCTTTGGAAAGGACTCAAGGACTGAGTTCTTGGCATGGTTGTGCCTGAGCTCATTGATTATCCATCAAACCAAAAGGGTAAGAAGTAGGGACTTACACACCACAGTTCTGCATGGTTAAGAAAAGAGTGACAGAATGAGAAAGCAGGTTTAGGTCTATCTGAAGCCAAGTTTGGAATTGGTATGTGGGTTCTCTAGCTAGATTATGTCTCAGCTCCAAGCTTGGCTTCATCAGTCATTGGCTATGTGAATTTGGGCCAGTCACTTCGTCTGTGTTGCTATTCCTAAGATATAAAATGAAGACCACAGTACTTGGCTGTTAACAGCCTAAATGAGTTTACAGTGTTTCCTTTCATAAATTAAATGTCCAATAAATATCAGTGGAAATAGCATTTTTGGTATTGCTGCTCCACCCTTCTCTAGGTAGCAGATCTATGCTTTAGCATGAGGGATCAGGTTCCAGCAAATGGGATGGACTGGAGACAGAATCTGAAGGATATCAGAGAGGAGATGCTCTCCAGCATCCTCCCTCTTCTGGACCCTTTCTGCGACTATGTGTGGATCTCACTCAGGTACAGTTTAAGCCATTTTATCAAAAGAGACAGAATGTACTAAAAACTGCCTGGAAACAGTTTCCACACTAAATACTGTGTCTGTCCACAGGAAGTCATAAAAATTCATGGAAAATTTCATCTTAAGAGTATATAACTGATTTAACAAAGAAAGCAGCACAGCAGTAATACACATTTGCTAACTTTTGGGGGCTTTCTATTTCCCAAGACAAATATATAATGTTGAATATGTTAATCCATCCTGATTTTCATTTTATAATATGCCTGATAAATTATATATTTATGTATAGAGAAGATCATGGAATATAAATTAGTGTTTTTCTTTAACTAATGGTTGGATAAATATTAAAATGAGAATTATTTTTTCCTATTAAGAAAAGAAGTTTTTTTTTAATGCTTTAGTAGTTCTGCTTGTGATCCAAATACTAGTCCTTTTAAATTTTTAAAATATTTATTATTTTTATTTTATGTGTATGTGTGTTATGCCTGCATGTAAGTAAGTGCACTGATGTTGTGCAATGCCTGTGAAGGACAGAATATGCTGTTGGATCCCCTGGAACTGGAGTTACGGACAGTTGTTAACTGCCATGTGGATGCTGGGATTCGAACCCAGGTTTTCTGCAAGAACAGTCAGTGTTCTTAACTCCTGAGCCATCTTTCCAGCCAAGTACTTTTAAATTTTACCATCAAGTTCTAACATGGTAAAGCTCAGAACCACAATAATGGTAGAAACATCATTTTTCCTGACTTAGCAGTCAAAGAACTTGAACTTCATAATAAATTGTGCTCTCTTGGCTCCTTGCATAGCCATCCTGAGACCCTTGGCTTAGGAGTCCATGTGTGGGAAGTTCCCCCAGGGATAAACTTCTGAAAGAATTCAGGAAAGAGAAATATTGAAGAATGATCAGGCTGAAATGAAGAAGGAAATGAAACACTCAGTAAGCCAATTAGAAACAACAAGGGAAAGCCTCCTCAGTAGGATGAATGAAATGGAAAACAGAATATCAAGACTGGAAGATAAAGTGGACAAATTAGACCACTCAAGCAAAGATTATGAAAAATTTAAGAAAACACGAGAATGGAAATGCAGGAACTGTGTGACACCATAAAAAGACCAAACTTACAAATCATAGGCATACAGGAAGGAGAAGAATCACAGGATAGTGGTATGGACTGGATCCTCAACAGGATTGTAAAAGAAAATATCCCCAATTTAAAGAAAGATGTGCCCTGGGGCTGGAGAGATGGCTCAGCAGTTAAGAACACTGGTTGTTTCTGGAGAAGACCCTGGTTCTAATCCCAGTACCCACATGGCACCTAACAACTGTCTGTAATTCCATTTCCAGAGGATCCAATGGTCTCTTCTGTCCTCCACAGGCATTGCATGAAATGGGTGCACTTACCTACATGTGGAGGCAATACACACATACACATAAAATAAAAAAATAACAACAACAACAAAAAAAAAAGACATGCCCATACAAATACAAGAAGCAAATAGAACACCAAAAAAACAGGACCAGAAAAGAAACTCTCCACGGCACATCATAGTAAAAACACTAAATATACAGAACAAAGAGACAATACTGAAAGCTGCAAAAGAAAAATAACAAGTCATATATAAAGGAAAACCCATCAGGATTACAGCTGACTTTTCAGTGCAAACTGTGAAAGCCAGAAGAGCTTGGACCAAAGTACTCCCAGTTCTAAATGACCACAGATGCCAAAACAGATTACTTTATCTAGCCAAAATGTCTATTATAGTTGAAGGGGAAAGAAAAATCTTCCATGACATAAATAGGCTGAAAGAATTCATGTCCACAAAACCAGCTCTTCAGAGAGTTCTTGAAGTAATACAAAGAGCTGAAGAAAGAAACGACTATACCCAAGGGGTTACAGAAAGAAACTTAATGAAGGTATAACTATGGAAATGCACAGCTACACCAGAAATAAAATGGACAGGAATCAACACACATCTTTCATTGATAACTTTAAGTATCAGTGGACTGAACTCCCCAGTCAAAAGACACAGACTAGTTGAATGGATTAAGAAACAAAACCCATCTTTTTGTTGTCTGCAAGAAACTTACCTCACTTCCAAGGACAGAAACTATCTTAGGTGAAAGACTCCAAACAAGCTGGAGGAGCAGCCCACCTTCAGTATGGTAGAACTGTGGACTGACTGTACTTCTAGCTTGAACAAGCTAATTTTGTAGACTTCACTGCTAAGTGGTAAATTAAAAGATATGTGATGTTGACCCCTTCTTTCAGTATTTGCAATTGTTTTGTGATTATGGTTGGGTATTTTGTTTCTTGCATTAGAAAAAAACATTTTAGAAATGCAGATATCTTGTACTTTCCAAAGACATGAAAGATAATCTTTATAATCGGAAAAAAGCATGTTGGTGAAAATTGCAGCCCGCTGTGGCTTTTCAGAACGCATTTAGGAATTCCTTGTAGAGTCTGAGAATTAACATATTGAAAATGATCTTGTAGTCCACTCAGCAAGTTTGAAGCTCTGTTAGTTTTAGTTATATTTGCTTCTTACCATTTTCAGCTGCACATGTATATCATATATTTTACTATAACAAGCACAATATTTATAGTGTTTAATCTGATACAAATTGTCATATATATATATGTACTCACAAAAATCATCATGATAGGGCTGGAGAGATGGTTCAGTGGTAAAGAACACTAGCTGCTCTTGCAGAAGACCTGAGATTTGGGTCCCAGAAACCACATGGCAGTTAACTGTTCTAGTTTGTTTCTCCATTGCGGTGACAAAACACTCTGACCAGTACCAACTTGGGGAGGAAAGGGTTTATTCAGCTTACATCTCCCAGGTCACAGTTCATCAGGGAGCCCAAGGTAGGAACTCAGGGCAGGAACCTGGAGGCAGGAGCTGAAGCACAGGCCATGGAGGAACGCTGCTTACAGGCTTGCTCCCTTGGCCCCTGCTCAGCCTGCTTTCTTATGCAACACAGGCCCACCTGCCCAAGGATGGCACCACCCACAGTGGGCTGGGCCCTCCCACATCACTCATCAAGAAGATGCCCCTCAGACATGGCCACAGGCCAGTTCTATGGAGGCAATTCCCCAAATGAGGCTCCCTCAACCCAAGTGTGTCATGTTGACACTAAAGCTATCCAGCACAACAACCATCTGAAACTCCAGTTCCAGAGTATATTGACACCCTCTTCTGACCTCTATGGGCATTGCACGACATGGATGCACTTACATGCAGGCAACACACTCATATGCATAAAATGAAAATTAATAAAAAATCATCACCGTAATAATCAGGATAGTGAATATATGTATCACTACTACACTTAAATTTGCTCATAACCTTTCAGAACCTTTCTTCCTAATTCCACCTTGTCCAACAAGCAAACAGCTGATCTATTTTCTGTTACTATATATGACTTTGCACTTAATAAATTTTTATTTAAATAGTTTATTACTTTCATTTGCTATCTTTCATTCAGCATAAATATTTGAAACCAGGGCTGAAGAGATGGCTCAGCAGTTAAGAACACTGGTTGTTCTTGCAGAAGACCCAGGTTCGAATCCCAGCACCCTACATGGCAGCTAACAACTGTCTATAACTGCAGTCCCAGGGGATCCGACAGCCCACTCCACGGGCATTGCATGACATAGGTGCACTTACCTACATGCATACACATAAAATAAAAACCATTTAAAAAAGTTAAAAAAAAGTATTTGAAATAAATCTATATTGCCTGTTTTATCAACAGCTTTTTCCTTTCTATTGTTAAGTGATTTTACATTACACAAATTTAATTTAATTTATTCATTCACCTTTGGGTTGACATTGAGTTCTTTGCTGACTTTGGGTATCACAAATGAAGCATCTATAACACATGTTTCAAAATGAAGAAATTTGGATAAATGCCTAGAAGTGCAATGGTAGATACTCACTTAACATTTGGCGAAACTGTCAGACAGGTTTCCAGCTTGATACTATTTTGCATTCTCAGCAGGAGGATGAGTTTCAGTAGCCAGCATCCTCATCAACATTTGATATGGTCAGTTAAACAGATGTCAACCATTCATATAGGTGTAGTCATATCACATTGTGATTTTAGTTTTTCCAAAATGATTAATGATGTGGAATATCTTCTTTTACTTTAGAAAAGATAGCTTATCTTTGAACAATTTTAGATGTATAGAAAAATTGTGAGATAGCAGTTTCCTATACACCCCATATCCAGTTTCTCCTCTCTCGTTACAATTAATTAAACAATACCAGCATATTATTATGACCAAAGTTTGTACTCTATCAAGATTTCCTAAGATTTTTTTCAGGGTCCACTGATAATTTCTCTTCTCAGATCAAGCCTGGCTATGATAGTTTTCTAGATTTTCCTTATTTCGATGACCTTCACAGATTTTTTTCCCCATAGTCCTAGGGATTATACCCAGAACTGTGAGTATGCTAACTATCCCAGCTGACTTTGACAATTTTAAGGAGCAATGGTCAGGTATTGTGTAGACAAGATTTTCTTCACAATTGAATTGTGGTTATACTTGTGTGGTAGACCATTGAGATAAAGTGACACAGTCATCACATTGTATCAAGGGTACAGGCTTTCAACACTGTTGAAAATCAATGTTGATATTGACCTTGATGGTCTTACCCTCTTCTTTCTGGCTTAATGCTTAGAAGTGAAGCAACATGCACAATTGTTTGGAAAATTCCCAGCTACCTCCTTAAGGGCAGAACATCTCATAAATTATCTGGAATTCTCAAATACTCGAATATTCTCCTTGACTTATTTATTTATTATTATTGTATGGATTTATGAGTACTTGTAAGTATTTATTTTATACTTTGGGTTATAACCCAATATTCATTTATTAATTTTGCTGCCCAAATTCTTCCAACACTGTCCCAGCTCTGTTGCTTAGAGTTCTATTGGGAACTCCTCCCATTGGCTCCAGGATCCTTTGACATAGATCCATCATTATGTGTGCTTTCTGTTTTCTTTAAGAACCTCCTTAGTTTCTAGTACTATAAGGTGCTTTATGGTCACTTACATATTTCCAGCTCCAGTTTTAGTATCAGCTATTTGTCCTAGGACTCTGGCTCCTTGTACTGGAGGAGAGTCTTTAAAGCCAAGATCTCAGGTCTTGATGTGCTCGTTGGGCCTTCTTAGCTGTCAGACAAGGAGATACATCTGCATATTCTAACTCATGTATACACAAATATGTAAAAATACTTTAATGTAATCAATTGTAAATCAAGCCACTTATGAATTCACACAGCTATGCTATAGTTTGCTTCTAGAATGCCCCTAAGTTCCATGTGTTTAAAGCTTGATCCCCACTCGGCTGTATAGGAGGTGGTGGGAACTTTAAGACGTAGGAGTAATGGGAGGGAAGGGACCATGCCATTGAAGGGACTGTGTGAACCCAGCCCCTTTTTACCCTCTTATTTACATCATGCCACTCACTCCCTGGGACGATGTGATGCTTAGGCTGTGAAGCAATGAGCCTGTCAACTGAAATCTCTAAAACTGTGAGCTTAAATAAATCCTCTTATTTTAAATTTATTTTCTAACTTCTTTTTTATTTATTTATTTATTTTTTGAGACAGGGTCTGACTGTGTAGCCCTGGCTGACCTACCTCTGTCCCTTGAGTGCTGCAATTAAAGGCAGTTACCACCACAGCTGGTCTAACCTTTCCTCTTTTGAAACTGCTTTATCTCAGGTATTCATTGCAATGATGGAAAGGGAACACAAGACATTCCAAATCATGATCCACTATTACCTGAAGCAATGTAGCCTCTTTCTTTGCTTCTCTATAACTTCCCACCATGTGCTGTTCATTTATTCAATTTTCTAACTCCAGTATGCACATGTAGAGTTTTCAAAATTGTGAACCTGTATCCTGGTGGGAAATTTCTTTCACATCTCACATTCTTTACTGGAAACTTTGGCTTCCTCAATGAATATTTTTATTTATTTATTTATTATTTATATTTATTATTTATTTAGACAGGGTCTCCTTGTAATGTCAGCTGGCCTGGAACAGGCTGTTGTAGACCAGGTTGACCTCAGTCTCAGAGATTCGCTCGCCTTTAATGCTACCTCCCAAGTGCTAGGATTAAAGTGTGCACTATCATGCCTGGCCTAAATGGTTATTTTTTAAAATTTGGTATACAAAATTTCATTTTTATGATATTTCAGTTCTATGGGTTTTGAAAAATTATTGTCTCTTTGTCACCATTAAAGTATTGTACAAAATAGTCCTACTTCCTCACCTATCCGCTGTGGTTCACCTATTAACCACCTCTCTCCACCAAGTCCCTTGCAATCACGGTTTCTTTACTATTTCTATAGTGATGCCTGTTGTAAAATCGGAATCACACTGTATAGAGTTTTTCAGACTGGCTTTTCTCAGTTAGAAATATACTTTTCAGATTCTTTTGTCCATGCTTCATTAGCTTATTTATTTTGTTTTGTTTTGTTGGTTTTGTTTTGTTTTTATCACAGACTATCATACCACTACATTTTTAAACTGGTTTGCTTATTTACCTATTGAAAAGCATCTTAGCTTCTTCCAGTTTTCGATGATTATGAATAAAGCTGCTATAAACCTTAGCAAGCTGTTTTTGCTTAGTTGTAGTTTTCATGTCAGTTGGGAAATACTTAGAGGTGTGGTTGCTGGATTGTTGTTAAGACTGTGTTTGCTTTCACAAACTCTGCCTCTCTTTCGTCCAGAGTGACTCTACCATGTTGCATTGTCATTAGCAGTGAATGAGAGTCCCACTTGCAGCAGACCCAGGCCTCCTGGTCAGTCTTGCTGTTGTTAGGTGGTTAGTGGCATCACACAGTTGTTTTGTTTTGCAGTTCCTAACGACAAATGACATTGACAACTTTTGAATATTCATATATTCCATACATATGTTTCTACTGACAATTTGTGCTTTTGTTTTCTTTGGATTGTTTATTTCTGAATGAAGTCCCGATCCTTACTGATCCTTAGAAGATTTTGTTTAGTCTTTTATTCAAATCTTTAATCATATATACATGTTGAAAATATTTTCTTTTTAAAAAGTATTTATTTAATAACCACATGATTAGAAGAAGCATTTCATTATAGCATTAGCATATTCAATAACAATTTCCAGAGCAAAGATCCATCTCTTTCAAAATTGCCTGCAAATTTTTAGGTTCACAGTTGAATTAATACAGTTTTACAAAATTGAACTCAGTATAATCCCTGTAAGACATAAAGCTGAATAAGGTTTTAACCTTTAAAAAGATCTCCATTTCATTTTAAAATATACTGTTTCATACCAAAAAACTCATTTTTAATGCTGCCAACACTGAGATGTTACTACATGTGTCTCTAATTGCTATGTATCCAATTATTGCTAGTCACCATCGGTTACTTTCTTAGCTCCACCTGAGCATGGATAGAAAACCATCAGGCAGATTTCAATGGTAAGGTGTTTCACCTCTACTAATTAACATGGAGCAAATTTTATGCTTCTTCTTCAAATATAACTCATTTTTTAAATTTGTTGATTTTTTTGTGTGTATTTCATACAGAACATCCCAAGAATCTTATTCATCTATATATACCCACATCACAAATGGCACCATCCCATACTCTCCCCAACCCCACTGGAGACCATATACTCTGTCATAAATGTTATTGTCCACTGTGTTGTCAGTGCCCCTAGCTGTTCTCCAGTGCTTGTCTATCCAGTGAATCTAGACAGCCTATCTAGAGTTCCTTGTTTAAGGAAGATCAGCTGTTCCTCATCTAGCAGCAATCAGTTGCCAATATTCTTTTAGATAAGATTGGAGGTCTGCTGTTCATTTTCCCAATTCCATCCCAGGTCCTTCTGGGAGTCTCTTGGGCCACCCTGGCCAATAACTCAAAGGAAGGTATCTCCTGTTTGGCATTGTTTCTTATGTAGCTTTTAGCTATACACATGGACTCTTATAGAATTATATTGATCCATTTAATCTTTGGTTATACTTTCCTTTTTGGTGTTTAAGACCACACAGTTGGCCCAGGTAAACAAACTTATTTTTACTCTTAAGGTCATTTGAGGCTCTGTTCCTTAGGGGTCACATGGGCTTGGAGGAGCCCTATGTGAAAATAAGTCAAAGGTCCTACTCGACCTTGGCTGGCTTTACTTGGAAGCATGGAGGAAATGTTTCCTCTGTGTTGATCCTCCTCTTTGTAGACTGGACACTGGTTCAAGTCCATTTGGTGGGGTCTAAATGGCCTCCTTGCTCAAGAGGACAGGTGACTCACCACAGTTACAGGACATTTTGAGAGATGCTCATAATGTGCTGGAACTTAGATGACCTAGGAGGGCAAGGAGCAGAAACTGTCCTTTATGTCCCTCTGACCAAATTACTATAGGCCTCAAAGTATGGCTGTTAGACATCCAAGACACTTAGTTCCACCAGCCTGGTACTGTTAATTACCATGTGCTGTATAGAAAAAGCTTGGGCAAAGACCAAATGTTCTCAGATAAACCTTGCTTAGACATATATTATATTCCTTGAGCTAGTTGTATGTATAACTTGTAAGTAGGTTGTTCAAGTAACACGGTTCCCTCTGTTTTCTAAAATACTAGCTAGGCATTATTTATCTCCCACATTGTCTAACCCTTCCACCATGGTTTCCCCATTTAAAGTACCCCCATTTTCCCCATTTCTCTCTTAATGCCCTTCTCCTATGGTCCCACCTCTCTTGAGCTCCTTCTTTGCCTTTGTCCCCAAGGTTCCTTGTACAACCCTCCCTCCCCCCTCCCCTTAAAATGACCCCATTTTAATCCATATCTCCCTTATTAATGCCTGTTTCCTACTGTTCTTCTCTTTCAGATTCTTTCTTTTCCTTTAACTCCCTGGTTCCTTTTCATTATCCTGGTTCCTGTTGTTATATCTGGATACATACTCACTTATAAGGATTTACTGCTAGGATCCACATATGAGTCTGTGTTACTTCACTATGGGGCATGCGCTCTCTCTGGGTGCACTTCCAGAATGGCACTCCCCTGCCGTGTGTCTGGAGGAAAGCAGATCTGGTCCTGCGGGCTTCTCCGTGTCTCTATGGGCCTCAGGCGTGGTGTGCGTGAATATCTCGGTGCCGCTCGGGTCCCCTGGATCTCGGGGCCCCTGCCACACCTGGCTAGTCGCTGGCGGGTCTGGCCACAGGCGTCTCTGGCCATGGCTGCGGATGCCTCGCAGGCTTTTCCCGGCAGCTTGGGTCCCGTGTCTCTGGAGCTTCTCTGCTACAGAAGCGTTGTTCTGCCGAATCCTGTCCCTTTCCACCTGTGTACTTTTCCTCAGGATGCGAGGTCCACTGGCCACTTGGACCTCGCGGGAAGAAGTATGGGGACAGCGAAAGCTAGGGTGTCCACGAGTCGGTAATGAGGGAGCGCCCCCCCCCCGGAGAGATTGGGTCAGCTCTCTGTGTCCCAGCTTTCTGTGACCCAATTCTCTACAGCCCAATTCTCTGACTAAGACATTTATACCATGGGGGTAGTGGTAAAAGCTTTGACTCTTAGATGCTTTGTGAGGCATTGTATGTACATATGGAAGTGGGTTTCTGCCAGACTGTTGTCTGCTAGGAAAAATTACAGGAAGGCATGGTACCTGTTAGAGCCAAAGGCCATGTTTATGTTATAGCATTTGTGGCGGACACTTCAAAAGGAGAGACAGGAAAGATGCCAGGAAGACACCCTGCTATGAAAGGAGCCCGCAGCACATAATCCCGAGCTGCATGAGCTGTCCGGTCATGAATGGGCTTCGACTTTGCATAACAGAGGCTCCCAACACTTCACTTAGTATAAGAGTTTCTAGTTCTATCTATTTACCTGAAAATTTCATGATTTCATCTTTCTTTACTGCTGAATAAAACTCCACTGTATAATTGAACCACATTTTCATTATCCACTTGTCAGTTGAGAGACACTTAAGTTGCTTCCATCTCTAGCTATTGTGAAAAGAGCAGCAACAAACATGGATGTACAAGTGTCTTTGCAATAGGATGAGTTCCTTGAGTATATGCCAAGGAGTGGTATAACTGGGTCAAATGGTAGGTTCATATGTAGTTTTTTAAGAGTTCTCCACACTGCTTTCCATAGGGGTTGAACCAGTTTGCAGCCCCACCAGCAGCGGATGAGTGTTCCGCTTTCCCCACATTCTCTACAACATTTGGTATCATTTTTTCTCTTGGTCTTAGCCAGTCTAACTAGGGGGGATGAAATCTTAAAGTTGTTTGTATTTGCATTTCCCTAATTGCTAATAATGTGGAACTCCTTTTAAGATGCTTCTTAGTGATCTTTATTTCTTCTTTTGAGAACTCTCTGTTCAGCTCCTTAGCCCATCTTTTAATTGGGTTACTTCCTTTCTTGATTCTTTGGTTTTTGAGCTCATTATATATTCTGAATGTTAAAACGCTGTCAAATGTATTACTTGTGAAGATTTTGTCCCATTCTGTGGGTTTTCTCTTCACTTGCTTGGTTGCTTCTTTTGATGTACAGAAGCTTTTTAGTTTAATGAGGTCCCATTTGTTAATTCTTGATCTTGTTTCATGAGCAACTGATGTCTTGTTTAGAAAATTCTTTCCTACACCTATATCCTGTAGGTTATTGCCAATGTTTTCTTCTAACAGTTTCAGAGTTTCAGGCTTCACTTTGAGGTCTTTGCTCCATTTGGAGTTGACTTTTGTGCAAGGTCAAAGACAGAGGCTGAGTTTCATTCTTCTACAGGTAGAGATCCAGTTTTGCCAGCACCATTTGCTGAACATGCTGTCTTTTCTCCAGTTAATGTTCTTGGCCCCTTTGTCAAATATCAGGTGGCTGAAATTTCACATACTCATATTTGGGTCTTCAGTTTTGTTCCATTGATCTATAGGTCTATTGTTGTGCCAGTACAATGTTGTTTTTATGACTATAGCTCTGTAATCAGTTTAAAGTCTGGTATAATAATGCCCCCAGCATTGCTCTTAGTGCTCAGGGTTGCTTTGGCTATCTGAGGACTTTTGTGCTAGGATGTTTTTTTTCAATTCTGTGAAGAATATCATGAGGATTTTGATTGCCATTTCACTGAATCTATAAATGGTTTTTGGTAGGATGGTCATTTTCACAATATTAACACTTCCAATCCATGAGCATGGGAGATCCTTCCATATTCTGATGTCTTCCTCAATTTCTTTCTTTAAAGATTTAATATTTCCATTGTAGAGCTCTTTGAT
The DNA here is from genome assembly GCF_000622305.1 of Nannospalax galili. Classification (NCBI taxonomy): domain Eukaryota; kingdom Metazoa; phylum Chordata; class Mammalia; order Rodentia; family Spalacidae; genus Nannospalax; species Nannospalax galili. The sequence continues at coordinate 1,167,435 of NW_008338112.1, forward strand.
GTCTTTGGTAACGTTTATTCCAAGAATTTTATTTTTTGCCACTATTGTAAAAGGGAATGTTTCCATGAACTCTTTCTCTGATTGCTTGTTATTGGTATATAGAAAGGC
>NW_008338112.1:1167681-1170701 GCF_000622305.1 Nannospalax galili
GGTAATTTGATCTCTTCTTTTCCAGTTGTTACTCCTTTAATGTCCTTCTCTTGTCTTATTGCTCTTGCAAGAGTTTCAAGCCCTATGTTAAAAAGGAGTGGAGATAGTGTACAAGCTTGCCTGGTTCCTGATTTTAATGGGAATGCTTCCAGTATTTCTCCATTTAGAATGATGTTGGCTGTGGGCTTGATACATATGGCTTTAATTATGTTGAGGTATGTTCCCTCCAGTCCAATTCCCTGTAGGAATTGAACATAAATGCATGTTGAATTTTGTCAAAGGTCTTCTCTGCATCTATTGAGATGACCATGTAGTTCTTGTCTTTGAGTCCTTTTATATGATTTATGGTGTTTATTGACTTACATCATATTGAACCATTCCTACATCACTGGAATAAAGCCAACTCGATCTGGTGGATGATCTTTTTGATCTGTGTCTGTATGTGATTTGCAAGTATTTTGTTGAGAATTTTTGCATCTATGTTCATTAAGGATACGGGTCTATAGTTTTCTTTTTTGGTTGTATCTTTACACAGTTTGGGTATTACAATGATGCTGGAAGGAATTCGGGAGTTCTCCCTCTGTTTCTATCTTTTTGAATAATTTAAATAGTATTGACTGGAGGTCTTCTTTAAATGTCTGGTAGAATTCTGTTGTAAATCCCTCTGGGCCTGGGCTTTTATTAGTTGGGATGCTTTGTATTATTGTTTCAATTTCCTTATATGTTATGGGTCTGCTTAAACTGTTGATCATCTCTTCTTGGTTTAGTTTTGGTGGTTCCCATGCTTTTAGATACCTCTCCACTTCTTTTAGGTTTTCAAATTTAGTAGCATATGGGTTTTTTAAATATTCCTTTATAATATTCTGGATCTTTTTGGTGCCTGTTGTGATGTTTCCTCTTTCATGTCTGATTTTGTTGATTTGGAGGTTCTTTTTCTTTCTTTTGGTTAACTGGGCTAGTGGTCTGTCAATCTTATTTATTTTTTCAAAGAAGCAGCTCTTGAATTCATTGATTATTTTTATTGTTTTCTTTGTTTTATTTCATTAATTTCTGCTCTGATTTTTTAATTTCTTCTCATCTGCTGGGTTGGGGTTTCACTTGCTGCTGCTTTTCAAGTGTCTTCAGTTGCAATTTTAAGTCATTTATTTGTATTCTTCTTGATTTTTTAATGTAGGCACTTAGAGCTATATACTTCCTTCTAAGGACTGCTTTCAACAAGTCCCAGAGGTTTTGTTGTGTTGTGTTGTTCTTTTCATTTAGTTCCAGGAATACTTTTATTTCTTTCTTAATTTATCCTTGACCCATTCATATCCAGGAGTGTGTTGTTTAATCTCCATGTGTTCCTGTAGTTACAAGAGTTTCTTCCAGTGTTAATTTTAAGCTTTATTGCATTGTGATCTGATAGAATGCATGGAATTATTTCAATCTTTTTGTATTTGTTGAGGTTTGTTTTGTGCCCCAGTATAGAGAAGTTCCATGGGGGCACTGAACAGAAAGTGTATTCTTTGGTGTTGGGTGGAATATTCAGTAGATGTCTGTTAGGCCCATTTGATGCATGGTATTGATTAATTCTAATGTCTCTCTGTTAAATCTCTGTCCTGTTGAACTATCTAATGGAGACAATGGGGTATTGAAGTCCCCCACTATTAATGAGTTGGGATTAATCTGGGCCTTAATGTCCTGTAGTACTGATTTTATGAAGTTGGGTGCACCAGAGTTTGGTGAATATATGTTCACGGTAGTAATATCTTCTTCATCAATTGTTCCTTTAATCAGAATGAAGTGGCCCTCTTTATCTCTTATGATTAGTTTTAGTTTAAGACTATTTTGTCAGATATTAGAATTACAATTCCTGATTTTTTCTTAGTACCATTTGTTTGGTATATTTTTATCCATCCTCTCACTTAAGATAGTGTCTGTCCTTGGAAGTGAGGTGAGTTTCTTGCAGACAACAAAAAGATGGGCTTTGTTTCTCAATCCATTCAACTAGTCTGTGTCTTTTTGACTGGGGAGTTCAGTCCATTGATATTTAAAGTTATCCATGAAAGATGTGTATTGATTCCTGTCCTTTTTATTTCTGTTCATGTTCTCGGTGTAGCTGTGCATTTCCATAGTTGTAACTTCATTAAGTTTCTTTCCGTAACCCCTTGGATATAGCTGTTTCTTTCTTCAGCTCTTTGTATTACTTCAAGAACTCTGAAGGGCTGCTTTTGTGGACATGAATTCTTTCAGCTTATTTATGTCATGGAAGATTTTTCTTTCCCCTTTGATTATAATAGATATTTTTGCTGCATAAAGTAATCTGTTTTGGCATCTGTGGTCATTTAGAACCGGGAATACTTTGGTCCAGGCTCTTCTGGCTTTCATAGTTTGAACTGATAAGTCAGCTGTAATCCTGATGGGTTTTCCTTTATATGTGCCTTTCTGTTTCTCTTTTTCAGCTTTCAGTATTCTCTCTTTGTTCTGTATGTTTAATGTTTTACTGATATGCGGTGGGATATTTTTTTCTTAGTCTTTGTTTGGTGTTCTATTTGCTTCTTGTATTTGTATGGGCCTGTCTTTCTTTTTTTTAAAATTTTATTTGTTATTTTTTTATTTTATGTGTATGTGTGTATTGCCTCCACAATGTAGGTAAGTGCACCCATTTCGTGCAATGCCTGTGGAGGACAGAAGAGACCATTGGATCCCCTGGAAATGGAGTTACGGACAGTTGTTAGGTGCCATGTGGGTACTGGGATTAGAACCAGGGTCTTCTCTAAAAACAGTCCATGCTCTTAACTGCTGAGCCATCTCTCCAACCCTGACAATGGGTTTTAAATTTATTTAACTGCTTCGGAATTGGCCTTGCCTTAGGTACTGCGAAAAAAAAATGTCAATTGCTCAGATTTTCACTGAAATATCAATTTGTCAATGTTCTCCTCAAAATTGTAGAATGGCTACTTCAATTTTATGAATCTTCAAGGTCTTTTCAGAAAATTGTGAGCAATATAGTACATTTCCTAAAAAAACTTAAGAGAAAT
>NW_008338112.1:1170784-1186423 GCF_000622305.1 Nannospalax galili
GTTTGTCCCTATCTTCTTTCAGTTCTTTGATTTCTTTGTTTGTGTGTTCTTTAAATTCGCTGAACTCTTTTATTATGTTTATAATTATTCTTTTGACTTCTGTGTCCTGTGTTATCTCTAGGGGGTTCTCATTGTACTCCTCTAGAGGACTGATGATGCTTGGTGGGAATATATTATTTTGATTTTTCATGCTATTTTTTCTCTGTGACTTTGACATGTGGATTTCTTTTGTAGATTCTGATTCTTGTGTGAGACTCAAGCCTTTATTTGTTGAGTTTATGTCTGCTTCTTTTTTGTAAACTTTATGTAACTTTGTGTTTTACTTGTTGGGTGTGAAAAGCTGGTTGGTTTAGGCTTCAGGTTCTCTCTTTTGATTTTATATTGGAGTGGCCAAATTGCTTTCATCTTGTTGCTCAGGAATTCCCACAGAGGGCCAAGTTGGATGAGGATCAGATGCTCTCAGGCTTTCTCCTAAGGTCTGGAACTCTCCAGGAAAGATGCTGGCCTCAGGAATTTGAGGGCTGGGCTGGCCTGGAAGCAGAGCCCAGGAAAGATGCTGGCCCCCATGGTCACAAAAGGAGGTGAGGGCATGAAGAGGCCCGAGGGCTCCTGGGGACTACAGGGAGGAATTGGGTTGGTCTGAATGCAAAGGATCAGGAAGTAGTGGGGATTCTGGGCTAAGAGGTCAGTCCATGGGTCTGGGGTGTCATAGCAAGGGATGGGCCAGTGCCCCTGCTAGGAGGAGAGATGGGGTGGGGGAGCTGGGAGGGTGAATGAGGCTGGGGACAAGCTGCTGGCTCCCGAAAATATTTTCTTATCTGAAGCTTATATTTTCATTCTCTCTCTCTCTCTCTCTCTCTCTCTCTCTCTCTCTCTCTCTGGTGCTGATGACTTTTGGAGACAGGCTTTCCCTGTAGACACAGGCTGGCCTGGAACTCACAGAGATCCACCTGGCCTTGCCTCCCAAGTGCTGGGATTAAAGAGGTGCACCACCTCGCCCGGCTCTCTTTCTTAATTAAAACTTTTAAAATTTATTTATTTTTATTTATTTGTATGAGTGGTTTGCCTGCATTTATGTAAATGCACCCATGTCTTGTGCAATGCTGGTGGAGGTAGGAAGAGGGCGTCAAAACCCCTGGAAATGGAGTTACAGATAATTGCTAGCAGCTATGTGAGTGTTGGGACAGCCAGCACTCTTAACCATTGACACATCTCTCCAGCCCCTATGTTATTCTCATATGAGTGTTTTTATGTTAATATAATCTAACTTATCAACCTTTCTCTCTCTCTCTCTCTCTCTCTCTCTCTCTCTCTCTCTCTCTCTCTCTCTCTTTCTCTCCAATAGTTTCCAGTGTCCCAGGTTGGCTTTGAACTCAAACTTGAAAACTTATATAACTGAGAGTGACCTTGAAGTTTTAACCTTAGACTTTTGACCTCCTGTCTCTACCTCCTGAATGCTAAGACTATAGGCGTGCACCACTATGCTTGGTTCATACAGTGTTAGGAAGCAAGCCTAGGGCTACAAGCGCTTTGACAGCTGAACTACATTCCTAGCCCCAGTATTTTCTTTTATGAATCACGCTATTAGTTTGCATTTAAAAACATCACCAATGGGCTGGAGAGACTGACTGCTCTTATAGAGGACCTGGGTTCGATTCCCAGCACCCACATAATGGCTAACAACTGTTTGTAACTCCAGTTCCAGGGGAATCAGATGCCCTCTTCTGACCTCCATGGGCATTGCATGACACGGGTATACTTACGTACATGCAGGCAATACACACATACACATAAAAATAAAAATCATAAATTAAAAAATCACCAAATCCAAGATAAGATAGACTACAGTTTCTCCTATGTTTTCTCCAAAATGTTATATATTTTTAAAATTACGTTCATGTTTCTTGTATATTCTGCGTTGGTTTTTCCTGTAAATTTCAAGATCTTTGCCTACATTCTCCTCATGCTCCTGCTTTCCTCCCTGCATTCTCCATTTTCTATGGGGTATTCCTTTTCTGACACCATCTATTGAAAGACCACCCTTTTCCTGTTTAATTAATTGTCTTGGTCCTTTGTCAAAATTCAGCTGACTATACCTGTGCTGTTCTATTTAGGCTGTTTTTTCTTTTCCATCATCCTTTTTTTAAACCAAGATCATACTGTCTTAATCTCTGAAGCCTTATAATAAGTTGTGAAAGTGGGGGTGCTGGTCTTCCATCCCACCTTTTCAGCACTGTGTTAGTTATTACATCGTTTACCTTCCCATATGATCTAGAATCATATTGTTGCTCCATTTCCAGGATATCTGCAGATACCTTTGTGGCATTTTGGAAGGATCATGTTTTAGTGAGCTTTCACTACTATATAACAAAATACACGAGAAGATCAGCTTATATGAAGGAAAGATGTTTTTGACTACCTGTTTCACAGGTTTGAGTCCCAGGTATGCTGGCCACACTGCTCTGTGCCTGTGATGGCAGGGTGCCTCACAGCAGAAGTGTAGTCTAGAGGAGCTCTGTCCCACTCCCAGCAGCCAGAGAGCAGAGCGGGAGATACAAGAAGGAGCCAGGACCCCAACATCATCCCACAATGACCCACTTCTTCCCAATATGCTAATTCTAAACATTCCAGACCCTCCCCAAAACGCAACCATCTGGGAACCAAGCCCATGACATGTGGGTGTTAGGGATACACAACACATCTAAGCTAGTGCAGAGAGCATTAGATCTGTTTCCATGCTTTTTCAGTTCTAGTCATCAAATCCAAGCTCTACTCAATACTCTACTCATAGCTCTACTCAAATGCTCTACCACTTAGCTATACCTTAAGTCCTCATTAAAGTCAACTTGAGAAGAATTGATAACTGTTGAGTCTGTGATGCCATGACCATGGACTACTGCTCCATTTGCTTAGATTTTTCATTATTTTCATACTGTTTTATAGTTTTCTGCATATAAGTTCTATACTTGTTAGTTAGAATTATGTGTAAATATTTCATTTGTGAGGGGTGCTAACTGTAAATAGTATTGAACTTTAAATTTATTTCTGGAAAAATGTGTTAAAAATTGCCTCTCTTGGGAATAATAAAAATATTCTAAAATTAAAAAAAAGAGTGGAGAAAGTAAACTAAATACTAGGAGAATCCCATACATTCTTTCTTTACTCTTAACTAGAATGTGACCATACTGTTCCCCCAGTGATGCACTCTAACTTGGAATTTTGAACTAAAATAAACACGTTTTCTCCTAAAAACAAACAAACAAAAAAGACGTATGAGTGTTTTGAATGCACGCGTGTGATTGCATCCATATAGTACAATGCCCACAGAGGACAGAAGAGAACTGTGAGATCCTCTGGAACTAGGAACACAGATGGTTATGAGCCACCATGTGGGTACCGTACTCAGAACCTCTGGAAGAGAAGAAGTACTCTTAACCTCTGAGCCATCTCTCCAGCTGATAGTTGTAAGGTCTTTGTATAGGTGTTCCTCCTTTTCCTTCCATCTTCCTGGGCTTCCTCCTCCTCCTTTGAATATTTGCACATTCAATTGTTCTGGCACCATTTATTGCAAACACTATTCTTTCCCCCTTTTTACTTTTTTTTAAATTGAATTTTTATGAATTTCAGATGCTGTACTGTGGTAGTATTTAGAACCTTTCCCCTATCTGCACCCTTACTCTCCCTTGTCAAATTTCTTGTATTCTATTACACACACACACACACACACACACACACACACATATATATATATATAAATGGGGGGCAGGCCTATAGAGTCATATTTGTGTCCTTAAATGCCTTCAATATGATTCATCCATTGGGTCTGGTTAGCCTGCCAAGAGTCACACCCTTGAAAAAGACTGATTTTCCCCTTCCTAGCAGCCATTGGTTTCTAATAGTTCTTCAGGTACAGCTGGGGCTTCTTACCCACTGTTCCACATATATGCTTGGATTCTTCCTGGCTTGAACTTATGTGGTACTTTGCTTGCTGTCACCATTGCTGTGAGTTCATATGAGTAACTTTGCTCAACCGTCTGGAATATTCTGTTTCCTTGTGGTCATCCACCACCTCTGGCTCTTACGATCTTTCTACCACCTCTTCTACAATGATACCTGAGCCCTGGAAGGCAGAAGTTTGATGTAGGTGTCTAATTCAGAGGTAACCACTGTACAGTCTCTTATTCTCTGCATATTGGTCAGTTGTGGGTTTCTGTGTTAATTGTTAATCACCGTCTGCTGCATAAGGACACTTCTTTAGTGAGAGTTGAGAGATACATTAATCTCTGGGTATAACAGCAAGTCATTAAGCATTGCTTTAATACTATATCTATTTAGTAGAACAATAGTATTGGGTTCTCCCCCATGGCTTGTGACCTGTCTAGACACAGGTTCTAAGGCCTAGTATCAATGTCAGATATGGGCTCTGTTTTATGAAGAAGACCTTAATCCAACTAGGAAGTGATTGGTTACTACCATAATATTTGTGCCATTGTCATACCAGAGGTCATATCTTGCCAGACCAGTTGCTGGTGAAGCATGCTTAGCACCTTACAGCACCCTGAAAGGTGGTCAGTAGAGATAAGGTTCTGAAATCAGTACCAGCCTGATTTCTTCTTGTTTTTCTATGGCTCATGTATGTAGTGTCTTCAGCCATAGGGTCTTACTGTCAGATTCTGGCGGGCAAACAAGGGTCAATGGCCAAGATTGATTTAGTTTGGATCTGTAGGAAATTCCTCATTGAATTATTTTTTAGCAGGCACAGGAATTAGATTTTTGTCAAATGCCTTTTCTGTGTCAATTGGCATAATCACACAATTTCCCCTCTGTACTGATGTGGTGGATTATCATGACTGATTTTCAATGTGCTGAACTAGCCTTGCCTACTTGGAATAAGCCCAAGTTGGTCATAGTATATAACACTTCATGTAAACTGCCAGATTTGATAGGACTTTGTTAAGGGTTTTCACACCTACATTCATGAGAATACTAAAGTTTGCATTTTGCAGTGCCTTTTTCTGCTTTTTATATTAGGACTATGGCTTCACAGAATGAGTTAAGAAATGTTTCTTCTCTTTTATTTTCTTGAGGGGGCCTTGAGTGTCATAACTGAGACTTGTTCTGATGCTTAGTCTCTTTTGGTTTTTGGTTCCCCCTTTGGTAAGTTTTACAATTCATTGAAAACTGTATGTAATGTATTGGATAATGAGAACTGGTGTGGAAGGCTTCTCTTGTGAAGCCTTGTGAGGGTGCTGGTGTGACTTGAAGTTGGGCTTTGTGCTCTAGACCTTGTGTGCCAGCTCTTTTCATTCCTCTGGGCCTTTGTTACTATCTTCCCTTAATTTGGAGTTTTCCTAAGTCCCCAGGAAGACCCTGTGCTGTGCACTTCTTTGAGCTCTAACCCATTATTATACTGGAGTCTTACTGATGCAGGGAGCAGTGGGGGGGGGGAAGAATTCTCTGACTTTCCAGATAAATGCCAATTTTTATTTTTTTTATTATTATTTTTGAGACAGGGTCTCCTTGTAACCCCAGCTGACCTGGAACTTGCTATGTAGACTAGACTGCCCTTGATCTCACAGAGATTTGCTTGCCTCTGCCTCCTGAGTGTTGGGATGAAATTAAAGGTTAAATGCCACCTTTTTTAGTGGGCCTGTGTATAACATCTCCTCTCTTCCCTCAGGTGAGACACTAGGGCTAATGTAGATTGGAGTCCCAGTGCTCTAAAATAAGCTGTGATAGTTTTCTCTCTACAGAGTAAGCCCTCTTATATTCAGGAGGCTCTGAGCATATTTTACAGGAAATATGCATTTTTCCCTCTTGCTAGAGACACAAGGGGAATCTTTCAAATTGTCCAAAATGACTACATAAGTCCTTGTGTGCATGGTTCCTGGTTTTTTACTATGGACAAGCAGACTTCAGCCTTGCTGACTTCAGACTGTCTAGAAGTGTTCGTTCTTCAGATTTTATGGTGTTAGAATGCCTTACAAACTCAGCTCTTCATGGGCCCAAGAAGAGTCTTTGGTGTTCAGTTATTCAACTTTTCCTTGTAACAATGGGGGGGGGGCATCCCAGCTGTTATTTCATCCTATATGAAGCCCACAGGTCTATTTACTTGACCCTAGCACCGATGCTTCACACTGTCTCACTATTATTTCTCACCTCATTTCCAATTCTACTTTACCATGCTGAAGTCACCGACAGGGACCTTTGAAAATTTCTTTCTTTAAAAAAAAGTGTGTGTGTATGTGTGTGTGCGTGTGTGTGTGTGTGTGTGTGTGTGTGTGTGTGTGTAGTGTGTTGCATGCATGTGTGCACTCCTGTGCATGTGCATGTGGAAGCCAGAGACTGACACTGGGTGTCTTCTTCCATTGTTCTTTACCTTGATTTATTTTTATTTATTTAATTAATTAATTAATTAATTAACTTATTTTTGGTCTTTTTGAGACAGGGTCTCTCTGTAGCCACAGCTATCCTGGAACTCACTTTGTAGACCAGGCTGGCCTTGAACTCACAGAGATCCTTTACCTTATTTTTGAGAAAAAATTTCCTTTACTGAGCCCAGGGCTTGTCATTTGGCTGCATTGACTGAAAGCTCCAGAGAGCTACCCCATCCACCTCCAGTGCCAGGGTTACAAACACAAATGAACTTGGCTTATTTTTATGTTGGTGCTGGGGATATGCACTCAGGTCCTCATGTTTGCAAAGTAACCACTTTACCAGTGAGCCATCTCCTCAGCCTTAGCTTTTTGTCTTTTGAAATTATCTATTAGTTTACCTGTTTTCTCTAAATAAATCTTTGACTTATCTTGACTTATCTTTTGGGGGAATAAATAGCATAGTAGTTGCATTTTGTCATCGCCCAAATGCCAACACAAAGTACTCTTTGTCTTGAGCACTCTGTCCTTTCCTACTAATGGAACATGCTACTGCCTTTGTATACTGAGTTAAAGAATATGTTTAGTTTGTTTCTGAATTCTTGAACGTGTTCCATTATTCTGTCAGATCATGTGTGTCAGAATCAATTTTTCATGTATGTTTCACAATTTGGATTGTTATTTTTCAAAATTTTTTGACATAGTGATACATTAATTATATAGATATTTCTATAATAATTGGTATTTTTGCAATATTTAGTTTGCTACTACAAGAACAGGAATATCTTTTTATTTATTCATCTTGCATTGTATCTCAGTAGAATTTCCACCTTTTCTTTAGATAGGTGTAGCATATTAGTTACTTTCATTTTTGGCTATTTTATCTTATATCTCGTCACTTATTACATGCATATAGAAAGGGACCTACCTTGGGAAACTAATTTTGTAGCTACATGTTTTACTGAATTATTTCACCGTGTCTAATAGTTTTCCAGTTGTCTTTCCTAGGCTTATGTTTATATAATTATGTCACTTTCAGATGATGATAATTTTGCTTTTTCTATTTTTGCTTCGTTCATTTCAAGTGCCTAATTACAATAGCAAACACTTTTAGGATGATTTTAAGCAATAGAATATTTTATTGGACTAGAGTGCTCTAAGAAAAGCACAATTATGTCATTGTTTTAGACTTCAAAATCTTGTCCTTAATGTCTAATACATCATAGGCATAAGATAGGTACTTGGCATATAGCTGTGGAATGATTAAGGCAAAGTAAGTTAGCCTGGGCTGATGAATTAACCCAGAAAAAATGAGTATCCCTGAATGTCTCAAGGACAGCAAAAAGGCTCAGGCAGTCTGATATGCATCACATTAGCTGGTCACAGCTGTAATTCCTGACCACAAGTGGGTTCTCAAAGAGTTCTGTCCTTTATGCCTGTCTCACATCAGGTGAGATAAGGAAACACTACTGCTCTTAAGGCACTTAATATTAAAACAATTACCAATGGAGCAAAATGGAGTTTTCAGAAGTCAGCTCATACATACACAGCTGAATGACTCTTGAAAAAGATGTTAGGAACACATATTGGAGAAAGAAAGGTGTTACTAAAAAATGTTGCTGGGAAATGGGATGAGCACAGACCTCTATAATTTGACAGTTTAAAAAAATCTCCTTAAAATACATTCAGTGATTGCATGTGAAACTTCAAACAGTGGAATGACTAGAAGAAAATGGGCAATGATTCAGGACACTGGAATGAACACGACCCCAAAAGTTTAGGAAATGACGTAAACTATAGTCAAATAGGATTACTTGAAACAGAAAAGTTTCTCCACAGCAAAGCAAATCACCAGAGTAGTAAAGAGACAACCTCAAGAACTGGGGAAAACATTTGCAAACTATGCATCTGATAAAAAATTAGTAAGATATACACAAAAATTTGAAATCTCAACAGTTAGAAAGCAGTTAAAATAGGAGTATATATGGATAGAGTTTGCCAAAAGAGTACATACAAATGGCCAACAAGTGTATGAAAATTGTTCAAAATCACTTATTCTTAAAGAAATGTAAATCAGAGCCACAATCATCTATCATCTCACTCTAGTAATGAGGGCTGTTATATGAGACGGCACTTGTACACTGTTGGTTGGGAATATGTGTCAGCACAGCCACTCTGGTAAGCAGTATGGATACTCATCAAAAATTATAAGTAGAATTATCATATGACCCAGAACTCCCATTTCTCGGTGTATATCCCAAAGAAATAAAATCAACATGTCAAAGAAACATTTAAATGTATACTGTACTCACTCTAGAATTACACGCAATAGACAAGAAATGCCAAAGACAACCGGTGTCCAACCAATGAATGGATAAAAAAGTGGTAATAATTCCGTGGACCACTACTCAGCCATAACATAAGAATGATGGAATTCTGTTGTCTTAGTTTCTCCTCTTGTGGCTGTGATAAACTCTTGGAAAAGCAACTTAAGGGAGAAAAGGGTTATTTTGGTTTGCAGTTTCTGAAGGATGCAGTCCATCACCTCACAGAAGACATGGTTGCAGGCAGGGAAGACAGGAGCAAGAGGATGGCTGGTCACACCGCATCCATAGTGGAGAAAGAGAATGAACAGGGAATGGGGCTGGACAACAAAGACTCAGGCCTGGCCATGGTGACCCATCTCTACCAATGAGGCTCCACCTCCACCAGCGAGGCTCCACCACCTCCTAAACCTTCCCATGCTGCACCACCAGCTGAGGACCAAGTGTCCAAACACTCCGAGCTTATGGAGGACTTTTCACATGCAAATCCCAACACTGTCATTGGTGACACTATGGACAAAACTGGAGGACATTACGCTAGTCCAGGCACAGAAAGGTACACAAAGACAAGTACTGCATTATCACGCTGATATGTAGAATCTTGGAAAGTTGATCTTACAGAAATTACCAGAGAGTAAAGAGAGTAGTGGCAGGAGGTGGGGGGAGCATTAGGAGAGATTTATCAATAGCCTGTAAGTTTCAGTAAGGGAGAATAATATCAAGTATGCTAATGTACAATATAGTGACTGCAGATATTGATTGTATATGTATATCTCAAAAACTCAGAAGAAAGGATTTCAAATGTTTTCACCATAAAGAAGTAATAAATGCTTGAGGAGATAGATTTTATTATACAGTATATACATATATTGAAACCACAAGATGTTCCATTGCTATGTATATTTCTATTTTATGTATCAATTAATTTAATTAGAAATAAAGTATATACTCAGAAGAGTAACAGAAGAAACAAGTGGCAGTGCCTTGTAGATTATTCTTAGCAGCCTCACTGCACAACTCTTGGGACGTTGTCACAGAGGCAGTGGCCCCTTCCCTGGATGGCTCCTGGATAGGACTCTAACTGTGGGCCAGCGTCCCGAGGAGGGGGAGCGATGGCGTCAGCTGGGCTTTCCTGTGTGCACCAGGCACCAGGCATCTTTAAAGAGTGCGGAAAGGAAGATGTCCATCAAAGACAACTCTGAGAGCTCCCTCAGTGGAACCTGCTGGAACATGAGGGGTAACAGAGTACTGGCACTAGGCAGGATGTAGAGAACAGCTGCTGGTTGGAACAGGACAAGAGGGATAAAAGCCATTGCAGTAAATATGTCAAAACACCTGTTTTCTTTGATTCTGAGCAGGGGCCAGTGCAGTCGTGGTTTAAGGGACTCTGAAAAATTTTGGAAGATCTGAGTCTGAAGGGCCTTGGTTTGTGGCCAGATGAACAAGCATCTCTGAATTGGTATTAGCTCTTGCAACCGAAATATGGTGGACCAATTCGATTACAGTAAATCCTTCATGTATCTTCATTTTAGAGAAGGTTGCTTCTAACTTTTCCAGTAGGAAAATGAATCTTATGATGGATTTCCTTTTTCCATTGAAGTTAATTGGCCATGGACAATAATAAAAAGCACTGTATCTAGTAGAAAGAAAAGCAGAGATATGTTCACAAATTGCTGTGGGGAGGCAGAGCCTGTCACTTGTGTGAGGAATGGAGCCTTCTGATCAGCCGTGCGACTCCAGGCAATGTTGTAGCTGGCAACGATTTCCCAGACGCGGTCTGCACAGTTGTTCTTCCCTTCGTTACTCCAGTCCTTTATTCAGGAGACCCTCTCTGAGTGTACACAGCATTTCAGGTACAGCGTGTGGACAAGACTGTGGATTCAAAGATGACCAGTCCATCCTCCAGGCAATATGGCAATGTATCACTCTCTTCACACAAATCCTGAAAATAATTTTGATCAAGAACCTCTATGGACACAGGGAGTAAGCAACAGACTCTTTCCCTGGGAGCAGTCACAGGCACCTGATTTTACATATAGCTTCAGGAGGAATTCAGCCGCTTGATAAGAGTTTGAGGAGCCTCTCAGGTTGAGAGATTCCATCAGGACCGCACAGGCACCAGAAATCACGGCATAGGTGATGAGTTCTATGCATCAGAGCAGTGAACGCCACAACTCTGACCAAGGCTTCTTGGTTATCTCACTGGATTTTATAGGCATCTTTCTCTTCCAATTAGCACTCTTAAAGTTTTCCTTCTTTAGAATAGTATAAATATTCTGAACACTGGAAAGCTTAAGAATGGAGAATAACTTTAAAAAATGTTGTTATATATATATATATAGTTAGTGAGTCTTTTTCAGTTAGCACTCTTTTCTGTAACATTGCAAGACATTTTGATTAAACTGATCAATGTATGGTCTTGCCTAGGCACATGATCAGTTAACAGAAAAACTGGAGCACAGAATTCTTCTTTGAAGTCTGCTGCCTTTACCACTGGCTTAGGCTTCATTTCAGATTCTGCCTCTAGCTTCATCTTTTGGCCTGAAAACTCTCTGTGGGCCTAGTAGATCCTAGTAGATCCTAGTAGATCCTAGTCAACAATGTTTCTAAAGGCAGCTAAAAATTGTTTACCGGTTACAGAGACAAATAGGGGGTTACTGGATTTTTATTAAGGTAAATGTATTAAACATGCACTTTTCACCACATGCATAATTTTAAAAATAATAAAAAACAACTGAAAAGAAGTATTTTATCTTAACATACACAGTAATTCTTTTCTCTGTGATTCTCAGATGTTGCAATGAAATGAACCTCTGTACAGACAGAGCTTTGAGCTCCATGATGTCAGACAATAGTGTTGTCCAAATAGAATTTAAAACTACAGAAGTTAAGAAATGAAATGGTGACAGACTCATAACTTTAGGGGCCAAATGGCACCACAGTGAATTGTCACAGTTTTTACTTCAAAAGACCCTGGAGATTGCATTTATTGCAGATTTTATACAGCCATCCGTCTTTTTACCAGATCTAGATATGTTCAAAACTTTAAGTAAAAATTTTCTCTGTGTCAAAGGACCAATGCTCTACCCAGTACTGTGGTCAGCATAAAGTTCACAGGCTTGATAGCAGAAGGATGGGTTTGGCACAGGGCTCAAGCCTTGTATATCTGTGGCTAAACTGCTTTAGGCAAGCATTTTGTGGTAGACATATTTTCCTAGCACAGCCAAGAATGCCAATACTGTAAATCATCTTGATTGACACATTATTTTTAGAGATTATCTTTTGGATTTGATAAGATGATATTTAAAGTTTCTTTAATTTAAAATGAGACTCTAAAAAGTGAGATGCTTCCTACCAATCCATATTTCGCTCCCTGGAAATGAATGAGGAACAAGACAATACTTGGGGGGAAGCATTGCAGTAACCACGTAAAAGAAATAGTCTAAGTTCCAATAGGGCCTAAACAAAACTGCCAAGGCCAGAGTCTAGAATGCAAGTCCAAGGATTTTGAATATAAACGACACAAAGTTTGATAAAGGAAAAGCATTCAGTTTGTCACTTGATTGACCAATATATGTCCTCTTCTTCATCCTCTCTATAAGTCATCAGTCATGACTTACATCCATCAGGTGGAAATGTTTCTGAAGCTATTTTCCAAAACTGTGAAAGATGCCATATCTGCTAAAACAGCAAAGGCACCCCTGCTAAAACAGCAAAGGCACCCCAGCAAGAAGGCAAGAGCAAAGGGCCTTGGAGCTTTAAGTAAAGCTTCCTGCAACATTTTCCAAGGTTTTAAGATTTAAGCTTTTTGAGAAGATGGTTAATATTTGGGGTTAAAAGCGAGTATATATTTTTCTTAGAGGGTTATCTGATGAATTAGTTTTGAGCTAGACAATAATGTTGATGGTTTTAGTTGAATAAAATGTTGGTAGGAGGCAGTGAAAGCACCCAGAAATAAGGGGAAAATCCTCTCCAAAGTGTAAGTCAGTGATTCTCATATCTGTATGTATGAGATTCGGTGGGCAGAACTTAGACCTCGGAGATCTTGGTTGAGCATGTGGAGAGTGGAGGCCAGAGGGCTACAGTGTTGAGGATCCCCTGTCCCCATACGCTGCTGATGGGCATCACCTGCTGCAAAGCTTGGACTCTGCAGTCATGTGTGCTAATACTTCTAGATTCATTCTGAATGATGAGATGAGAACAGAAAATCCACTCACTCTTTTTCCTTGGTTACTAATGGTATTCCTTTCAAATCACAATACATGGAAACGTTTGGTCTAAAGGTAGGCAGAACAATATATGAATTAGTTAAATTTTTTGGTGGTATTTGCATCACATTAAGAATTTTATCTTACAGATAATACAGAAAGTATTTTTTTTTTTTACAAAATTTAGCTTCATTTTAAAAAATATTTTATTATTTTTTATGTGTATGAGTGTTTTGCCTGCATGTATGTGAGTGCATCCATGTCTTACAATGCCGCGGAGATCAGAAGAGAGCTTTGGATTCCCCTGGAACTGGAGTTAAGGTCGGTTTGTAGCCACCATGTGGGTGCTGGGAATCAAACCCAGGTCCCCTGCAAGAGCAGTCAGTGCTCCTAACCGCTGAGCCATCTCTCCAGCTCCCACAAAATTTAATGAAAAACTTTTTTCTTATTATTTTTTATTTTGTGTATATGAGTGTTTGGCCTGCATGTATGTAAGTGCACCCATGTGTGCAATGCCCACAGAGGCCAGAAGAGGGCGTGGATCCACTGGAACCAGAGTTACAGAAGCTTGTTAGCTACCATGTGGGTGCTGGCAACTGAACCCAGGTCCTCTGCAAGAGCAGCCAGTGCTCTAACCCCACTGAACCATCTCTTTAGCTCCTTTTCTTTAAAGTCTTTTTATTTATTTTCAATTTGTAAAAATTTAGTAGCATACAGATAACTTCATTTTCATAAAAATTATCAATCCCCCAAACAGGTCATATCTAAATGTTCTTGATTTTCAGTTTATTTATGGGCAACAGTAAAAAACTTACTTTATACCATAAAATTTTCAAATACATTATTCTGTATTATAACCCAGACTCACAACATACTTTCAATAAAATGTAGAGTATGCATTTGACCAATAATGGGGTGACAGAGACCTTAACGCAGTTTGTACATGGAAGTTGCAAAATATATTGACAGAAAACGTACTAGATTGATGGTACATTGCTTATCCTATTACCCCAGATGCCAAAGCAAAGAAGTCCCTTTCCCACTGGGGCAGGCATCACTCATTGTTCCTCTCTAGAGCTAAATCAGGTGCTACCGAGACTCCTCAGAGTTAGCATGAGAAGACAATTGTCTTTGCCACACCTGCTGCACTTCAACCAGAAAGCTCTCTCTCTCCTTCTCTCTCTCTCCCCCCACCCCTCTCCCCTCTCTCCCCCTCCCTCTCCCTCTCTCTTCCTCTTCCCTCTCTCCCCTCCCTGTCCCTCTCTCTCCCTCTTCCCTCCTTACCTAAACTTTCAGAAACAAATGTCCTCATAACACAGATTAAAGTAATGTCTTGGTAAAAGAGTCTGTGATTAAATTGGAAGCTCAGTTTCTTGCTCTTAAGATGAAAAATGAGACACCATTTCTTAAGGTTCTCCGGGCAGGGACACGTTTGTTTATAAACACATCACAGATAGTATATATGTGCCCATTGTCCAAAACACGGTAATTTCAACCCACATATTTAAATTAATTAGAGTACTGGGAAATCATGAATTTACATTTCTTGGTGAAGTTGTAATTTAAAATAAATGAACAAATGAAGCATACAAAATTATTTTATGAAGAATTGTGTCTCAATTTCACCACTTTTTATGGTCAGCCAAATTGTATATTGCCTCCTAGCCTATAAATGTATATTTACATAATTTTATGCTGTGATGTTTAAGCATATTTTCAATTATAAAAGAAAATATCTCATTTTAGGAAATTTCCAATACGTAGAAATATATAGAAAAAGTTAAGATCATTTATAAAATTCCTCCCCTATGCAAACACCGTCAGCATTTTGATGTAGTGGTCATTCAGTTCTTATGCATCTTATTGTGAGTGTGTTTTTTTCTTTTCTTTTTTCACAATATGTAATGCATTTTGGACACTGGGTCTGCATCTTGCTTTTTTAAAGCATGCAGTATTTCACAAGCATTTAATTTCAAATTAGATCATGGAATTCAATTATCTTTTCAAAATATATTTCTATGGGTCTTAGTCTGGATCTTCTGAGAAGCAGATGCCAAGATGTGATTAAACCTAAAAGAATTTTATTAGAAGTGCCTGTGCAAGAGAAAATAGGAAGGAAAGCAGACTGCTTGTAGAGCAGGCCAACTGCCATTAAGTGCTGCTGATAGAGTCAGCCTTAGGACTCGTCCCCTGGGTCCTTAGCAGCAGACTGTTGGTCTAGGTGTTTCTCTTGTAGTTGGAGGCCTGCTATGCACATTGTCATGTTCCCCACAGTAAGGCTGGTAACAGTAGGTCATATGCATAGATTTTGTTTTCAGCAACTATTATGCAACAGTGCTTATTAAGATTCTAGAAATTTCTGGATCATGGATGAAACCTATTTCTGAATGTTTAATCTGTCTAGTTACAGTAGGTGTAGAAATTATTCTAGTGGTTATCTTCAGGTGTTTCAAAGCGATTCATTTTCAGTTTGTATTTGACAACAGTCTACATACAATAATCGTTAACATATTCTTAAACCTTCCTCTCTGACTCTTTTATATTCATGAATATTATACAGAGTTTGAAGCTAAGATTATTATTAAATTGTTATTAAAACACTTTCCTTAAAGTATATATTTTTGTATTAGTAGCTAATATAAATTTAGAAATAATAAAGAGTATTTCCACCATAAATAAACCAAACTCAACAACGATCCTCTTTAAAAAAAAAAAAAAAAAAAAAAAAAAAAA
>NW_008338112.1:1186574-1194421 GCF_000622305.1 Nannospalax galili
ATAAATAGAGGCAGGTGTGGTGACTTCTGCCTTTAGTCACAACACTCAGGAGGTGGAGGCAGACAGATTTCTGTGAGATTGAGGCTAGCCTGGTCTACATAATGAGGTCCAGGTTAGCTGGGGCTACAGGGAGACCCTGTCTCAAAAAAGATTCTGTTTCCTATGGAATGAACCTTTTAGGACCCTTTAGGTCCTTTGAAATTGAATTAGCTATATGTTTGAATGAAACTTAAATGGGAGGGACCATGCTTAAACCTACATTTAACAGCATGATAAAGCAGGTTAGTGTGAAAGGAAAAACTCATACAAACCCCTGTTCTCCACAACACTGTTCTCCACAACACTTTCACTTTACTTAGAAAATCTAGGTTGTTGTTTGTTTTTTTTTTAATCGCCTGACTTGGAACCAGGTTGTCAAAGCTGAAGTTCATGGTGTGGCTATCTGCTTTGGATAATCTATTTGCATTTTTTCTTAATATATAAAGGGGACAACCTATTTTCTAGGGAGACATAGAATTTTTTTGATAATAAAAGTTATGCAATAAGAGTAGCACACCTAGATATAGAGTGGTATTCTTATACGTTCATAGTTTGAAACAGAATCACCTAAAGAGGTAGCTGAGTGCGCCTTTTAGTATTTGATTTTACAT
Source organism: Nannospalax galili (assembly GCF_000622305.1). Taxonomy (NCBI): domain Eukaryota; kingdom Metazoa; phylum Chordata; class Mammalia; order Rodentia; family Spalacidae; genus Nannospalax; species Nannospalax galili. Next base: position 1,187,225 of record NW_008338112.1, read on the forward strand.
TAGCAGCAACATCTCAAGGGAAAAGAGCTATCTTCACTGAAATAGAATTTTCTCTAAAATTGATTTTAAGCCAGGGAAATGAGCTGATTTAATTATGCTACACTGTTCTGCAAGTTGATCACCAAGAGTCTCTTCCTTTCACTCATCAATGACGCTCCCTGCTGTCTATGAAAGTGACTTTCCATCTTCAGCTGTTGATTCACACCAGGGTCAATTTCTATGTCTTCCACCTTTATACTGCATGATATTTTACTGCAGAAATATATACTTTCCATTGTAACATAATTCTCTGTACCACATCGATGGCTCTGGGTTAGAAGTATAATTTTACATCCATCCATCTCTCTCCTGCAGGGAGAATGTTTTTTTAAACCCAGGATTATGATGTTAACAGTGTGAGTAGATGACCAATCTATAACAATTTGAATATATTCTGGGAAATGAATTCTTTCATAAAGAATAATTTTTAAATTTATCTAATGCTCTTTATTTCTTTGAGAGAAATTTTTATTACTCATTTAACCTATATCCAAAGCTCTAGCCTACAAAATAGCAAAGAAGAGTGGAATGGGGGAGCTGGCTGGCGTGAAACAGATGATTAATATCCTGTGAAGGGATCATAGAATTTATCCATGCAATATTAACCACCCATAACACCATTTAGTCTGCTAAAGGCCAGCCCTGTGAATATTTAACTTTCGTTATATTTGCTTTACTGATAGTAGGTCACTTTCATATATGAAATATAGCTTATTGTTTATTATTAATTAAGCCTCAGTTGATCTTTAGTATTTAAAAGTCTTTCAAATAATTTACATGGCCATATACATTAAAAATGTGAGAACACTAGGATTTAAAATATCATAGACTTGGGAAGAATCTTGATATACTATTCAGCCTAGACACTCAGCCGTCTATCACAAGTCTTTTACTTGCTGGGTGCTGCTGGGCACTCAGTGGACTTTAATGAAGCCTTTTATCCTCTTAGGTACTCAGGCTCTACTTTCAGAGGAAGATGAAATGATATTATAAGAGAAGAGGGAAGAACTGGTTGACAGACATGGAGCCTCTTTCAAGTTCATAGCAGCGGAAGGGCAGTGTGTCTAGTAGGCAAAGACAAAGCACAGGAAAAACAGTTGGGATGGCTGTGGACGAGGGGTGGGAACTGGGAGGCAGACGGGCTGGATAGCCTTGGAACAGCAGAAAACCAGGCAGCACCTGCTCCGCAATATAAGGAATCAGTCAGCAGGTTTGCAGGTCGGCCTGCTTCTCAGCTGGTTCTGGCCATTCCCGCCTGGCATGAGGTTAAAGGTCTCGATTGTGTTTCTGGAAATGCTGGTGACTGAGGCAGGTGACTATCTTTCAGAGAGATATAACTTCTTTGATCTAGTGCCTTGTCACAGGCTTATGTGATAAGAGCATAAACTTATCTTATGTAAGTCTCCTCAAAGAACCTGGTACTTTATCAAACACACTGTTTTCTGTTCCTCCTGACTCAAGTTTATGAGCTAATGTGTGAGCAAAGCTGGAGAAAGATAAGTTGAAAAGGAGACCTAGGGCCAGTATCAGACATGATATCTTGATGTGCTTAAAAGTTAAGGCTGTATTCATGAAACTGTTAGGAAAACATAGATAAGCCTGGTCTTTTAATCAAGGAAGTGCCATAATTAGATTTGCTTAACCAGATGTCTGAATGCAACAGAGATATGGTGAGATATGTTTTTTTAATCATGAAAATTCTGGGGTCAAGCTATCTCTGCTTGGATTTCTTCCCTAATCTTATTAGCTTTGACTTTTTTTTAAATAAAAAAAATATTGTATGTATCACTTTTACTACGAGTGTACTATCTGCATGTATGCAAGTGCACCTGTGTTGTACAATGTCCATGGAGGTCATAAGAGGGCATTGGATTCCTCTGGAACTGGAGTTACTAATGGTTGTTAGTTGCCATGTAGGTGCTGGGAATTGAACCTGGGTTTTTGCAAGAGCAGCCGGTGCTCTTAACTGCTGAGCCATTTATCCAACCCCTAGCTTTGACCTTCTTAATGTCTTTGAGTCTCAGTGATCTTATCTGTAGAGTGGGGATAAGAATCATTGCCTATTTTGAGAATTTATTGTGAAGATAACATGAGATAATGCCTGCTGTAGTAAATGCCTGAGCTAGTAAATGGCACAGAAAAAGGCTGATAAGGACACATTGGCTGTTATTTTTACTATGATTTTGCTGACAGCTTAAAGGGGGCTCCTGGAGCCCAAAAGACCAGAAAGGAATCCATTTATGGCAATATTTTAAGAGGAATATTGATGTGCTTAATGAAGCTTGTGGGCAAAGGAATTATGCAAAGTTGATTCCACGATGGACATAAAACCCACAGAATTTGGTGTTCATAGAAGAGGTGAAGAAGGAGAAACAATGGGCAGGTCCAGGGTTCCTAGCCGTGTCAGGGAGAGCCACTTGGTGTCCTACTCATTGTCTGAGTGACTTTAAGTTGAACTGAACTTGCAGTGCCTGAGGGTACAAGGTTATAGAAGATGTGGAAGTGCTAGGGAGCCAGTGTCCTGGCCACAGCCCTTAACCACTATTTGACAAGTGTTTGTGGATGTGTACTTCAGCATTTTGCACTGTAAGTTGGATCACTCAGGTTTTTAATTGCATTTCCAGAGCTCCTCAATGATTTGGTTGTAGGTTGCCATAGTGGTGGCTTGTTGGATAACTTGGTTCTTTTGGCTGCCTTTCTCTCCTGGTCTCACTGCTCCAATGTCCTAACAGTTTCTCTTGGATCATTGTCCAAATATCTATTCCCAATGGAACACTTGTCTTGGGTCCTGGCTCTGGATCAAATGAAACTAAGAGAAGGGAAAAAGAAGAGGAGGAGGAGGAAAAGAGTTTTAGACATTTTCAGGGGCAGGTGCCTTTGAAACATCCGTCTTCAGGTGACTTGGAATGAGCTGTAACAGAAAGGCAATGCCATTAAACAGGAACCTAATAAGTAGTTGAGGTCTAGTGGTCTATATTGGTCAATAAATTATAAAACAGAGATATCTGAAATCTCAGAAGAAGATGTACCCTCAAAGGTAGCTCATAGTGTAAGAGGTCTGAAGACACTAATGAAATGCTTTCAAAAGGCATGTTTAGAAAACTGTGACCAGAAAAACTAGGAGTGGTAGCAAAGGAAGCCAGAAGACTTTATTCTAGGAAAAGAGAGTTTGACTTTTCTTTCTAAAATATAAATCCTTTTAGGGAAAATAAGTTTCATCTTTGTAATGGCGAAGGTGTCTCACAAAATAATAAGAATTAAATATTTATCAAGTGAATATCACTTCTTACCTTCCACTATGAGGATATAAAATTTGAGGTTTTGAAATTAAGGGATGAAGAGAAACACAACAATTACCCTACCATATAAATTCATTTTTGTTCTCTGGTTACTTCTGTGCCTATGTTTGCTGTAAAATAGATTCGTATTGTGAAGATATATATCATGTCATGTTCCTTCCATGAAAAGTGGGTATTCTGTATAAATGTACCCCAATGCAACTTACAATGGTTGATTTGGGCATGGGGTAAAGGGAAAGTCATATAGTCCCAAAGGAGTTGGAAGGATAAGGACAGAAAATCCCATGGTACCTAGTTCCAGTCTTTGCCCTGCTTCCTTTTTTCAACATCGGTACACTCAAATTTTCCTTCACCTTCTTAGGGTGGAAGAAGTTGTGACATCAACCACATCATCATGAATAACCACTTTTTGACTGTAGGCCTCAAGGCCACTTCATTTCTTTCTTCTTTGTAGTTTGAGAATACGGAAACCAGATTTTTCAGTGCATCACACTGGGACATATTCTCAACCTTATTTATAATAAATAACCTACTTACTATATGTAGAATTTTTCTCAAAACCTTCCTAAAATTCTTGGAAAATTTCAGTGTTCCTCAGAATTATAATGAGATTTAACTTGTAAGGCCAAGTGGCATTTACATTGCTTATGCAGAGGGATAGGCCACACACTTGCTTTAGGGTTAGGGTTAGGGTTAGGGTCTTTCCATTAAAACAGTATTATCTAGTATGGCAAGATTGTTCAGAAGAAATTGCTTCACACTCTTCTGGAACTAAGAAAAAGTGGCCTCTTTTTAGAAATAGAAGAGATGAACTACCTTATTTCTAATCAGGTTAGTCAGTTAAAAGAAATCTAGATTGTTTTAGATATATTTATTATGTGAAGAACGATTTCTGATCAACTCCATCCACTTTCTTCCAGTATTCAGTACCCATTCGATTACACTTAATGCCCTGCTGCATCCAGAAGTATCTTGTTATCAATTACCAAGTTGTCTCTTCTCATTTATACAAAGCCGTTAAAAAGCAGTGTCCTGCCCTGTGCAGATACGATAAGCAACCGCTGACAGTTTTCCGCTTAATTGCATGCTTCACTGGATGCTTCTTGATTGAAAATATTCTTTTATGATTTCCTTTGTTTTAGGCTCATGATCCCAACCTGTGTAACATGGGATGATAAGAACGATTTGATTCAACATGATGGTTACAGTGGGGAGTATCTGTACCTGTCACTTCAGTGAAACACAGAACATCCTTGCCCTTTATCATCAGCCCGGGATGTTGGGTCTGGGTTCCTCCCTGTAGGTCACTGACTCATTTTCCAGGAGTCAGTGCTCAGCTCTTGGCTTACAACTTCTCTGGGAATCTGTTCTTTAGAGGAAAAACACCTGCTCTTGCTGGCTTTTCTGATGCTCAGGGAATACAAAGTGGTTATGACATTTCTATTCAGAATATTTTTTTCAGTTTCTTGACCTACCGTTCTTTAGATCAGTAATTAGTGAGCTCTTATAACCTAATGCCAGGAAGCTCTCAAATAGCTTTTGAAAGAGAGTAACAGCATAGCCATGCTCAACTGTTCACGGATCCAGAAGAAAACCAAACAGATAAACAAAGGGATGCTTGGAATTAAAATTTTGTTTGACTTCTTGTTCTTTTAAGACTGAACTCTTGACTTTTTTTTTTTTTTTTAATGTGGTAGCCATTTTGTAGCCATGGAGTGGTGAATGCAGGCAGCCAGGCGTTGATACTGTGAGGCTGCTGTCTGCAAGGGTTAGCATTCACTTGTTTTCCTCCTAAATTCTCCCTAAAAAAGCTCCTAAGTACATTTAGACTCATTATTTTGTTTAAAATGTTAAAGTCTGTTAAAACAAAATCCTTCGCAGAAGAAATGACAACTCAGGACTCACGCCTACAGGGTCTATGTAAACACAGCAGACCAGGAAGAGCCCCAGGGAATTACTCATTCATTTTTTATTTTATTTTTTCAGACAAGGAAAATGAGGTATGGAGTGAAATCTCTTAATGACTCTTTTTATTAGACCTGGCATCAGAACACTGTTGGTCTAGTATTTCTACTATCCTGCTCATGAAGCCCTTATGACAGGAAGTTTCAAAAGAAAAGGTAAAATCTTAAAGGCGTAAAGGGAGGAAAGGTTGGACTGAGGGGACAAAGGCTAGAGATGATTGCTGTAATAAGTTCTCTGGGAAGTGCGTTGGCAGGGCGGAGTGTTCTTGACTCTGTATGTACCTTGTAGACACCGGGTACTATTTCATTCCCTTAAACTCAAAATTACTTCATTGTCTTTTTACGACAACTGTTTCTTTTACTTTACCTTTTAATTTTTTCACTCACTGGGATATCCTAACCTTACTAACAGCACTTATACAACAAAAAAGATGCTCAACTTTTATATATCTACACATATATGGTTGTACTATGTTAAACTGAGTCCCAAGCCTGGGGTGAGCTGGGCAGTACAGAGTAGGGCTGGGGGAAGTCAGGGGAGGAACTATTAGGTTCAACTACAGTAGTCAGCAAACAAGGAGCAACCTGAGGGGCCCTGAAAGCCCAAGCAGGGTGTGAGTTCGTGAAGAGCTGGCAGGACAGGCCTGCTCAAGGCACACGTTTGGGTGTATGGAATTGTGGAGATTAGTGTGGGATAGATTTGGGGAGATGGAGCAGATCTTTGTTAGGATTTCTTTGAAGATACCCCACTGTGAATAAGACAAATTCCACAGACAGGTCCTAACTACAGGAATGACTTTGGGACTACAGTACTCTAGAAATTTAGTCTGATATCCTGGATCGCCTGCAGCAAGTGGAAACATTGGAAAGAAGTTTCCAGAACATCCAAGAGAGGAAGTGTTTACCTGGAAGCCCCATGGAAAATGGAAAAGAAGTTTTGAAAGAAAACCTAAGAAGCAGGGATTCTAGTAAGACTGACTTCATGCACAAAATGGGAACTGCTTCAAGGTCTCAAGTTCGGGGAAGACTGATCTTACTGATGAGTATTACAAGCATGAGGTGAAAATGCAGCAGCACTCGGTGAGGCACTGACTCTCCAGGAAGAGAGGCAGGGGAAGTTACCTGTGGTAGCAGCGTGTCTCAGACTCGGTAGGCCCTCAGTTTCCTTCTGATTCTTCCTGCCTGGGCTGGAGACGTATTTGAAGTGAGGATGATTACACTCCATTTTAAATGCTTAGTAAGATAACTTGAGCCTGCATTTCCTGGAGGTTACTATTCTAATGACGCATGGGAAGGTTAGGTGGAGGAAAAATAAAATTGAGAAATTCTAAGTTTAAAGAAATGACAGGTATATAGAAATACCTTAAAATTTGTTGAAAATAATACACCTTGAATCATGTCAGGTAAATGATAAAAAAGTTATGATTGACGGCATGGAATTTAGAGTTGGGGTTGAAAGAACTCTGCAATAATGGGAGGAACTAGGGAGGAAAACATAGACATTTAGAATATAAGCTGTCAGCTCTTAGAAAAGTGCTGTTTGCATTAAAGAAAAAATATATAAATACATGGATTCCCACTGGGCTTAGGAATGTATTTTCGCAGCAATTTTGAGTGCTTACCTAATTTATAACGACATGTTTTCGTTCTCTTGTTGAACATCTCCATGAAGTCAAGACAAGGAAGAAAAAGTTAAAGGAGCAAAACTCCCTTACTGTAGCCAGTGAGGTGCATTGACTTTGAAGCATAAGTGCTCAGGGGAGGGTTTTGAGTAATGGAAAGAGGAAAAGAAAAGTAAAACCTAAGGAAATAAGACGAAGTTGCAAGAGAACCCTCTGAGGTAAAGCAATGTGGAGCTGAGCATAGGGACTGGATTTTTATTACTGTTTTTTTTT
>NW_008338112.1:1194535-1212130 GCF_000622305.1 Nannospalax galili
TTTTTTTATTAATAATATATGAGAGAGAAGGCAATAGAGAATATGAGAGTAGATTGTGGGAAAATGTGATTGGAATGTCTCGGAGATCAAATTATCTTTTCATTACTGCATTTTAAAAAGATGAACATTTTGGAGGCTGAAATACGTTCTGTTTTTCTGGGGACTCATATTGTTAAAAGCCCATTATAGCATTTTTCTTGATATTAATGTACTTGCTAGGGCTGGTGAATCATGGCTGAGGACTTTGCAGCATGAATCAAAAAGGATTTAATGAAGACTAGAGCTGAATTGTGCAAGAGGATAGAAGAGGAATGGCTTGTGCTGTAACTGCAGTCTTCAAAACCATGAGCTCTTGATTGACCTGGAGCCCAGATCCAGCCTCTGTGTCTGCAGGATGACTGGACCAGAAATGAGAGCTTGCAGGGTAGGGAAAATGTAGTTGGATTGTACAGCTCTCATTTTAGGGGTTTGGACTCTCCTAAGGAAATAATGAGAGCCAGTCTGTTCAGAGCCTTGTCTGGATATAGTACAGTGATTTAGTTAGCACCAATATTGGTAAGGAGTGGACAGGCAGCACAGGGATGAAAACTAAGATTTAGGCCATGGAGTAGAAGAGATGCTTGGAGGTTTGGAGCTATCTGGAAAATAGGACTGGTGTGAATTAGAAGAGTCAAGAATGGCTCATAGAGCAGGACAAGGTGGCCCATGCCTGTCATCCCAGCACTTGAAAGGTGGAGGTAGGAGGATCAGGAGTTCAAGGTCATCCTCAGCTACATAAGTAGTTCAATGAGTCCTTATCTCAGAAACAAAAACTGCAGCAGCAACAACAAATCCAAAACTCTTCAACAGCTAGGTTGGTGATGGTACTGCTCACTAAGAGAACGGTAGAAGAAACACCATTCCGGTAACATGGTTTAAAAATGGAAAACATTAAATTGGTGCTAAACATACAACATGAAATTTACTATCTTAGTCATTCCAAAGTGTACAAATTGAGCAGTATTTAAGGCTGTTCAATTGCTGTGCAACCAAATACCAGAATTCTTTATCTGCCCAAACTGAAACTGCACCCATTAAGCAGCAAATCCCTACATACCCCTCTCCTAGCCCCTGGCAACTGACATTCTATCTTCTTTAGTATTTTACATGCTTTGTGTCAGGGAAGCCAAACATTTGATTGGTGTATTTCAGTTAGTGCATGTCAGGATGTCTTCCCTTCTAAAGGCCTCACATTCTGTGTACATGCTATATTGTGTTTCTTTATTCATACATCAACAGCTCCTGGCTTGCTTTCACTTTTTGACTGTTATGAGTAATAATGCTAATAAACACAGGTACACAAATACATCTTTAGCATAATGTTTTCAATTCCCAGAAGTGAAATTGCTGGATTACAGAGTAGCTGTCGGTCACTCTCAGAGGAATCAGCCTACCGTTTTCCATAGCAGCCATGCCAGTTTACATCCTGTTATTTACATCTTATGTCACTTGTTATTTCCTGGCTTCTTAAGGATTTCTCTTTATATTAAATCACAGCCGTCTGAAGAGGATGTAGGATGGTTTGTCTCATTGTAGAGTTTGATGTTTAAGAAATGATACAGATAAGAAATGAGAACATTTTAGAATTTTAATTGTCTAATGACCATACAAATATTAGGTTTCATTTCACATTTTCAAACCTAATTTCCGTGTTTGGCCTTCCTGTCCCTTCTTCTCCCACATCCCCTTTGCTCTCCTCCTGCTCCCTAGTGGCCCCACTTTCCTGTTGCATGTGTTCTCTTCACCTCCCCTTCATCATCTCTCTTTTTACCTTCTAACAGTCCCCTTTCTGGTTATATGACTTAGTGCCTCACATTTACATGTACATAAGCATTTAACACGGGGATCCTCATATGAGAGAGAACTTGTGTGCTTGTCTTCCAGAGTCTGGCTTACCTCTCTTAATATAACATTAGCTGTTCATCTTCCTAAAAATTTCAGTTTTCTTTACAGCTGAACACAGTTTCACTGTGTATATGCACCACAATTTCATTAGCCTGTTGAAGGGCATCCAGGAAGGGCCTATTTCTTAGTGAGAGCGGCAATAAACATGCATGTACATGTATCTTTGTGGTAGGGTCTACAGTCCTTTGAGTATATGCTCAGGAGGGACATAGCAGTGTAGGATGGTATTTCTGTTTCTAGAGGGACCTCCACACCAGTTTCCAGGATGGCTATACCAACTTACATTCCCACCAACAGCAAATAAAGATTATCTTTGTCCACATCTTGGCCAGCATTTGTTATTGTTTTCTCCATGATACCCATTCTAACAGTGGTGAGATGGCATCACAAAGTAGTTTAATTTGTATCTTCCCAATGGCTAAGGTTGTTAAACACTTTATAAAGTATTCATTGACCGTTCATTTTTCTTAGCGAATGCACTGTCTTCAGTTCTGTACTTTTGCTGTTTCAGTTTTGAAGTTCTTCACATGTGAGGTGAAAGAAAGTAGAAGGGGGATACCTGCTCGTGATGGCACAGATAAGGTTGGCGCCCCAGAGCAAAATATGGATGGGGACAGGGCGATACTGAGGGCAGTACAGCGCAAATAAGGATGGGGGCAGGGGCATGTTGGGGGGCAGGAGAGCAGAAATGGGGATGGGGCAGGGAGAGGAGGAGAAGGCTGTGGGGTGGAGTCAGCCAAAACTGTTTATAAAAGTGTGGTAAAGAAACCTGTTACACTGTATGTTGACTGAGAAGAAAAAAAGAGGCTAAAATTTCAGTTCTTTGTCTATCCTAGATATTAACACCCTGTCTGACGTATAGCCAGTAAAGATTTTCTCCCATTCTCTAGGGTGTTTGAAAATATGTTTAAAAATGGAAGATTTTCATTACATTTATTTACTTAAAATGTTTTGATTTATTTTATTTTATGTGTATGAGTGTTTTCCCTGCATGGGTGTAAATGCACCATGTGTGTGCAATGCTCACAGAGGCCATGGGAGGGTGTTGGGTCCCCTGGAACTAGATCTACAAGTAGTTGTTAGGCACTATGTGGGTGCTGGGAACCCAACCTGGGTCCTCTGCAAAAGCAGTCAGTGCTCTTAACCACTGAGTCATCTCTCCAACCCCACATTTATTTATTATAAAAAACCTACAATCAATCAAAAGAGATGGCTCTTGCGGAGGACCCAGGTTCAATTCCCAGCACCCACATGGCGTCTATGAACTATCCTTAACTCCAGTTCCAGGGGAATCCGAAGCCCTCTTCTGACCTCCGCGGCATTGCACATGGATGTACTCACATACATGCAGGCAATACACTCATACACATAAAATAAGAATAGTAAATAAAAATATATTTTAAAAACACCTGAAACGCTCTACAAAACAAGGAATGACATACCCTATGCAATCCAAAATGCAAACAACAAACAAAGCAATGAAAGCGATGCTGCCTAAGCAGCCCCGTGGGAGAAAATGGCGCGTGCAGAGACTCCTCAGAAATCAGTGTGCTCCGCCCAGTGACAGAACTCCAGAGGCTTTTGACAAGGTGGCAAATGCTTAGAGGAGCCTTTGTATGTGCCACTGCTCCAGGAAGTGTAAGGGAGCTACAAGGCTGGTGCAGTGATGGGGAGCTGGAACCCACAGAGCATAGTGCCGTTCAGTGGTAAAGATTTCAGGTGGGGCCCGACTGAGGGGAGTAGAATAAAAAAATAGGACAGGGACTGTGAGGAGCAGAGGAAGGAGAGTCTGGATGAAAATAGGGAAAAGAGGATTCTAGACCCGAGGAATAGGGAGACCTTTAGAAACTGGAAAGGCAGAGGGATGGTTCATTGCTAAGCCTGTAGAAAGCCGGTAGACAGCATTTCAATTTTAGCTCAAGAAGACTCATGTTTGGAATTCTTAACTATGGTACTGTGGCATAAATTTATGTTGCTTTAAGCCACTGACCTTGTGGGTGGTAGCCTTAGACAGCAGATACAGCTGGCTTAGATATACTTTCATCTTTGCAGTGTTTATGTTAGATATTGGATTGGTGGATTTTAAAGTATTGACCCCATGTATGTGGTCCACATGCTCATTTTGCATAATAAAATGTTTTACCAAATAGTCTTCCTTTTCTACACAATCTACAATGTATGTTCCATTTTATTCTATTTTATTAAAAATCAATTGATTTCATGGCCCATTAAAAAAACTGATTTTATAACCCACAAGTAATTTGCTATATGAAAGTTGAAAAATGTTCTTGTAATATGTTTCCTGACTGGCAAACTATACCAGAATGCTAAAATTTTCATTTCATATACTCTCTTGAGCTAAGAATCCAGATGTGATTATATGTGGTCAAATCAAATGCACTTACATGAAGGTACAGAACACATTTCAATCATTTTTTCTATAAATATTTATGGAAATCTGAGTTTTGGAGGCACTGAGTTTTTTTCCCCCCAGTGGAATGATTATGTCTAATTACTAGTTTTTGTAACAACTGGGAGGCAGGGCTTGGCTCGCAGCTAAGACTGAGCTCTTAAGGCAGATCTGCAGTAGCAACCTCCTAATTGCCTCACTTCCTGAAGGGAAGGAAGCAGGTGCCCAAGCAGGGCAGCCCTGGAGTGACTGTTATACTCATTACTCAAGGCCCAACCTACAGACTGCTTGTCTGCTCCTATCAATCAACCTGGAGGAACCCAGGTGGTTTTTTCAAAACTCCTTTCTTCTGAAAGTGGTTTCTGTCTTCTACTGAGACAGTATTATATTCCTATTAAACAATCAAATAAGAAAAATCAAAGAACGCCAAGGGAAGACATGTAATATATAACATGTATGTTATAAGATCAGCCCTAAACACTAAACACTTGTGCATATGAACAACACTAAATGGACTGAGTAAGTTAGAGAGAGAGAGGAGAGAGAGAGAGAGAGAGAGAGAGAGAGAGAGAGAGAGAGGAGAGAGAGAAATGATAAAAGTGTGAGAGAATGGGGGACACATGGGAGGAATTGGAGAGGACAGGCGAGGGATTGAAATGATGTAAATACAGTATTCATGTATGAAATTCTCAAAACGTTTTTCATGTATTGAAAAAGATCCCAGGAAATCTTTTGAGGCAGAAGGAAAAGTAAGCGCCTCCCTTCGTGATCCACCAGGGACACTGAACTTGAGACAGCGAGCTGCTCTTTTGGCAGTATTTGTGATCATCTGACCTAATCATTTACATATTTAATTATGTGTTGTTTGAATAAACACCCTCCTTTTTTAGGAAAATTCAGAACATTATTCTACTTCCTTACACGAGTTTCCCTTTCCAGAGGGCAGATGGAAGAGTAAGTGAGAAATGGCTCCCTTGAGTAGAAAGCACATGTTTGAACTCTGTTTCATCATGGCAGGTTGGCTCCAAGTCACAGGGACCACTTAATGAATCATGCACTTCAGTGATAAAAGCAGGGTTTGTTTATAGCTTTAGTTTATTGTTTAGCTATAAACAATCTCTAATAATCACAAAGCTGACTGCTTCATGTGCTCTTTCTTCTTATGATCTTTCTGTGCAGATTTGTTATGTGGCGTTGTTATTTAGCCTTTATACTCTTTGAAACCAGCTTGACAGGAACAAATTTTACCAACAGGTGACTTAAGCCTTAGTGGCCTAAATTTCCTGTCTTTAAGTTGGTGGCTTTGAATAATACGTGAACAATTAATGTATGAACAACAGTGTCTACCAAATGAAATGGAAGTAATCGCTACTCTGCGGATTGAGGAAACTATCAAAAACTACTTTCTCTTTTCCTATTTGTCCTCGTACTCAAGAGTCAAATGGTAAGAACTGGATCACCTGCAATCCCAGAAGTCTTCAAAGCTGTTTTCACCTTTAAAAGAAATGTCAAAAGCAGCAAGGTTTGTCTGTTAACTGCTAATCTCCCAAGTAGTTGAAACAACAGGATCTGCAGAGCCTCAGGTTTTAAGCCTGAGGCTACAGACCAATGCTAAATGCTTGGTTAATCCAGGTATTTTCCTTCAGGCTAAATCATCAGCCTTGAGGCTACTAGAAAACCACAGCAACTGAAATACAAAAAGCATATTTAAGAGTTTCTGTAATAGAAGATTTCATGGTGAATTCTGACAATTAATCATGTAACTTCCCTTGAGAACGGCTGAGTGAAATGACATCATAAACTGCTCCCCACCCCCAAGTACAATAACAACAGCAGTCAATGTTTATTTTGTGGTGGGTGCTATGCTGAGTGCTTTAAATATGGTGTATTGTTAAAATTGTACAGGTGTCTTATGAGATAAGTTCAGTTTTTATAGGCGATGGAACTAAATACAAAGAGATCCGGCCATTGGCTAGAAGTCTCACAGGCTCACATGTGGTGGAGCAGATCTGAAAACAGCCATCTGATTCCAGAATTCCTAGTAATTTCTGCGTGACCTGTCTTCTTACATCCATACTGCCTACCTCAGGGATCAGGTAACCTTTGTCTTTGGCATCTTGGCTGACTTGATGACTCATGATGAGTAGATCATGTGTAAAACCTACTCACTATAATTAAAATTGGTAGATGGTAGATTTAAGCAAGAAGTCCATGGATGTGGGAGAATCCTGAAAAATGTTAAATGCATTCAGATTCTTTTGGTGCTCTCGAGGAAAGATTTTACATATTATATGGATTATATTGGATTTAAAAATATTAATAACAAGTAAGACAATTTTTCCTTAATGTTTCCTTTGGATTTAAAGCATTAGAATTCTACACATAAATCTGAGAAATACCAATAATTACTTGGAAATGAGGTTTTATAACTTCTTTTACAATTTATATATGAAAATTATTCTAAGTATTTATATATATTATATATGTTTTTTCATGTTTTATTGGCCTTTTTAAATTTCATACATTTCCCATTTCAATCCAGAACCTCTCCCCCATCCATGCCTCTCCCTATCCCCCCACCAAACCCTATGCACTTTGCCATACATGCTGAGTCCTAGTCATGCAGGTGTTTGTACCCAAATGTCCTTCAGTGTAAATGTGTCCACAGGAGTCTAGTCAGTCCATCCAGTGGTCGTATGTAAGTCACACTCTCCCTCACCCAGCAGCAACCAGTCTCAAGTAGTTCTCAATCTAGTGCTGGTCCATCACCTATTTATCACCTTCCCTTTTGGGCCCTTGTTTAATTGAGCTGACATGGGTCTCATGCTCGATGCCATCACTGCCAGAGACTCACATGAGCAAACACCCAGGGACCTGGAAGCCTCCACCTCACTGAGTTCATGAACTAGCCCTGGCTCTTACAGTCTTTCCACCACCTCTTCCATAATGATCCCTGACACATGGGTGGGTGAGGTTCCATATAGGAGTCCCGTCCTACACTCTATAGTCTCTTATTCTCCAAAACTTGGACAGTTGTGGCCTTCTGTGTGCATCGCACTCTGATGTATATGGAAGCCTTGCTGATGAGAGTTGAGGGATGCATTAACCCTCTTTCTACCCCTTATTCCTCTATGTTCCATGAGCTTTAGTTGTAGAGATTCAACTGAAGATGTGTCACCTACTGCTGGGCATCTCTCAGACATATGTTCTCTGTGCCTGACCAGATGTGCAGCTCTGCAGTAGCCTCCATCTGTTGCAAAAAGAAGCTTCTTTGATGAGAGTGCTGTATGGCATGCTTGTCACTCTAAAGGAGGTCTCTTCTATTTGGGACTGTGTTCCCTGCCAAGCAGCTCCCAGGCATACATATGCATTTACCAAACATGGATATATAGGTATCTCTACAGCAAGATGAGTCTTTAGGGTATATACTAAGGAGTGGTATCACTGGATCGTATGGTAGGTTCATTTTTAGTTTTTTGAAGGTTCTCCACACTGCTTTCCATAGTGGTTGCACGAGTTTGCATTCCCACCAGCAGTGAATGAGTGTTCCTCTTTCTTCACATCCTTTCCAGCATTTGGAGTCTTTCGTTCTCTTCATCTTTGCCAACCTGACTGGGATAAGATGGACTCATAAAGTGGCTTTTATTTGCGTTTCTCTAATTACTAAGGAGGCTGAGCACTTTCTAAGGTGCTTCTTAGCCATTTTTATTTCTTCATTTGAGAACTCTCTGTTTAGGTCTATCACCCATCTTTTTATTGACTAGTTTATTTTCTTCTTTCTTATTTGAGTTCTTTGTATATTCTGGATGTTAATCCTCTGTTGGATGGTGAAGCTTTTCTCCCACTCAGTGGGTTTCCTCTTCCCTTTCTTAGTTGTTTCTTTTGCTATACAGAAACTTTGTAATTTAATGAGATCCCACTTATTGATTGTTGACCTTAGTGTCTGAGAAGCTGGCATCTGATTTAGAAAGTCTTTTCCCATGCCTATTTATTGGAGGGTGCTGCTTATGTTTTCTTCTAGCAGTTTCCAAGTTTGAGGTTTTATATGAGGTCTTTGATCCATTTGAAGTTGGCTTTTGTGCAGGGTGAGAGATAAGGGTCAAGTTTCATTTTTCTGCAGGTGGAGATCCAGGTTTGCCACCACCATTTGTTGAAGATGCTGTCTTTCCTCCATTGTATGTTCTTAGCACCTTTGTCTAATATCTGGTGGCTGAAATTATATGAACTCATTTTTGAGTCTTCTGTTGTCTTCCATTGATATACATGTCTATATTTATGCCAGTGCCATGCTGTTTTTATCACTATACCTCTGTAATGTAGTCTGAGATCTGGTGTGGTGATGCCCCCAGAATTGTTCTTTTTGCCCAAGATTGTTTTGGCTATTTGGGGGTCTTTTGTGATTCCACATGAATTTTAGGATGATTTTTGTCAAGCTGTGTGAAGAATGTCATGAATATTCTGATTGCGATTGCATTGAATCCATGAATTGCTTTTGGTAAGATGGTCATTTCTACAATATTAAATCTACCAATCTGTGAGCATGGTGGATCTTTCCATCTCCTAGTGTCTTCCTTTATCTCTTTCTTTAGAGTTTTGAAATTTTCACTGTAGAGATCTTTAATGTCTTTGGTTAGGTTTATTCCTAAGTATTTTATTTTTTAAAGTTTATTGAGAATTGGAGAGTTTCCTCAAGTGCTTTTTCTGATTCCTTCTTATTGGTATATAGAGATGCTACTGATTTTTGTACGTGGATTTTGTGTCCTTCCTGCCACT
Source organism: Nannospalax galili (assembly GCF_000622305.1). Lineage (NCBI taxonomy): Eukaryota > Metazoa > Chordata > Mammalia > Rodentia > Spalacidae > Nannospalax > Nannospalax galili. The sequence continues at coordinate 1,203,663 of NW_008338112.1, forward strand.
TTACTGAAAGTATTAATAAATTCTAACAGTTTTCTAGTGGAATTTTTGGGATATCTTATGTATAATATTATCTGCAAAAAGTGAAAGTTTGACCTCTTCTTTTCCAGTTGGTAATCTTAATTTCCTTCTCTTTTCCTACTACTCTTGCAAGAGTTTCAAGCACTGTATTGGAAAGGAGTGGAGATAGTGGACAGCCCTGTCTGGTTCCTGATTTTTGGGAATGGTTCCAGTTTTTCTCCATTTAGGATGATATTGACTATTTGTTTGTTGTATATAGATTTAATTATGTTGAGGTATGTTCATGTTCCCTCCAGACCAATTCCTCCTAGGACTTTTAACATGAATGAATGGTGGATATTTGTCAAATGTTTTTCCACATCTATTGAGCTGACCATATGGTTCTTGTCTTTAAGTTCATTTCTATGTTTTATTACATTTATTGACTTATGCATGTTGAACCATCCCTGCATCTCTGGAATAAAGCCAGCTTGATCGTGGTGGATGATCTTTTTGATGTGTGTCTCTATGCGGTTCGCAAGTATTTTGTTGAGTATCTTTACATTAATGATATGGGTTTATAGTTTTTTTTTTCATCTTTACCTGGTTTTGGTATTAAAGCGATACTGGCTTCATAGAAGAAGTTTGGGGGTTCTCCCTGTTTTTCTCTTTTTGAATAATTTAAGCAGTATTGGTTGTAGATTTTCTTTGAATGTCTGGTAGAATTCTGTTGTGAATCCATCTGGGCAGGGGCATTTTTTAGTTGGGAGGTTTTGTATTACTGTTTCAATTTCCTTATTTATTATGGGTCTGTTTAGGCTGCTGATCTCCTCTTGGTTTAATTTTGGTGGTGGCCATGATTTAGAAACTCATTCATTTCTTTTACTTTTTCAAATTTAATGGAGTACAGATTTTTGTTGTGTTCCCTCCCTTATAATGTTCTGGATTTTTTGGGTGTCTGTTTTGATGTTTCCCCCTTTGTCTCTGATTTGTTATTTTGGAGTTGCTTTTTCTTTTGGTTAATTGGGCTAAGGGTCTGTCTATCTTACTTAAATTTTCAAAGAATCAGCTCTTAGATTCATTGATTTTTTTTTGTATTGTTTTCTCTGCTTTTATTTCATTAATTTCTGCTCTGAGTTTTGTTAGTTCTTCTCATATACTAGGTTTGGGGTTGGTTTGTTCTTGCCTTTCCAGACATGTGCTCTTTTTGATTTTTTTAATGTGAGCACTAAGAGATATAAACTTCCCTCTTAGAACTGCTTTATGGTGTCCCAGAGGTTTTGTTGTGTTTTGTTCTCATTTTCATTTTGTTCTAGGAATAATTTTATTTCTTTCTTAATTTCTTCTTTTATCCATTCATGGTTCAGGAATGTTTTGTTTAATCTCCATTTGTTTGTGTATTTACTAGAACTTCTTTTGTGATTGATTATAAACTTTATTGCACTGTGGTCTTATAGAAGGTGTGGAATTATTTCAAATTTTTTTGTATTTGTTGAGATTTGTTTTGTGTCCCAGAATGTGATCAATTTTAGAATAACTTGCATGAGCTGCTGAGTAGAAAGTTTATTCTTTGGTAGTTGGGTGGAATATATTGTATATATTTGTTAAGTCCATTTCATATACCACGTCATTTAATTCAGATGTATCTCTGTTTATTCTTTGTACAGCTGACTTGTCTATTGAAGAAAGTGAGGTATTAAAGTAATGCACTGTCACTGAGTTGGTGTCAATCTCTGTTTTATAGTCCTGGAGCTCCAGAGTTTGGTGCATAAATGTTCATGATTGCAGTAGCTTCTTGGCCAACTGTTCCATTGATTATAATGAAATAACCCTCCTTATCTCATCTGATGAGTTTTAATTTGAAGTCTACTTTGTCAGATATTAAAATTGCAACACCTGCTTGCTTCTTTGGCCCATTTTCTTGGAATATTTTTCTCCATCCTTTCACCCTAAGGTAGTGCTTATCCTTGAAGGTTAGATGAGTTTCTTGAAGACAATAAAAATGGATTTTCTTTTTTGATCCATTGCACCAGCCTGTGTCTTTTCACAGGGGAGTTGAGGTCATTGATATTTTGTGTTATTATTGGAAGTTATGTACTATATGCTGTCCTCTCTTTGGTCCTTTGTATTGCTTCAAGTATTCTCTATAGTGCTGATTTGAAAGACATGAATTCTTTCAGCCTATTTGTGTCATGGAAAATTTTCTGTTCCTCTTTGACCTTGATAGTTTTGCTGGGTAAAGTATTTGGGGTTGGCATCCATGGTTGTTTAGAATTGGGAATACTTTGTTCCATTCTCTTCTGGCTTTCATAGTTTGTATTGAAAAGTCAACTGAAATTCTTATGGGTTTTCCTTTATATGTGACTTGTTTTTTTCTAGCCACTTTCAGTAGCCTCTCTTTGTTCTGTACAGTTAATGTTTTTACTATGATATATCATGGAGACTTTCTGTTCTGATCATGTCTTAATGGTGTTCTCTGTGCTTCTTGAATCTCTATAGGTATCTTTCCTTAATTTAGGGAAGTTTTCTTCTGTAATCCTATGGAAGTTCTGTTCAGTGCCATTGGTTTGATTTTCTTCTCCTTCCTGTATGCCTATAATACATAGATTTGGTCATTTCATGTTGTCCCACATTTCCTGAGTATTCCTTTCCTGTGGTTTTCTTGAATTTTGCATAGTCTTTGCTAAGGAGTCCAGATCTTCAACTTTATCCTCCGTTCTTGATATTCTGTTTTCCACTTCATTCATTCTGCTTGTGAGACTTTGTCCTGCTGTTTCTACTTGGTTTATTGAGTTTTTCATTCATGTGTTCATTTTTATTTGGGTTTTCTTCACTATTTCTATCTCTTTAGTGAATTTGCTTGTCAAATTATGAATTGTTTTTGATATTTCATTAGCTGCATATTTCCATATTTTTGAGCTTCTGTCAAAAGTTTATGCCTTTCCTCTTCAAGTTCTTTAGGTTGTTTTTCTGTGTTTTCTTGAAGTTCTTTGATCATGTTTATGACTGTTCTCTTAAATTCTGTGTCCTGGGGTTCTACATGGTGGTTCTCAATGCTGTGCAGTTCTGTAGGACTTGTGGGTTTTCTTGGGGACATATTTTCCTGGTTTTTCATATTGTTTGATTTTTTGTGTTGCTGTCTGGGCATATGGATGTTCTTTATTGGTTATGTGTTCAACAAGAACTTCCACTCTGCTTTTTGTTCTGTTAATATTGTTTATGTAGCTTAGTTAGTTTTTGTTTAGGTATGGAAGATAAATTGGTGAGTATTTCAAGTTTTTGCTGAGAAGAGTCCTGGTCAGAGTCCTGACTGAGCAGGACTTTCTGCCTGATCAGGATGCTGGGAAGTTGGCAATGAGGGGACTGCCTGGGGGGGCAGCCAGGGAAGAAGGCTGGTCTCAGGTGTGCAAAGGCAAGTTGGTAGTGGGGGCAGGCTGTGAGGTCTCTAGGAAAGTAGATTGAAGAATTTGGTTGGTCTGGGTGCAAAAGATCAAGTAACAGTGGGAGCATCTGGGCCAAGAGGATAGTCCAGAGGTCTGGGGTACTAAAGGAAGAAGTGGGCCTATACCCAGGGCTAGAAAGAGAGCAAGATGTAGGAGCTGTGAGATTGAATCAGGTTGTGGGAGTCAAGTTGCAGTGGGCATGGTCAAATTTACCAGGGAAGGCATTCTCTGGCCTCTGTAATCCCAGGCAGATTGGGGGTGGGAACACCCAGGGAAGAAGGCTGATCTCAGGTGAGCAAAGGCAGGTTGGGGGTGGGGTCAGGCTGTGAGGTCTCTAGAGAAGTAGAATGAAGAATTGGGTTGGTCTGGGTACAAAGGATCAGGAAGCAGTGGGGGGATCTGGGCCAAGAGGGTAGTCCAGTTGTCTGGGGTGCCAAGAGAAGAAGCTAATCTGTGCCCAGGGCTAGAAGTAGAATGGTCTTTTTGAGACAGGGTCCCCTTGCAGTCCCGGCTGGTCTGGAACTCGTTATATAGACAAGGCTGGCCTTCCAAGTGCTGGGATTAAAGATGTGCACCAGCATGCCTAGCTAGTATTTAGAAATGTTAACAAAGTACTTTTAAAGGATTTTGAGACTCCTTCAACACTTAAATAACTCTCATAGTCAAATGAAAAATAGTGTGACTATAGTAAATTTTGCTTATTATGCCACTTCTATGAATTAATTTAAAATTAGATTACGTACTCATACTAAATATTGTATAATTAATTGCATATTTCCAAAATCATAATAGTCAAGTAAATTAATTATGTATTTTTAAAATTAGAATCTAAAAAGCATGTATTCCCAGAGGATAATTTTACTACTCCAAGGATTTAGAATTTCCTTCCTAAAGACCAGCCAGATGAGGCTCATATTTATCTAAAATTTTTGGAACTTGGTGAAATTTGAAGCTACAGAAACCTATATGCCTTGGTTTTTTGTTTTCCATAATGAAGAGAGGCAATTAAAGCTCTCTTGCATGCTTGAAATGTCAATGTCCGTGAGAACTTGATGTCAACTCCTCTAAGTGAATCTTCTAGATTTAAGGTGCATAGTACCTCATTCTCAAGTTTGTTTTCAAATTTCACCTAATTTACCTTATCATTTTATTGAACCAACTGATTAACTTACTGTTTTATACAGTTCATATTTATTTTTAGATTTTTCATATATAACAATATTGACACTCTGACAAACATGTCTATTTATTTATTTATTTATTTATTTGTTTGTTTATTTTTTGGTCTTTTTGAGACAGGGTCTCCCTGCAGCCCCAGCTGTCCTGGAACTCACTATGTAGACCAGGCTGGCCTTGAACTCACAGAGATCTGCCTGCCTCTGCCTCCCAAGTGCTGGGATTAAAGACGTGTGCCACCACGCCCAGCAAACATGTCTTATTTTGTAAGAAACTTTATACCAATATCACTCATGGTCATAGATAAAAATATCCTTAGTAATTATTGGTAAATTGAATTTGGTAGCATGTTGAAAAGCTAATGTACTGTGACAAAGTGGGATTCATTCTAGGAATTCAGGGTTGCTTTAGCATCTGAAAATCATTTGATTTCATGTACCATATTTGAAGAGTAAAGGATAATAAAATACATGACAGTCTCAGTAAACACAGAAAAAAAGCTGCTTTTGCTCTTGCTTAACTTCCCAAGTTGTGATTATGGGTGTGCATCACTATTTGTCATAAAAGCACCTAAGAAACTAGCAATAGAAGAAGCTTTCCCCCTATGATAAACTGCAGTCTTCTAAAATCTACAGCTATGACAGGCATGTTGGCACATGCTTGTAATATCAGCACTTAGGATTTCTATTTTGAGATCGTAAGATGCTTTTTAAGGGTAGATCGTGAATTCAGACCAGCTTGGGCTATATAATGAGACCTTGTCTCAAAAGAAAAAAAATCTTCAGCTAATTGCTACAGCCCTGGATTGCCTCCCAGAACTTGAATTTAAGACCCCACTACTAAAGTCATGACATACTTCAGACGCAGGACTTGGAGCAATTGAATTAGAGCTGACCTGGAAATCTAGTTCTCATAGTATAAGAAGGTGCTACATAAGCTGCCAAGATAGAAAAAACTAGGGGTCTTACCCAGCTGTAAAGCCTACTAACCACAACAATAACTGCCCTGGCAAACTATCTCTATTAGTACAGTAGTGACACTTTTATCTTAGGTGTTATCAACAGCTGTCTAATTGGACTTAAGGCCTGTTCAATAGAAGGGAAATCATGCTTGGTGCTGTAACAGATAGCCAAGTTCACATGGTTGGAGAGGTCATAGGCCCTAGAGAAGAACCTATTTCTGTCACTTCCCTAGACCAGCATGATTTCTTACTATATTCAAAATATGGATTTTTATATTTAAAGACAAATGTATCTCTCATCTTTCATCAAAGAAGCTTCTTTTTGCAACAGATGGAAACTATTGCAAAGTTTCATAGTTGGTCAAAATACAGAGAATAAGTGACTGTGAGGTGCCTAAGCCTAAGTGACGCATCTACAATGCAACCTCTACACCTAAGGCTCAGGGGACATCACCGAAGCAGGGACAGAAAGATTGTAGGAGCCAGAGGGTCAAAACATCTGTGCTAGTTAATGCATTCTAGATATGATAGGGAAGCTACACGAATGGACTCTCCACAATATAGTAGTCCAACAAGATCTGCATAATGACAAAACCAGTTGACATGTCAAGGTGGATGGGGCAAATTTCATGAGATCCTATTTATGCAAGTGCTGTAGGCAAGCAGTGGAAGCTGGAAGAGAGAGTCATTTTTCTCCAGGGACTAGCTCACCGAGAGTTTATCCCAAGTGATCATCTCTAAACACAGGTACACATAAGCACCACTAAATGGACTCAGTGCATTATACATACATATATATATATATATATATATTTATAAGTGTTATGTATATGTTACAATAATAATCAAAGCAGGTTACAAGAAAGTGAGGGGGAGTGGGGGACATGGAAGGAGATGAAGGTGGACTGGGAGGGGTGAAAATAATGAAAACACAATATTCATGTATGAAAATCTCAATAAAAAGAAACAAAAAATAAGAAGTGAGTGTGAAAGACAGAAAACAACAACAGTTATATCCTGTTCAGTAACAAAGGACTGAAAGCATACAGATTTGAAAAGATGAAGTAAAACAGGCTTCATTATAAAATATTGAAGTATTATTCTAAGATGTGGTGTTATATGTACAAAATTCTAATGAAGCCAGAGAAAGTATTAGAACTAGTAAGTAAATTTAGAAAGGTTATGGGATAAAAGATCAATACACAAAATCTGTTGTATACAAATAAATCTGAAAATAATATTAAGAAAACAGCTCCACTCAGAAATGACAAAACACTTTTAAATTTTTTTTATTTTTTTATGTGTATGAGTGTATTGCCTGCATGTAGGTAAGCACACCCATGTTGTGCAATGCCTGTGGAGGACAGAAGCCATCAGATCCCCTGGAACTGGAGTTATGGATAGTTGTTAGCTGCCATGTGGGTGCTGGGATTTGAACTCAGGTCTTCTGCAAGAACAACCAGTGTTCTTAACCCCTGAGCCATGTCTCCAACACCCTATGACACAAGCATCATATACTATAAAATACATGTCTTTATTGAGAGAAGTTAAAGATCCAACCAGGAGGATTTAATGTGACTGTGTTCAGAGAACTGTAGTTGTTAAGGTGGAAATACTTTTCAGATTGATCTATATATTCAATATACTCACTACCAAAATTGCAAAAGAATTTTGAAGAGTAACAAACTTTAAAAAAATATTTGCAAGGTTGGGTGTGGTGGCATATGCCTTTAATTCCAGCACTCGGGAGGCAGAGACAGATGGATCATTGTGAGCTCAAAGCCAGCCTGGTCTACATAGCAAGTTCCAGACCAGCTGAGGCTAAAGGGAGACCCTACTTCAACCTCCCTCCCCACAAAATTACTTAGAAATGAAAAGGATTTAGAATAGCTGAATCACCTTTGCAGAAGAAGAACAATGTTGGAGGACTTATGTAATTACAAAACTTACAAAGACACAGTCAGTAAAACCATTTCATATTGTTATAAAGATAGATATATAGATCAATGAAAAATATTAAAAGTCCAGAAATAAACATATTTACAGTCTATTGATTTTTTTTTAAATATCCCAAAAAAGGGTGAAAAGTGCTCTGGCACAGGCACATACGAATACGCATCACAGTAAAAACAACAAAACAGCCTCCAACAAAACATCAAAAACCCCCAAAACAAACCCAAAACGTAGACGTATACTTTACAACATAACATATATATCGTAGAATTAAACATAAAAGTTAAAGAATTTCTACAAGAAAACAAGAAGAGTAATTGTGATATTGGCTTAAGCAAAATATTCTTAGACACAAAAAAACCAAGGACGAACCATTAAGAAAGAAACATCGACAGAATTATATTAATATTAATACCTTTTATTATTCAAAGGAATCCATTAAAGAATTGAAAAGACAAGTCACACAGTGGAAACAGTAGTCAACTGTAAATCACATAAAATGGTAACGCAGAGACTAAAGAACTTGTATGACTGAGTAAAGATAGAGTGGAATGGGCATGTTGTGTGGATTACACCAATATGACTTAACTGATTAGAGGCCTGCAATGACCCTATTTCTAAGTCACTTCTCATTCTGATGAATTGGGGGTTAATGTTGGGGACCCCTGTTGTGTAAAGTAGCAGTCTCTTCATGTCCAGATAGCCCATGGGCTCGGCTTCATATGCAGAGACTCCTTTTTCAGCAGGGTGTCTTCCTGGCATCTTCCTGACTCATCTTTTGAAGCAGCCATCACAGAAACATGGCCTCCAGCTCTGGAAACTGCCAGCCTTTCCTGTGTGATTTTCAGACAGCCTGGCAGCCTGGCAGGAGCCCACCTCTACATGTAAATAGGGTATCCCACAAAGTACCTATCAGCTAAGGTTTTTACTACCACCCC
>NW_008338112.1:1212211-1221953 GCF_000622305.1 Nannospalax galili
GAAATCTGAGCTGAGTCACTTGTCTGAAGCTGTAACACTAAATCCTGCGATCCAGCCTCCCCGGGGGGCGCTATCCTTCTGTCATCGACTCACGGAAATCCATCTTCAGCCGTCCCGCACCTCTCCTTGCGACCCGGCAGCTGACGGGTCCCGAACTTAGAGAGAGAGTGCACGGGTGAAATTGGGGCCGAACTCGACCGGGCCAGCCCTGGTAGCAGAGACCCACAGAGACCGGAGAAGCAGGGACCCGCCAGCAACGCGGAGCAGATACGCCACGGGACCCGCCGCTTCCCAGGTGCGCGCAGGAGACTGGGGCCACGCTAGCAGCTGGCGCCCCGAGATGCCCGCACCCCCATAGGTTAACACTTCAACATATTTGTTTTTTGACATAATTCAGCCCATAACATTGTACAAACAATTAAATGTTCTCTTTGCCCATGAGAAGCTCATTAAGCTCTGAAACATGACCCCTAAAGTAGTTCATAAATTTTGGATAACATGTGCAGCTAGAGAACTTTATTTTTTAACTGAACTTTATTTTATTTTTTTATGTATACTTTTACTGAAATTCTGTGTATTTCATACAACATATCTTAATCATAGTTAGACCCCTCCCCTACCTGCACCCTCACACAGGATTTCATGCATTCTGTCTATTATGTTAGGCCTCCTGCTTCTTTTCCCAGGTCTATTCTGGGTTTTGTCTGATTGAGTTTGCATGGGTCCTGTGCAGGCTGACACCACTGTAGTCCCATTTAGACTCAGTAAAACTGAGAGGGAAGCATAGAGATTTTCCATCTGCCTGATTACTGTTCCCAACAGACATATCTTCTCCCATTATCAATGTCTCCCACCAGTGTAGTATTTTTACTGCAGTGGAAGAACTGACAGTGGTACTTAAAGTGTGTGGTTTGGACTTCACTTTTGGTGTTCTACAATTTATGGGCATAGACAAAGGCATAATGACATGTAACCACCATTATAGTCTATAGAATAGTTTAGTAGTTTAATTATCACTTAAAATCCAATGAACAACATACCACTTGAATTTGGTAGATACAGACATCACATTTAATATCTATGTTTAGATATTAGCCTAGCAAGAAATTGAAAATGTCTTTTAATTGCTTATTTGGAGCAAAATGGCAGCTTTTAAAACCCCCTGCTTGTCTGCTCTTCTGCTTCTTCGTGTTGTTGCAGCATGGACTGACATAATTTCTGTACTGGTTCCATAATCATGTAGTACCCTTAAAGCCACCGTTGTAGTCAATTAGGCAAATGCCCCCTGACTTCAACAGTGAGGGGCAGGGTAAAAAGGGAAAGAACATTTTATTTTCTTGATTCAGGGTGGAAACAGCTCATATATCCCAATACCACATTCTAACTAGCCAGGGTTTCCAGTAACTTGTCCAGAAGGAGCAGAACACAGGTGAACACTGCCCAGGTATCCAGATGCAGGGAGAAAGCTGGCCCAAATTTTCTTATTGATCATCATGAGTGATATGAATGTGTGTGTCCAAGTTGTTAGCTCTTCCTGAGTGAAACACAGGGTTGAATTGATCAGCTTATTTTGGGGCTTAAGGAGAGAAAAGCAAGTGGTTAGCTTATGGTAAAAAGTGTGTGAATGCCTGCTCTACAAGATGGAATCTGAACCTGTTATTGGGCCAAGGGTCTGTGGCTGGATAGGTCATAGGCTCTAGGGGTGATCCTACTACTATTACTCTGCAGAATGGACACAGTATTAAACTTACTCTTAATGACATCATTACATACATGGATTAGTGTTTCTCTCAACCCTCATATAAGAAACTTCTTTTTGTAGTAGATGGTGATTAATACAGAGACCCACAACTGGTCAATGTGCAGAGAATGAGACCGTAGAGCTCTCAGTCCTAAATGACACATCTATATCATACCCCTTCCTGTAAGGCTCTGATCATTGAGGAAAAGGGGGCAGAAAGATTGTAAGAGTCAGATATGGCAGATGACTGCAAGGAAACAGTGCTTTCCAGACACAGCAAGGCAGATATGCACATGAACCCACAGCAGTTACAACAGCATGCACAAGACTGCTCAAGCTTTAGCCTGACAAAATCCCAGCATGGAAGGTGCAGCTGAGCATGAAGTACCATTCCTAGCTGAGAAGCAGTTGGCAATTGACAGCTGCTGGGAGAAGGAAAGTTGGCTTTCTTTAAGGGTATGAACCCTGGTAGCTCAACCATGCGCCAGGGGGTGGCCCCATCACCTAAGGGTATTTGGCAACTCCATGCTTAAAAAAAAAAGAGGGCACAAAGTTGGGTAGCGGGTACGGAGGTGAAACTAGATTTGAGAGGAGATGAAGGAAGGGTGAATATGATCCAAATACATTGCATGAAATTTTCAATTAATAAAATTATTTTTAAGAGAAAAAAATGTGTGAATGTGATTTGAGAACAGGCATCATTGGGTTGAGAATGAAAGACGCACATGGAACGAATGCTCCGCAGTCCCTTTTCCTTAACACAGATTTGACAGATAATTTGAGTTGATGTAATTTTAGAACTAACTATGGTTAGCAAATGGATGCACTTTATCCTCATCAAGGAGGAGCTTTATGGCATCACTTGCTCTTTTCACAATAGTAGACCTCTTCAAGGCAACTGAAAATGAGATGACTATGTTTGTAAGCAAGAAATTCCAGTCTGAGACCATCCATTTGAGCTGAACAACAGGATAGCAAGGTCTGGTAAACACACAGCATGTACCAGAATGAGGAAACAATGTGATGAAGGTGTGCTGCAAATGTTTCAGAAAACCAAAACAGATGCTTCTGTCAGGACCTTCCTAAGATATAGATAAACATAACAGGACAATATGAATTCTGGCTATATCTGGTAGAGAACTTGTATCACCTGGAAGTTCCTCTGACCACTGTGATGGCAAGCTATAGTCCCACATCCTTCACATGCTCTGTGGAAGGAGTTAAGCGGGGAGGAGGGCATTACCTCTCCTATCCAATCAGCTGACCTTAGCTGCATGAGGGGAGGGGCTAAGGATATATAAGCCTCCAGGCAGGTCTCTCACCATTTTTTGTGGCTGTTGAGAAGCCACAGTATTTATGTTTGGGTGTGGACTTTCCAGCACAGCCATGAATGGAGGGTGCCCACTCTTCTGTAAGTAAACCAGCACCCCAACCTCAGTTAGCAAGTCCAATAAACTTGTTAGGATTTTCCAAAAGGTGGTTTTGGAGGATTCTTGTCTCGAGTTGTCGTAAGGACAATGGGAGGGGAGAACCGGAAGCCACGTGTGTCTTCCAAAAGTAAATTTGCCTTTATAACTTGTCTACCTTTTAAGTCAGACAGAGGAAGAAAATCCTTTAACTGGGTGACTACAACAGGGATTCTGTCAGTTACCTTCTCCATCATTGGCTTATTTTATCACACAGTGTTCTGGAATGTGCACCCCTGATTCCCCCTCAGCAGGCATGGTAATCACCATTCTCTGTGGTTCCCTTTCCTCCTTGTTCCATGCTTTTCTTCTTTGCACACTGGTAGAGTTTGACACGAGCATCTTATCAAAAGTTTTGGTGTACTCTTTATTCTTTACATGTAATAATAAGACTGTTCTTTAGAAGATACTGAATTTCCTTTTTGACTGTAGGAGTAACTGGGCCCAGAAAGAACAAGAACCTGAGCCAGGGAACTGTAGAAATCAAAGTTGAGTTTTTAAAAAATATTTTTTTTATTGTTTTTATTTTACCTGTATGAGTGTGTTGCCTGCATGTATGTGAGTACACCTGTGTTATGCAATGCCATGGAAGTCAGAAGAGGACTTTTGATTGCCCTGGAACTGGAGTTAAGGACAGTTCTTAGCTGCCATGTGGGTGTTGGGAATCGAACCCGGGTCCTCTGCAAGAGCAGTCAGTGCTCTTAACCGCTGAGCCATCTCTCCAGCCCCAGAAATCGAAGTAGACTTGTAAACCATCTGTTCTCACTTAGAATCTAGGAAAGACAGAAAACCAAAACTATTGTGGTCCAAAATGAGAAAATTTTCATAGCAGCCTATTAAATAAAAAGCCAAGATTTCAAAGGAGTATGTTATAGCACATTTACTTACATATTTTGGGGGATGCTATATATTTTTAATGCTTACAGGACTTAAAAAGTTTAGCTTTTAGATATACTACTACAACTTTTTTACTAAATTATTTTCTTCCTACAAACCTTACAACAGTCTCTTTCTGTATTTGTACTTCGAGGCATTTAAGAATATTTATATATTAACTAATTGGAAAGACATTTTCTATTTTGCTCATTAATAGTCAAGCTGCCCAGCGTGTACTTCATGCCAGGTGCTGAGTTGGCTGCTAGCATTACTGAGTAAACAATGCTCAGTGGTCTTTGTTTTCCTGATGGCATTTTCAGGCTTCCCTTGGAAATTTGACCTTGGTGCTCCCATCACTTACTGGCTGTAAGACACAGACTCTGCTGAAAAAGGAATGCTGTGAGGGTTTAGGACTGTGTCCAAAAGCTGGTTGTTTTTTGTTTTTTTTTTTCCAAGCTTTTCCTAAACTATAACGATATGTTACTCACTAGAAATGTATAGAAACTACATTTCATAGTGCTGGATTTTGGGGGAGCAATTCCTCCCTGAATTTTTTCACATCTCAGCTTTAAGTGAAATGATACTAATTGAATTTATAAGGTAGTGTTTTTCTAGAAAATGGAGAAGGTGTTTACTTATTAATCAATGACCATACTTAGCTGAGGTCTGAACCACAGAAGGAACAAGGCTGAGGGAGACTGGAGACAACTTTGCTTTCTCTTTACCAGTGATTTACTTTGGCATTGACCATAAAATAGAGTGAACCCTACCATTTCTGACTTCCTGGAGCGTTTTCTGTGTAGTGTGGAGGACGTGGGAGATAGTTCACTAATGAACAAACAAATGTGCCACTCAAATGGTTTCAAACTGAAGTCTATGTTAAATAAAGGGAAGGGGTGGATCTAAGGAACCATCAACAGGTGAGACCTAGGAGTCCATGCCTGCTCCTGATGCTTACTTTCCAGGGTGAGGCCACCTGCTCATTCTCAAAGAAGGAATAATCATAAAGGGTTGCTTTAAAAACATAGGCTGACTAGACCCCAGTGGATGAACTTGCACTGAGGGACATCTGGGGACACTAACTTGACACAACAGGCTTTAACACAAATGACAGACTGCATGAATTCCAGTATGTGTGTGGGGGGCTATGGGATGGGGCAATGGGAAAAGGGTTATAAAAATGATTAAGATCTGTATGAAATACACAAAAATTCAATAAAATATTTATAAAAGAAACCTAAACAATGCAACTTAAAGCTATTATTCTGCTAAATAGACATAGCATTAAGTTGACTCCTAAAGGCTTGTTATATCCGTAGATTACTGCATTTCTCATCCCTCACCAGAGAAGCTTCTTCTTGCAGCAGATGGTACACACAGAGACCTACAACTGGTCAATGTGCAGAAAATAAGAGACTGTGGAATGTAAGTCCTAAATGGGACACTTATACTGCACTCTTCCCCACAAATCTCAGGAAGCATTGTGGACAAGGGGTTGGAGAGTAGATGAATATAAGGAAACTGTGTTGCCTGGACACCACAGGTAGTTGCACAGATGAACCCACAACACTTGTGACAGCATTCACAAGACCTGTGCAAACCCAAACCAGACAAAACCCCAGCATGGATGTGGGAGGTGGGCAAGAAGTCCCAGTCCCAGCCCAGGACTATTAGCAATTGATAGACACTGGGAGAGGGAGAGTCAGATTTCCTTACTGGTGTGATGCTTTATAGGTTGACCAAACTCCAAGGGACAGATCTGCACCCAGGAAGCATTTGGGGAAAATGGATTAGATTCGATAGGTCTTTAAAAAAAAAGACAAATCATAATAATGGAGGAGATGAATGGGGCTTAAGGTGGGAGTGGAGAAGGGCGATGGGTTTTAACTACGATCAAAACACATTGTATGAAATACTTGAATCAATAAAAATATTTTCTAAAGCAATAGTTCAAGCACAGCAAGGGTTTCCTAGGACCTTGATGTCTGTTCTCTACCTCACAGATAGAAGCTTGGCTTTCCCGCAAGGGAGTAATGCATTCTGAGGCACAGTTGAGCTGGTATAAAGGTTTTCTTCAATCGAAATGGCTTATGGTACAGAGACAATACTTTCTGTGGAAATTTTCCTGAAGGTTCAATTACTGAAAGAAAATTACTCTCAGGACACATTAGGTTTGTGGTTTTGTTTGTATGGTTTCCTTCATGAGCAAGTATTCTATAGATCTTTCTGTGCTGGTCGTATAAAGATTTGTATAACTGATTCTCTCCTTGGGATTTTCAGGATTATAGATTTAGGTTAACAAGCACGTGCTGGGCAAACAGAAGGTATTTTAAAATATTTGCCTGTTTTCAGAAATATATTACCTGCTAAGCAGAAAATTTAGAGACAATTTTAAGTCATGCAAACATGGATAAACTGATTTGGTAAAGCTTTCTCTTCTCTGGCAGGTGGATTTAAACATATTCCTAACAGCAAGTGCTGTCCTGTCTGTTGGATATGGCCACTGGTATGCAGAACAGGACAGTGCAGGCTGGGCCAGGAGAGTGAACCATGGCATAAACCCTGTCCACTGTTTTCTTGCCTGAACACAGGCTGGATGTGGACAGTCTCATCCAGGGCTTATGGAGCGTGCCTGCCTGGGCTCAAAAGAAGGTAGGGGAACACGCAGCAGAATTTCCCTACGTGAGAAGTAGGACTCTTGTAAAAGTGCTGTGCTTCTCTTTACATCCGTCCAGGAGGTCCATTGACAGGTTGTCTTTTTCCTGCTTTATAAATAGCCCAGGGTGGCTCAGCACTGGGACTCCAAGAGATGCTGACATTTCAATAACTACAAAAAGAGAAAGATGGAAATGAAGATAAAGTACACTTCCTGAGAGAGATTTTCCTTCCTTCCTTCTTCCTTCCTTCCTTCTTCCTCCCTGCCTCCCCCCCCACTTCTTTTCTTCCTCCCTCCCTCCTTCTAGTCCCTCCCTTTTTACCTCTCTCCCTCTCTCCCTCTCTCTTTCCTTTTCTTTCTCTCTCTTTCCTATCTTCTCTTTGTTCCTCCCTTTCTTGATTTGTTTTAATAGTTTAGCTAACCTCTCTGCCTCTGTTGCCCTTAGGGATGAACAAGTCTGCCAATGATAAGATGTTTCCTGGACAATTGGACTTAGCAACTTCTTCTGACTTTGTGGCTGCACCAACACAATGCTGTTCTCTCTGGAGGCATGAACTTGGGTCCCAACAGCTAAGCTGATTGACACTAATGCTTCAGCCTGAGTCTCATTTTAAAGCAGCTCACAACAAACTGGCCTGAGTCCAGGATAAGATTCCATGTTTCTTTGAAAGTTTTGGAATCTTTAAACATGCCCAGGGATGGCTTCTGACATTTTTTTTTAAATAGCATTGGAAACTTTATTTTATGTATTTGGTTTTATTAAATATTATACAATATATTTTGGTGAAATAGGTATATTGTAAATGTATAAATATTTGAATCCAAATCAACTATAATTTTTTAACTTACATTCACAAACACTTGGACAAAAAAAATACTGTATTTTTTCTGAATACTGGTAATGAGTGTTTAAAGCACACATTATCTGAGACTACCAACAATGAGAAACTACAAGTCTAAAAAACAGAATCGCAGAAGACAGCATGTTACGTAGCAACACTGAATGTGCTGACTCGTAGTCAGTGTCAATATATTTATGAGTCAAAAGCTAGTCATCTCAAGTGCAGAGAACAAATTCTTTTATTTTTACTCCTTCAATGAGTTATAAAATAGTAAAAGCCTTATGATATCTAAAGAGAAATGTCCCTTGCCTGACCACACACAAACTCCAGGAATTACAAGGGTACATTGGCTAATAGTTTCTCAAACTTCGATGCATGCATAGCCTGGTGGGAAAGATTCCAGGTCAGTGAGTCTGGGGTGAAGTCCAAGGTTCTGCATTTCTAACAAGTTAACAATAATGGTGATCTCTTAGGAGAGACACAAATAAGGGGCCATTACATTTGCATTCCATGCTTCAGAAAGGACCCTGGGGTATAGATTCCCATTTTTCTATGGTGTTTACTTTGCCAGATCCAATTTGAAATTGTGTCTTCAGAAGATTCTTTGTAGACTGCTGGCGAAGCTCTGTGAATTAGTTTCAAAGATAACAAACTGAACACAAATGGACAGGGTGACAGTATGCCCACAGCTAAAACCTTCGCACAGGTTGGAGTTGATCGCCTTGTCTTTTTGATACAGTGAAAACACGTAGAACCTTGAACAGAACATAAAGAGACAATGGCAGAGGCCATTCTAAATAACGGAATTCTGAGAACAGAGACAAGGAGTCCTCAATCTGTGCCTGTCAGTGATGCTGGCTGTGTAAACCCCAACACAACGACGTCCTTCAGCCTCACCTCCCATAGTCAGGAACTGTAACATGAAAAGTTGGCTCTCTTCCAGCATAGCTTGAAGAACTGGTGGCTCTTTATTGCAATTGGATGATTTCAAACATGGTAATTATGGCTCTTACACAAGGTGTTTCATTCTAATCATGTTGCATTTAGATGGATCTGTATACATGTATGAAATATGCTGATGAATGACAATGTACTATGTGACAAATATTTCAAATTTTTACCATGAAGTAATACATTTACTCTCCTAAACAGTCTTGTGAAGAATGTATCCTGATCATCTTCATTTTATGGACAGAAAAATAGAGACGATAGGCAATTTCATTCTATATCAAACCAAGTTCATGGACCTTGGATGGTGACATGATTCAAGTTTGTAGATAAGTTTAGTTTAAAAATCCCTGTGAATTAAAAAAATTCAGTTAATTGTTGACAGTTATGCCCATTCTTCACTTCTTAAACAAATCAACCAATGAACAGAAAACAAGAGTGCTAGGTGATTCAGTCTTGTATTGCCCCATATAGAGCATCGCTGATTCAGCTTTCCATTCCCTCCTAGTGAGCACTAGTGACTCAGTCTTTCATTCCGCCAGAGAGAGCATCAGCCTGCACAGTGTATGTCCATGGCCTTGGAAGGGCTATGAGCACCCCAGGGATTTCTAGCACTCACCTGGCCATTCATTTATATTTATTACTTCGTGGGACCAACAACATTTGAGTTTGAAACCACTGTGTACGGTGCCATCATCAAGGGTCTTTATACAGAAATCACCACCCTTTGCTGATTGATACTTTCTTGAGCTTTCACAGGATTAGAAGTTGATGAGCTGGATTCCGTAGCACCCAGGTACAAAAGACAAAAGGCCAACACTCAAGATTTATTTCTACTGGCAGAACTGTTTTCAGAGTTTTTGAAGTAAGGTGTTTACTGTATGCAGCATTGGGGAACAAGAGTCGAGCCCCCCCCCCCCCCCCCCCCCCCGAGCACATCAGAATTACCATCCTGTATGCATCTTGAATTTTTGCAAGAATTCATGTGATAAGATGCTGAGTGAGTTCTGATGATTTATCCTTTAAAATTCTCCACGCTATATGTATAGAAAGTGAGATACATGGGGCTATTCTGCTTTTCAGATGTTTTATCTTAAAGTGGGTCGTTTTCTTAAGGAAGTGTTTTAAATAATTTTTTCTATGACCTGGGTCATCAAGGACACATGATAATTCTTGAAAGAATGTCAGGATCCCCCACACCCCCGCCTCTCTC
>NW_008338112.1:1222145-1226651 GCF_000622305.1 Nannospalax galili
GGGGGGGCAGAGGAAATCTGGATAAAGCGGATGAACATGCGTTTAATTAGCCTGAAACAGGAGCTGGCATAGAATTCATCTGCATCCGAGCAATGATGTGTGGATGGGTGCTCAGGCGAACTCATCATTATTCTGGAAGCATTTCAGGGTCCT
The DNA here is from genome assembly GCF_000622305.1 of Nannospalax galili. Lineage (NCBI taxonomy): Eukaryota > Metazoa > Chordata > Mammalia > Rodentia > Spalacidae > Nannospalax > Nannospalax galili. The sequence continues at coordinate 1,222,299 of NW_008338112.1, forward strand.
TAGCCTCCAAGGAAGCAGCATCTGCTACAAATCTCTATGTTCTCTGACTTCTGCGCTCCCTCAGCAAAGCCCCGCCTGCTCTCCACTCAAACACAGTTTCACAGAAGGAATTTTTGAACTATCTCTCCCCAGGAAGTGTCAGGGTTCTGACCAGCCCACTCAACTTCAAGGGCAGCAAGGCAGGCAGGAGCATATGGACACAGGTATCAGAGGCTGTGGAAGCATCTACAAGTTGGCAGACAGTGTAGAAGGAATGAGAATAAGCAGAGGGCAGACTGATGGTGGGGAGATTGGGGGGAAGTGTGGTTAAGGGGAAGGAAGTAAGCAAGGAGAGGACTGGGCAGAGTGGGGGCCGGTCAGTAAGGCTATGAACGGTGATGGTGAAAGGAATGGAACCCAAACAGCAGACTTCACTGCGCTCCTTGTTGGACAGCCTCTGCTTTAAGCACTATGCTTTATTATATTTATTCTCATTTTACAGAGGAAGGAGAAGCTCAGCAAGGTTAAGTGGAGTCGGGGTTTAAATGCAGGCCTCCTGGTTCTATTGTCCACACTCAAAACACTCAGAGCACACTTGGGACAGTCTAATTTAGGGGGACTCTGGATGGTGAGGTGTGGGTCCTGCCTACAGAACAAGTAGGATACTTAATTGGACCATTGCTCCTGCATGTAGAATGAGCTACTTTCTGTCTGTGATGTGTTTTTCTCTATGTTCCTATGTCTCGGCTATTGGGTAGAAATGTCATCTTTTTCTGGCTCTTGCTACGCTGTTGATTTTCCTAACTATCTAAAAGAGTAGCACGTTCTCTATCTTTCTGTGATCTTGACCTCCTGAGCCTGTATTATTGACCATCCTGTTACTTACTACCATAGCTAAGAGTTACCAGTGGCAAAGTCACTGCTGTGAGTTCAATGGCTACTTAACTGCTAAAGACCACATTTTTCATATCTTGTCATAGTAGAGTCCTTTGCTCAGAATCAAACAGAATTCATTCATCTGGTTTCTGTCCAGTGACTGACAGCATTTCAGAGTTTACCAATCCTGATGTGCTGTACCCCCAGTGCTACTTATAGGATGCATTTTGATTAGATGAAGTGGGTAGAGGAGAGGGAGATATATGCAATTCAGGAGGGGAGAGGCAATGATACTTCTTTCTTTCCATCTCTCCTTTTGATATGCCAAATACACCACTCTCCTCACTGTCCCCATCTACGATCAGTCGGGGGTAACAGTGACCCAGGCAGAATGCATTGAGCTATTCCTTTTCTAGGACTTCCTCTGCAATTTCCTTCCTTCCTATCCTGTGTCATCCTCTAACGGCTGTTAATTAATCCTTACCTGGGATATCACTGCTCCTAACAATGTTTAACTTTATTTATTTATATTTTAATTTTTTTTTAGACATGATTTTCCTATAGTCCCAGATGGCCCAGAACTCACTATGTAGACCAGGTTGGCCTCAGTCTCACTGAGAGCTGCCTACCTCTGCATCCCGAGTGCAGTGATTAACCGTGTGTGCCACCATGCCTGGCCTTAATTGTATTTTTAAGATGGAGTCTTGATATGTAATCCAGGTTGGCCTTGAACTTTCAACCCTCCTGACTCAGAATCCTGAATGCTGGTATTACAGGCGTGTGGGATCACACCCTTAACAGTATTAGATATTTTTAAAAAGTGGTGATAAAAGAAAAAAAAACAAACCTTTGGACTTTGGAAGCTCAAAGAATTGATCTTTTTGGAGGTAAAATTTTAGGTTTTTGTCACAAAAATTCCTATTCCAAATTTTCCATGCTAAGCCTTCTCTTTTTTGGTTCTAGTTCTTCCTCCTGATCATCCATAGCTTGCTGTTCCGTCACTGAGAGCCTTACTCTGAGGCCTCTCCTCTAAAGACCTTTCATTTGCTCCTTTATGGAGTCTCTTACTACAATTACATTCTGTATTTGTTTATTTATGCTATATAAGATAGAAGCTGCTGGGCCCCAGAGGTGGTGTGTTTTAACCATCATTGTATTTTCTAAAACAATCTCTTATTAGGCTCTGTAAAATGGTTTTTTTCTTAATTCAAGAAGGTGTTCTGATGCTTCTTAATCTCACCAAATCCATGCTTTTACACGGCATACCCGTGTCTAAGCTTTCTGTGTATGTATTCAGGAATCATTTGAAATCTGCAGTTGTAATCCTTGGGCTGGTGCTAAAGTTAGATAGTCTCAGCTTTGGAGCTGCTCTTAGTCCAGTAGAGGAGGTGAGCAAGGGTGAGGGCGGGCTCAAAGGCACAGATTCTGTAGTGTTTTTGTACAATAATAAGTGAATGAGAAATAACCAGGATTCCTGGGGCATGGATTGTCTTTCTAGGCCAAACAGATTAGTGTGTGGAAGATCAATAAGGGAGAAGCTCATGGAAAATCATCTGCGGTCTGAGCATGCACTGAGATAAAGTGGAAAGTTCTGTCATGAGAAGCAATGATTAAAGAGTTTGATCTTTATCCTTACATTCACCAAAGGACTTAAAAAAACCCTAAAATGTAACTATGTATGTGCAGATACACCTCTAGGATTTTCTTTTACATCCATAATTAGAATCAACTAAATGTAAGCACTGTGAAGAAGTCTCACTTATTTGAATCAAACATGACCATGCCTGTGAGTGACAAAGTGATCTGTAGTACTCAGTACTGGTTGAGTATTTTAAAATCCTTTAAAACGAGAACTTCAAGCATATTCCAGGTAAGCAAGCTGCATGACTAACTTCCAAGAACCCACTGCCTGACTTGAGTTGCTGACATTCCACCGTTCTGGGTTCATCAATACCTCTGCCCCCGCCACATTTTGCTGCTTTAGTTATCATGATGTCTTTCCACAGCTCTGCTAAAAATCTAGTTTATATATGTTGAAACGCACCAAGGTTGGATGAATTGACTCCTGTACTTACCTCTGCTTGAGAGTCATCCACGAGCAGTGATGGGGCTGGGCAGCCCTCTAGACGAAGGAACAAGGCAGTGTGGGGAGGTGGGGGAGAGACTAGGGGAGGATAAGAGTGCTGTAAGGAAACCACACATATGCCTATGTTTTCTGATCTGAATTCTCTCTACCTGAAACTTCAGACCTCTGTCCTTTTATGCCAACTACGAATCACATGGGAAGGATGAGTTAATTCACATCCGTATGGCAGTGTAAGCTATTTGCCCCTTTCTTTCCTTTAAACCGATTTTGAGGTACAATTTAGATCATACTTCACTCTCTTAAAGCGAACAGTCCAGTAATTACTGGAAATTTAGATGTAGCTCTGGTTCACTAACACCATCAAGATACAGAAAGTTGTTTTGTGACCCTTCTAATATTTTCTGTTCAAACAAGGTAACCCCTTCTAATGTTCTCCAGCCGAGATAAGTTGTGCATATTATAACTTCTATAATGAAATCATTCAATATGCACACATTTGTGCTACTTGCCTTCTTGAGCTTTAGTGTCTGTGATATTAACTCATTTTGTTGTGATAATTCATTTCTCTTGATGAATAGTGTTCATCTAGTAAAGGATGTATCACAACTTATTTACCTTCCTGTTTGTGAACAGTTGGGTCATTTCTTTGGGGCCTTGTGACTAAAACTTCTATGAACTTTTGTATGTAGATTTTTATGTGGAAAAAATGTCTTTGTTTCTCTTACTAAGTATATAGAAGTGAATTGTTGGATAGGAGGATAGAAGTGTGTTTAAATTTAAATATACTTTTAACGAGTTTCCAAATTGACTGTCCTTTCTTACATTCTTTTTGGGAGAATTTTACCAAGCCCAGGGTGATCTTGAACTCATGATCCTCCAACTTCAGGCTACTGAGTTCTGATATTGTAATTTTATGTTATATACTTACACCTGCGATATGTGAGTTCTGAGGCCCACGCTGTTGCTGGTAACTGATGCTGCCTGTCTTTTACGTTAGTCATCCTAGTGCCTATGTAATGTCATCTTCTAACGTTAGATTTTGTCTCCTGATGATTAATGATGTTGAATACTGTTTCAAGAGCTTAATGGTCATTTGTGGGTTTTCCTTTGAGAAGCGCATGTTCATGGCTTTGGTTTAATTATTTGTAGCTTTTTCTTCTTTTTGTAATTGAGCTACAGAATTTCTTTGCATATTTTCTACATAAGCTTTTGACTGATACATATTTTCTAATAATTTTATCCTAGGGTATGGGAGAAATTTTAATTTATTTTGTAGTCATGGCATTAAGTAGCTTTTTTTTTTTTCTTTTTTTTTTTTTTTTTTTTTTTTTTTTATTTTTTTTTTTCTCCCTCTCTCTCTCTCTCTCTCTCTCTCTCTCTCTCTCTCTCTCTCTCTCTCTCTCTCTGTGTGT
>NW_008338112.1:1226669-1228753 GCF_000622305.1 Nannospalax galili
AGGTTGTCTTTGTAACCATAACTGGCCCAGAACTCACTTTGTAGATCAGCTTGGCCTCTGCTTTTTGAGTGCTGAGGGTTAAAGGTGTGTACTGCAACACCTAGGTACAGGTATTTACTTTTGATGAAAGCTGATATTTCAATTTTATAAATAGTTGTTGATTTCTATAATGAGTCCCAGGATGCTTTGTAGAGTGAGTCACCTTTCAGGATCCTGAGTGTCCTAATTATCTTTAATTGTCAACCTGACACAACCTAGAGTCGCCTGAAAAGAAAGCCTCAGTTGAAGGATTGCCTTGATCAGATTGGCCTGGGGGCATGTCTGTAGGGGATCATCTTGACTGTTAATTGATGCAGAAGGGCCTGTGGATGGACTGGTGGGCAGCATTCTTCCCTGGGCAGGTGGGTCTAAGTGGTACAAGAAAGCTAGCTGAGCATGAACCAGTGAGTGAACCAGTTAGCAAGTCGTATTCCTTCATGGTTTATGCTTCATATTGCTGCTTGAACTCCTTCTCTGATGTCCCTCAGTGATGGACTGTGACCTGGAAGTATAAGCTAAATAAATCCTTTCCTCCCTAAGCTGCTTTTTCAGAGTGTTTTATTACAACATCAGAAAGGAAACTAGAACACAGTATATTGTTCTATATTTTGTCTTAAATATCTTACAGTGTTAGGATTAGATTTCATCTTTAATTAATTTTTGAATACTGAGACCGAGACAGACTTTTTGAGATCATTTTGGACATTTGGCTTGAGTTGTTTGTGGAAATGGAGGACAGAAGAATTAGGAACATAGAGCAGAGGCAATTAACAAACTCAAAATAGTTGTTGACTTCATCCACAGGACATGGAGTTCAGGCATAGCAATGACTTAGGCAAAGGGCTAATGGAGAGGTTTCAGAGTCACACTACTACTTACACAGTCAGTGGAGGAGAAAAGCAAACAGCTAGGAGCATGGAAATAGTGTTAGGGTGAATTTCACAAAGAAGACGACTGCTTAACGGTATCAAGTGCTTAGGTAGGTGAAAGAATAAAAGGCCAGATGAAACAGGACTGCTCTTGTTGTAGCACCGAGTGAGATGCACAGAATGCCACATAGTGATACTCGAATTAGGAGTCTGTTATCAGAGAGGAGACTAATGCCTAAAAGAACTCTCGACCCTGAGGAGAAGTAGGGAAGGGTTTATAAAGCTTAAAACCATAATTACAGCATGCCAAGGGCAAAGCCAATAGCCATGGTTATATCAGATCACCATAGTTACACCAGACCAGGGTCAGGTTAGTTAACAAAGAGATTGTCAGTTAACAAAAAGTTTCAATAAGGAAAAAACAAGTCTCTCAGAATTGTAAAAACAAAGGGCTCCATGGACATGCAGGTATATCTGGGAAGGGGAATGTGCAGTCTGGACATGCTACCTGGCTACCTGTAAGTTCCCCCATGTTATAGAAACAATGTACTCCATGAAACTACCTGCATGAGATGTTCTAGCTGTGGTGGGACTGGCTGGGCAAAAACACAGGGTAAAGCAAAAGTCAGCTAGAGCAAAATGGAATTAATTTTTGCCATTTCATTGTGACAAATATAACTCAAACCAGCCTTAGTTAAGAATAAAAAATTATGACACAAGGAGTCTGTGATAAGCAAGAATAGGAACTGGTCTTAGGTTCAGCTGTACCAGCAATGGAAGTCTCCTGAATTATTCATTTCTCATTTCTCTTTCCTGATGTTGATCTTAGTATACCACCAAGGAATGATGCCATAAACATTTCTTACATTAAAACCAGAAATTCCCCACTAAGGAGGAAGTGTCCCCATTAAGGAAACTTTTTCTCTCATTCCAGTTTTTAAAAACCTAGAAAGGGTTTACATGTTTGGAAGAGATAAAAAATGACATCTCTGGTCATTACCAAGATTTATCAGCAAGACACACAGTAATTAAAAATGCCAGAATGGTGGAACTAACCTTCTTGGATGTTTAACAGACATACCTTTAGATCTATACTAATTGGGTCAGAGGGATTCAAAGGACACGTTTTGCTCCTTGCCCTCCTGGGTCAATTAGTTCCCAGGGACTATGAGCATC
>NW_008338112.1:1229889-1231570 GCF_000622305.1 Nannospalax galili
ATGACATCTCTGATTGACACTAAAGTATAATGGGTCAGTTAAAAGCATAGACTCGTGGGTCTGCAGGCTTGCAATGATCCCCACACTTGCATACTGGCCAAATGAAAAGCAGGCAAGGGCAGCTGTCCTGAGGGTTTGTACTGTTCATGTTAACAGAGGGAGCCAATGCAATGGTTTGTAGGGTGAATGGGCGGTAGAAAAATAATACAACCAAAAGCCATTCTAGAAGCTATAAAGAAGGAGATAGGAAGGTAATGTGGCGGCTTCAGAGAAATGGATGCTTACAGTTTTTAAAATCTGAGGGGAAGTGTTAGCACGATTCCTGTAGTAGAGGACAGAATCGTCAAAAAAAGAGCTTAATAGTAGAGGTGAATTCAGATGTGCTAATGACATGAGGAGCGAAGGATACAAATAAGAGCTCTGTCTGGAAGGACTGGTCTTAAGCAAGTCAAAACTGAAGAGAAAAGAAGGATAGAAGGGGTTGAAACGAAGGAAGAGGCAGGGGAGCAGGGAGAAGCGGGCTCCTGGAGCACAGGGTCCGGCCAGGGAGTCTTTGGACTGCCAGCATCAAACAAATATGCACACAGAAGGCATGCTGGAAGCATTTGTTTAGTTGACTAAGCTCACGCCTAGTGGCCTCTTTCTCCATAGACAGGCTGAGAGTGAAAGGATAGAGAGAAGAGCAAAAGTATTGACTGCTTTTGTGGTGCATAGCATAGATGCACTGGTGCATACTGGAGGTGCTTATTAAGTGCTGTGCAAATTATGTGCAGTGTTGAAAGAAGGTGGATTCTTTCTCAGTGTTTGAAAGAAAAGGTGACTACTGAGATTGAAGGTGGGTTGTTTCAGTTTCTGAATTTTATGTCCTTGACCTCTTTGGAATTCAGAGGGACACTTGGAGGTAAAACCTGTCCTTACAAGATTGCAGAGAAGATTTTAGGCTTGAACTCTGATTTTCTTCTCTTTTTTTCCTTTCTTTTCCCCCATTTCCTGTATCTTACAACATCCATATAGTTAGATTTTCTGTCTAAGAGCAGGGATTCTTCTTTTCTTTTCTTCTCTTTTCTCTTTGGAGACACAGTTTCCCTGTAGCCCCAGCTATCCTGGAACTCACTAAGTAGACCAGGCTGGCCTTGAACTCATAGAGATCCATGGCCTCTGCCTCCTGATGCTGGGATTAAAGGAGTGTGCCATTACTCCACAAGAGAAGTCTTTTTTTTCCAGTTAATTATTTATTTAATAACCATATACTTAGAAGAAGCATTTCATTACAACATCATTGACATATTCAATAACAATTTCCAGAGCTAAGATGCATCTTTTTCAAAATGGCTGTAAATTTTTAGGTTTACAGTTGAATTGTTACAGTTATACAACATTTGTACTCAGCATAAACCCTATAAGACATAAAATTAAATGCAGTTTTAACCTTTAAAAAAGATCTCAATTTCATTATTAAAATACACAATTTCATACAGAAAATTTCATATTAATGCAATTGACACTAAAATGCACATGCGTTTCTAATCTCTATATATCTGATTACTAGTCACAGTTACTTTCTGAGCTCCTTGGCATCTGAGCATGGATATAAAGTCATCAGGTAGATTTCAATGGTAACGTTTTTCACATCTACTAATTATTAAGGAGCAAATTTTTATGCTTTGAGATCTTTTTTAAA
>NW_008338112.1:1231613-1232536 GCF_000622305.1 Nannospalax galili
TAATACAGTTATATAATATAGAACTCAGTATAAACCCTGCAAGATGTAAAATTGAATGGGTTTTTAACCTTTAAAAAGATCTCCATTTAATTTTAGAATAGATTGTTCCTTGAAGAAAGACTCATTGTTTTTGCTACTAACACTGAGATGTTTGTGCATGCATCTCTAATCTGTATGCATCTGATTATTAGTAGTCATACTCGGTTGTACTTGGACCCTTGGTGCCTGTGCATGTCTATGGAGTCATTGGGTGGATTTCAATGGTAATGTTTATCACCTCTACTAATTAGCATGATGTAAATTTCCATGCTTCCTCCTCAAATATAATACACTTCAATAAAATTTGTTAATTTTTTTGTGAGCATATATATAACACAGAACATCCCAAACCATCTTATTCAACTATACACCCACTTCCCAGATGGCACCTCCCATAGCCTCCCTCCCCCCACTGGAGCCCTTATAGTCAGATATCCCTGCTATTGTCTGCTGTATTGTCGGCACCCCAGCCATTCCCCACTACTTGTCCTTCTGGTGACTCTAGTCAGCCTATCTAGAGGTCTTTGTTTTAGGAGGGTCAGCTGTTCCTCTTCTAGCAGCAATCAGTTGTCAATATTCCTTTAGATAAGATTGGGGTCTGCTTTTGATTTTCCCAGTTCTATGCTGGGTTACTATCTAGGGGTCCCTTTGTTAACCCTGGCCCACAACTCACAAGAAGGTGTCTCCTATCTGGCATTGTTGCTTGTTATGTAGCCTTTACTATGCGTATGTACTCTTATGAAAATATATTCCCCTTTAATCTTTGGATACACTTTCCTTTTGGGTGTTTAAGGCCATACATTTGGTCTAGATAAACCAATTTATTTTTACTCTTAAGGTCGTTTGAGGATCTGTTCCTCAGGGGTCACATGGGCTTGGGAGGA
>NW_008338112.1:1233820-1234170 GCF_000622305.1 Nannospalax galili
GAGGACAGGTGACCCACCACAATTACAGGACATTTTGAGAGATGCTCATAGTCCCCTGGAACTAATCGACCTAGGAGGGCAGGGAGCAAAAAGTGTCCTTTGTATCCCTCTGACCCAATTAGTATAGATCTCAAGGTATCTCTGTTAAACATCCAAGACGGATAGTTCCACCATTCTGGCATTTTAAATTACTGTGTGTCATGCAGGTAAATCTTGGGTAATGACCAGTTGGTCTCAAATAAACCTTATCTAGAGATATTTTTCTTGACCTGTTATGTATAATTTGTCAGTAGATTGTAGGAATAATATGGTTCCCTCTGGTTTTCGTGACTAGCTAGGCATTGATTCTC
>NW_008338112.1:1235447-1235626 GCF_000622305.1 Nannospalax galili
ATGAAAGATAGGGGTTTAGTTTCATCCTTCTACTGGTGGAGATCCAGTTTTGCCAGCACCATTTGCTGAACATGCTGTCTTTCCTCCAGTGAATGTTCTTGGCCCCTTTGTGAAATATCAGGTGGCTGAAATTGCATGTACTCATATTTGGGTCTTCAATTTTGTTCCATTGATCCGTG
>NW_008338112.1:1236021-1236229 GCF_000622305.1 Nannospalax galili
GTATTGTGAAAGGGGGGCGGGTTTCCTGTGGTCTTTCTCTGACTACTTGTCATTGGTATATAGAAAAGCTATAGACTTTTGTAGGTTAATCTTGTAACCTGCCACTTTACTGAATGTGTTAATAATTTCTAGGCATTTTCGGGTGGAATTTTTGGCGTCCCTTAGATATAATATCATATCATCTGCAAAAACGGATAATTTGGTCTCT
>NW_008338112.1:1239772-1242796 GCF_000622305.1 Nannospalax galili
CTGGGTGAAAAAGATCAGGAAGCAGTATTGGTTCCAGGTGTCTGGGGCCCCAAGACTAGTAATGATACAGGGCCCAAACTAGGAGTAGAGAACAGCGGGGGAGATGGAAGGGTCAATGATTATGGGGGGGTCAAGGCACAGAGGGCTGTGCGATAGACCTAGCCCAAGAGGCCTGAGGATAGCAGAGCAGGTTAGGAGAGTTAGCAGGTGGTGCAGGTCCAGGGAAGCAGGGAGAGGTGAGGGTGGGGCCAGGTCCAGAAGCAGTGCTCCTGGGGCCCAAGGAAGGCACCAAGCCAGTCCAGGTGAAATGGATCAGGAAGCAGCAGTGGCTCCCCAGGTGTCTGGGGCCCCAAGACTAGGAATGGCACAGGGCCCAAACTAGGAGTAGAGAACAGTTAGGGAGATGGAAGGGTGAACATGGCTGGGGGAGTCAAGGCTTGGAGGGCTGCATGATAGACTTACCCCAAGAGAGGCCTGAGGGCAGGAGAGCAGGCCAGGAGAGTTAGCCGGTGGTGCAGGTCCAGGGAAGCAGAGAGAGGTGAGGGCGGGGCCAGGTCCAGAAGCAGTGCCCCTGGGGCCCAAGGAAGGCACCAAGCCAGTCCAGGTGAAAAGGATCAGGAAGCAGCAGTGGCTCCCCAGGTGTCTGGGGCCCCAAGACTAGGAATGGCACAGGGCCCAAACTAGGAGTAGAGAACAGTGGGGGAGATGGAAGGGTGAATGAGGCTGGGGGAGTCAAGGCGCAGAGGGCTGCCTGATAGACCTAGCCCAAGAGGCCTGAGGATAGGAGAGCAGGTTAGGAGAGTTAGCCAGTGGTGCACCCTTTTAATCATTGGTTATACTTTCCTTTTGGATGTTTAAGGTCATACAGTTGGCCCTGATAAACCAATTTATTTTTACTCTTAAGGTCATGTTTACTCTTAAGGACCTGTTCCTCAGGGGTCACATGGGCTTGGGAGAAGACCCTGGCTGCTTTCTTTTACCAGTTCCGCCTATGTGAAGATAAGTCAAAGGTCCTGCTCAACCATGGTTGGCTTCACCTGGAAGCATGGAGGAAGTGATTCCTCTGTGTTGACCTTCCTCTTTGTAGACTGGACACTGGTTCAAGTACATCTGGTGGGGTCTCCTTGGCCTCCTTGATCAAGAGGACAGGTGACCCACCACCATTACAGGACATTTTGAGGGATGCTTATAGTCCCCTGGAACTAGTCGACCTAGGAGGAAAGGAGCAAAAACTGTCCTTTATGTCCCTCTTACCAAATTAGTATAGGCCTCAAAGTATGTCTGTTAAACATCCAAGAAGCTTAGTTCCACTAGTCTGGTATTTTTAATTACTGTATGCCATGTAGATAAATCTTGGACAAAGACCAATTGTTCTCAGATAAACCTTACCTAGACATATATTTCTTGATCTGCTATGTATAATTTGTCAGTAGGTTGTAGGAGTAATATGGTTCCCTCTGGTTTTAAAATTAGCTAGGTATTATTTATCTCTCACATTGTCTCACCCCACCATCATAGTTTTCCCACTTAAGGTGCCCCCATTTCTCCCTTACTAATAGCCTTCTCCTATGGTCCTCTCTTGAGCTCCTTCTTTCCCTTTATCCCTTTGGTTCCTTGTATACCCTACCCTCCCCCCTCCCTTAAACTAACCCAATTTTTATCCATGTCTTCCTTATTAAGGCCTGTTTCCTACTGTTCTTCTCTTTCAGGTTCTTTCTCTTCCTTTACCTCCTGTTTCCTTTCCATTACCTGGATCCTGTAGTTATGTAGACATATACTCACTTATCAGGGTTTGGTTCTAGGATCCACATATGAAGGAGAACATATGTTGATTTTTTTTCTGAGTCTGTGTTACTTCACTTAGTGTAACAGTTTCTAGTTCCATCCATTTAACTGCAAATTTCATCATTTCATCTTTCTTTATTGCTGAGTAAAACTCCTTCATATAAATGAACCACATTTTCATTATCCATTTGTCAATTGAGGGACACTTAGGTTGCTTCCATCTCTTAACTATTATGAAAAGGGCAGCAACAAACATGGATGTACAAATGTCTCTGCAATAGGATGAGTTCTTTGGGTAAATGCCAAGGAATGGTATAACTGGGTCAAATGGTAGGTTCATTTGTATTTTTTTTTAAGAATTCTCCACACAGCTTTCCATAGTGGTTGAACCAGTTTGTAGCCTTAGTGAATGAGTGTTCCCCTTTCCCACATACTCTCTAACATTTGGTACCTTTGTTTTTCTATTGATCTTAGCCAGTCTGACTGGGGTAAGATGAAATCTTAAAGTGGTTTTAATTTGCATTTCCCTGATTATTAGTGATGTTGAACATCTTTTAAGATGTTTCTTAGCTATCTTTAGTTCTTCTTTCGAGAACTCTCTGTTCAACTCCTTAGCCCATCTTTTAATTGGGTTACTTCCTTTCTTGATTCTTTGTTTTTTGAATTCGTTATATATTCTGGATATTAAACTTCTGTTGAATGTGTCACTGGTGAAGATTTTCTCCCATTCTGTGGGTTTTCTGTTTGCTTCCTTGGTTGTCTCCTTTGATGTACAGAAGCTTTTTAATTTAAAGAGGCTCCATTGTTAATTCTTGGCCTTGTTTCCTCAGCAATTGATGTCCACTTTAGAAAATCCTTTCCTACACCTAATGTTTTCTTCTAACAGTTTCAGAATTTCAGGCTTTACACTGATGTCTTTGATCCATTTGGAATTTACTTTTCTGCAGGGTTAAAGATTGGGGTTTAGTTTCATTTTTCTACAGGTGCAGATCCAGTGTTGCCAGCACCAGTTTCTGAACATGCTGTCTTTCCTCCAGTGAATATTCTTGGCCCCTTTGTCAAATATCAGATGGCTGAAATTACATTTACTCATATTTGGGTCTTCAGTTTTGTTCCATTGATCTATGGGTCTATTTTTGTGCCAGTACCATATAGTTTTTATGACTATAGCTCTGTAGTACAGTTTAAAATCTGGTATAGTAATCCCCCCAGCATTGCTCTTAGTTCTCAGGGTTGTTT